>NW_021703769.1:65024581-65042380 GCF_005190385.1 Monodon monoceros
CACACACACACACACACACACACACACACCCTTTTCACCTCAAACCCCAGAGTCCTCTCCGAATGCACAACAGGAGATGGGGCGAGCGTGTGAGAAGTCTACTTCCTGAGGCCTCGCCATGCAAAGGTTCCTACTTGACAGATTGAGGCTGGGATGACTGGGGTACTGCCCCCCACAGAGAACAGACCTCTGATGGAAAAGACTGCTGTTTTCTAGAGCATTAAAGATGACCCTGACAGAGAGAAGAGTCCCCCCTTGAAAGCTCTGCTATGGAGTCCACTCAGTGGCAAAGCGGGCGTCCCCCCAGGTAAGGCAAGGCCCCGGGGGTGGAGGGGCGGACAAGCACGGCTGAGGCATGGGTTCGTGATGACAGTAACTAAAGTGATCAGCAATCGTGTGCCAGCCCTTCTGCTAAGATTGTCCCATTTAAAGCTTATAACAATCCGTCCTGTATGGCAGGGAATCTATTAGTTCCTCCATTTTACTGATGAAGAAATTCAGGCTCGGAGGGGCTAAGAATAATGTCCAGTGTCAGCCAGTCATGACAGGGCACCAGTATTTTTATGAAAGTACTCAGCTCATAGAACCTAAGACCATGTGTCTTCTAATGTCAGACACATAGCAGAGCAGCTCAGAGCAGAGTTCTGGAGTCAGCAAGACCTGGATGGCATCTTTACTCTGCTTCTTACTGACTCTGAGTCCCACTTACCTCATCTGTAACCTGGGTTACTATGAGGATAAAACAAGACAGGCTACGGGAAGCACTTCGTACCAAGCCTGGTATATATCAGCAGCTCTGGCTTCACTGATCCAGGGGAGGCCAGAGGACCCGGGTAGTCCCAAAGGACCTCAGGGCCACCTGGGAGCCCCATTTCAAGGGCAGAGCATAGCTGAAGTTGACTAGTCTCTAAGCCAAGCTGCACAGCTTCACCACATAAACCCTCAAGGCTGCTCCAGCCGACAGGCCAAATGTCCTCTAGCTACAGCCCAGCCAGTGAAAGAAGGGACTGCAGATCGGAGGAGGAAGACCAAATCAAGGGACGCAGAGACCTCTCTCTCGCTGTTCTATACAGAGACAGGGAATAATGTGGGTAAGTCGGAGGCTGCACAGATGTCTGGACAGCCCCCTTTCCCCGTGGGACCTGGAAGGTGATCAGGCCCCAAGGAAAGGAGAAATCTCCCGCAGTCCCTGGACATGGGCAGTAGTGCACCCCAAGCAGGCCTATCCTCAAACCACTCACATCTCCCAGCCCAGGGAAATGAGCTTGCAAAGTCTTGACACAGGCAGGAGAGTGGGAAGAATTGATGCCGGCGTCTCCCCAGGTCCCTGGGCACGGCGCTCCTGCTCTGTGCATGAGGGGCAGTGTCCTCAGACTGATGGGAAGGGAGTGGAGATGAGCCTCCCAGGCCAGCCGGATTGATTGCTGTGAAATGGCACGGGTCCCGGTAGCAACTCATTGACATGTAGAGAAGGAAGATCCCAGCATGCTTCCCCAGATCAGCACAACAGCCTCCCTCCTACCTCTCAGCAAATTGCACCTAAGGAATGTTACAGCTGACTTGATTGACAGAGAAATTGACATGGAAAAGGGAGGCTAGGGTAAGAGAATTGCACAAAGTAACCCTGCTCTGTTTCTCCCAGGCTTCGTGTACAGGAAGTACCCTCCAGGAAGAGGCCTAAGAAGGACTAGCTCTTCTATTGAGTTGCCCAGAAAGGATACAGTCTGCTCCAGCCTAGAGGTATTATGCTGTCTGCACCAGCACATGCCCCCACGCAATAATTCCTTCCACCAACCATTATTTCTAAGAGGGTGGGTATACTTGGAATTGAGGCCAAACCTGCTTAGAATGACTGTTTAAAGTGTCAGGATAAGGATTCAATAGAACTACGTGGGAACCTGGGTCTGCCACTTCCTAGCTGGGTGACCTTGGGCAAGTCACTCAGTCTCAATGTCTTCCTTTATAAAATGAAAACAATTGTACCTAATAGGATTGCTGATTAATTGAAGTATATTTTGTGTAAAGTACTTAGTGGCGTCAGATCCTTTTGGATGCAAGCAGCAGAAATCCCCCTTCTTGTACAGATCCAGAAGATAGAACATCTTTTCTTCCCACAACCGGTCAATAAAAGTCTGAGCTTGGTTCTGACCCTGGATGCCATGCTCTGATTGCTTTAAACTGAGCCATTCTTGTATCTCTCATTGTGACAAGGAGCCTGAGACTATCCTCATTGGTTTAGAGTCTAAACTTTAGAACAATCAGGGTTTCCATTCAAATTTCATGGGAGAGGGTTGAAATGGAAACTGGGGAGGCAACAGTATCCACCAGACTAGGGAGTAGTAAGTGCTCAATAAATTTTGTTCCCTGTTCCCCGTATTTCTTGTGCATCTCTCCCCAGCACAGGGGCAGGAATCTGAACGTGATGGAGGCTCAGTGAGGACCTGGGAACACCACATTTCAAATACAAGACAGATTTCAAACATGAGGTTTTAAAAGATGAGTCAATCATTCCATTAAGCCTGAATTACCCAAGATAATAGTTCTTTCCCTTATTCTAAAGTGGGTAGCAAATTATGGACTAAAAAAACTGAAGATGGAGATCTCCAGATACCTCGGTCCCAAATGCACTCATCAAACGTCAACACAGACGTCGGCGTCAGCCAAATACTGCAGTATCTTCCCCAGCATAGAGATCAACGTAAGTCAAGGTTGGTGTCGGTTTTTTTCCTCCCAGCTCCTGTCTCTTCTCAGGCACAAATGGCTGAGTGTGCTGGGGAAAACTCCCCATGAATGTATGCCCCTGGCTTCAATTCCTGCTTCTAAGAACCCCACCCCCCAAAGGGGGACTGCCCTCAAGGAATAGGAGTTGCAGAATCCTGTTGGAAGAAAAGTCAGCCCCTCAGAGTGCTGGAGACCATGCTCTAGGGTTAGAGGGGCTCAATGGAGTGAGAATTAGAAACAACTGCCGAGAATGCAGGGCAGTGGCTGGAATCCTCACTAATAAGAGCTCTGTACCCTGACACTGACGATGGTCCCATCAGGATGGCCGGGAAGAGAGGTTATGACAGGAGGTGAGGGGGTTCTCTATTTTCTCGTTTTGAGGTGATTTTTTTTATTGCTTTGACACTGGAACAGGTACATTTAGTAGAAAATGAAAATCTAATCGTGCTTTTAAAACAGAGACCCCATTTTCTCTCCTTGCCCTTTGATATGACATTGTCAGCTATAAAGCTAAAAATAGCCACCAAATTCAAAATTATCCGCCAGAAAAATTTTATGGGAGTTTAATCATGCTGCCCCCCTCCTCCATCAGAGGTCGTCTTTTAGTTTGAAATGCATCGACCTCCCATCCTACCATTAAGGGTTTTCTATTTAAAATTTAGAGATACTATGTTTTTTTCTTATTACAGTGACCACATCTGCCACAGAAATCATCATCCCAATTCCCACACACCTTCCGAGAACCATGCATTTGGTAGTTCAATAAAAGAAAAAAGCTTTTAAACAAACCGACAAAAATGTATGTTAACAATGTTTTGAAAATTGTGAACCACGGTAGACTAAACTATTTTAGGGGGTAATGGGGAGGTGAAGAAATAGGGGACGGGGTTGGAATTTCCCTTTGCTTGCCTTAATCCAGGGCATGGTGAGACACATTCAGTGTACACCCAGGGAAATCGACGCGTACATCACACACCTGGAGAAGGTGATGCGGTGCTATGTCCAAAGGCTGCAGTGGCTGCTGTCTGGTGAGCCTGCCTGCTATCCTGGAGGGCGGACAAGCGTGATGGGCAGCGGGAGGGCAACCCCAGGGACCCCAGGGTCAGTCCTTCTTCCCAGGCTAGGCACTCACAGACTGTCACCCAGGGGCAACATGACTTCTGGGTTCAGAGGTCAGGCAAGGTGCTGGATGACAGGGCGGTGGAGCACGAGCCAGAGCAGCAGGGAGACCCAGGCCTGGTCAGGCCGCTCTGCCAGCTCGTCTCCCACACCTCGCCTCCTGGGTGTGACTGAAGGGCTGCTGCCCCTCAGGAGCCTCAATTTAGTATTGATTGGGCCCCACAGAACCAGTCCATGAAGGTAGAGATGGGAGGGGCTCCGGACAGAGAAGATGCCCCTGTTCTTCTTTACAGAGAGCACCAAGGCCCCTCTGGGAGAGGTGAAAGGCAGGGCTGGCTGAGGAGAGCCAGGCTCACATCCCAGAGGAGGCTGGGCTGGGCATTAGGAGATAGTCTGAAGCATCAAGGCCAAAAGGCCGGGCAGACAGCTAGGACTGAACCGGAGGCTCAGTTCAGGCTTTGGGGCCTGGAGGGTTCCTGGGACGATAGAGGAAGGATCCCAGGGTGGGCCACTCAGGTGCCTGCCCAAATTCATTAGGTCCAGTCCTCTGCAGTAGAACCTGGTATAAACAGTCCTTGGGCTGCCTGCTGCTTTCCAAAGCCTCTGGAGCGGGCGGCAAGCTCAGGTGCAGCTGTCAGGTCAGAGGCTGAGGCGGGGCGACGAGGTCGTGTGTGTATTCCCAACACACACTTCCCGCCGGGGAGAGTGTGAAGGGCAGCCGTGCAGCCGCTTCTTGTGTGGTATGAGTCGCGCCCCCACCTCACATACAGCTACACACCCAACACCATCTAACGCCTCCGAACGTACCCAGGGCATGCTGCACTGAGCCACTCATTCATTATTCAACGAATAAGTGTTGTTCTCCCGCTCCATGCTGGGGAGGTGGTAGGGGAAACACTTCACAGGTTCCCTGAGCTCATGGTCTAGGGGAGACAGTTGTTACCCAAAGAGCAGGGTGACAAGTGTAAGGAGGAGACAGGCATGGTGCAGTGAGAGAGGGACAGGGAGCCTGCACAGAGAGATCACGGAGGGCTTCCCAGAGGAGGTGACATTTGAGCTGAGATCTGAAGAATGAATAGATGTCACCTGAGGAAAGAGAGGGAAGACTCTCAGGGCATGACTGAGGTGCTCAGCGGGGGAGGAGGCTGAGTACAAAGACTGAAGGAAGCAGGGTGGCTGAGATTAAAGGGTGCCACCACTCCAGGGAGATGAGACCATGGCCCAGACTTTATCCTAAGAGCAATGGGAAGCCACTAAAAGGTTTTAAATAAGGGGAAAGTGATGAAGTTAGCATCGGCAACAATCCCTCTGGTTGCTGCGTGGAGTATAAATTGCTGAGGGGACGGAGTGCAATCAGCGGAACCTAGTAAGAATCCAGGGGAAAGATTAGGATAGCTGGGAAGGGTAGTGATGATGGAGACGGACAAAAAAAGCAGAGTTAGGGAGGCGATAACGGCGGGGCTCGGTGGCTTGCAGGGTGTTTCCGCTGTCTGGTTCCCAAGATGGATCAGCTGGCCTTCTGTGGTGGGAGGCCCCTCGACCAGCTGGCTAGCTGTCCCCGCGGAACGTCCCACACACCTCAGGATGGCTCCCCTCATGTCCTTATGTTGCCATGAGCATTGCCAGAGAACAGCCCAGATGAGTCCTGGAAGATTCCTGGGCAGTGGGTCCAGCCAGCTCAGGCCACCTTTTCCTGGAGACCGGTGGACCCTTTTTGCAGCAGTTTTCCATTTTTTCTACTCCTGCCTCCAGTGAGGGCTGAGGTGTGATTCGGGAATGCTGTACACGCCATCTTCTTCTCTTTGGCTTCCCCCGTGTTACCTCCGTTTAGCCTTGGGGCACCAGAAGGGCTGGGGTTAGCGGTTGCCTTAAAGTGTGGATCAGAGGACCTGGATGTGAATCTCGGCTTCGCTGCCAGGCTGTGTGACCCTGGGCAAGTTACTGGCCCTCTCTGTTTCCCCTTGGGATAAATCCCAAATCCTTTAACAACCTCTCCCGCTTTCTCTCTGTCCCTCAAGCATGACATGCTCCTCTCTCCCACTCAGAGCCTTTCACAGTCTGTTCTCCCCACACACACCCCCTCTCATCCTTCAGCCATAGCTTGTCTGCTCCCCATCCCACGTCCATCAAATTCAGATTCTCCCAAGTACGTGCTTCTTAACTTTGTGTCATAACGCTCAGCAGAGTGGTAGCTGTTGGTATAACACCCATCTTCCCTGCCTGACGGGTATCTCCGTGAGGGCAGGGACACTCTCTCATCTCCGCCGCACTTTGCTCAGTGCCGGGCACACAGTGCACGCTCACTTGATTTCTGTCAGCCAATCTACAGACTCCATGCTCTGTAACATCATTTCCAGCCCCAAACAATACTGTGACACCGCTTAACCCAATCACTTAACTTTAGGGGTGAGGAAGCTCAAGCCCAGGGAAGTTATAATCACTTGGGCAAGTCATCCCAGGCAAAGCCACAGCCGAAACCTTGACCTCCCAAAGCCCAGTCCACGCACCGGCTCTGCCCTTGGACAATGACCCCTCTAGCAACACCACAGAGGCCATCTCCCAGTGGGTTCACATCTGACCTGTGATCACTCAGGCAATGGGTGTGGCAAGACCTTGGATTTGATAGCTGCAGTGAGGAGAGCCACCCTCACTCCTCCCCTGCCTCTGCCTCCATCCGCCTCCGAGCAGGGAGCCGCCGACTCTTTGGTGCCATTTTGGAGAGCAAAGTGTGCATCCTGCTGGACACATCGGGATCCATGGGCCCCTACCTGCAGCAGGTGAAGACAGAGCTCACTCTGCTGATCTGGGAACAGCTGTGGAAGCACTGTGACAGGTAAGAGGCAGGGGTGCTGGTGCGCGGGGGTCAGGAGATCCAAGGGATAGTTCCTGAGGCTCCCCTGGCCAAGGTCACTCCCTCCTCAACACTTATAGAGCACTTTCCCTGTGCCAAGCGCTTTACATGCGTGATGTCATTCAATCTGCACAACGGTCTTATTATTATCCCCATTCTTCAGCAAAGGAAACAAGGGCTTAGAGAGGTTAAATCATTTGCCCAAGATTGCATAACCAGTAAGTGGCTGAGGTGGGATTTAAATCTATTTCTGTCTGCACCCAGAATCTTCACTGTGTATGTCCTCATCCTCCGGTGGTCCACAGGGGCCCAGGGCTTGCTGTAGGGTCTTCAGGGATAGGTGTGAGTCCTCACGGAGGTTACTTCCCCTGAGGTCAGTATAGACGGGTACGTTCTAACCAATCTCTTTCACCTCCTCTCCGCCCCCCACCTCTTCTCCGCTCTCCACAGTTTTAACCTGCTCAGCTTTGCAGAGGGCCTACAGCCATGGCAGGACACTCTGGTGGGGACCACAGACGCAGCCTGTCACGAGGCTATGCAGTGGGTGACCAACCTGCATGCTCAGGGGAGCACCTCAGTCTTGCAAGCATTGCTGGCAAGTTCCACCACCAAGCCTGACCCAGTGGCAAAGCAGAAATACCATCGCCCCTATCCTGACATTGCATCATGCTTTGCAGTTTACAAAGAGCACTTTAGAATTTACTGTTAAATCATTTCATCTTCCCAGCAACCCAGTGAGGATGAGATTCTCGCTGTTCTCACTTTATAGATGAAGACACAGAGGCCCAGAGAGGTTAAGTGACTTGCTTGGGGTTAACCAGCTAGGAAGTGGGCTGAGCTCTTTCTCCTAAACCTCAGCAGCTTCCTGGTCTGTCATAGGCTGAAAGAGGAGGCTCTCAGTCTTAATGACAAGTGGGTGAGATCCAACCAGACTTGGGGACAGCGGGCCAGTGGTTTCTGAGTCCCGGTTGGCCCCTCTTCTGAGCCAGACAACCTACATGCTCTCTCAGAAAGCTTTCAGTTTTCCTGATGTGGAAGGACTGTACCTCCTGACGGACGGGAAGCCAGACACAAGCTGCAGCCTTATCCTCAGTGAAGTCCAAAGACTCACGGAGAAGAGAGACGTGAAAGTGCACACCGTCTCCCTGAACTGCTCAGACAGGTGGGCGGTCAGGAGCTGTATCCCTTCCCCACGGCCGCGTGTCTGAGGGGCAAGGCTCATCCTCACCTAATCCAGGGACTCACGTTATACGCTGAGCTCTCCTGGGCCCAAGTCCTGTGTGTGAGCAGTTAGGAGGCCCTGGGCAGGCATTACACCGGAGAGAGCCCCTCGGTGCCCCTGCGCACCCATCAGCATCCTGACTTTCTCCAGCGTGGAAGTGGATTTGCACCGATTCCCACAGTCACACGCTGTGTTCTCCCATTTCGTCTTCCTTGGGGGTACATTTGTGAATATTTAGGGGGAAAAAGTTTAAAGTAGCTATGTTTTTTTGGGTTTTTTTTGCGTTACACGGGCCTCTCACTGCTGTGGCCTCTCCCGTTGCGGAGCACAGGCTCCAGACGCGCAGGCCCAGCGGCCATGGCTCACGGGCCCAGCCACTCCGCGGCACGTGGGATCTTCCCGGACCGGGGCACGAGCCCATGTCTCCTGCATCGGCAGGCGGACTCTCAACCACTGCACCACCAGGGAAGCCCGCTATGGTTATTGTTATAGAAGAACATGTGTTAGACAGGAGAGATTCAGCTCCTTCAGAACATTCATATTTAATCTCTCTGTCTAAACCGTGAGCTCCGTAAAGGTCACACTGTGTCCCTGCCAGGCCAGACACATAGTAGGCACTGGATAGATGTCCAGTTAAGGAATGGGGCCCCGTGCTTTGAGAGTGACCCTTATATGGTGAATCCACTTCACACAGCAGTAGCCACTGCCACCCAAATACCAGCTGGGAGAGTGGGCTTGGTGATGCTGAAACAGTCTCAGTGGCACAGACCTCAAGGTCCGAGACCCCTTACCCCACTCATGTGACTTCCCCAGGGGCTGGGGGCTCACAGAGACCTCGGTGGGCCTGGCTCCAGCCCTCTGTTCCTCCCCACAGGACAGCGGTTAGCTTCTTGAGAGATCTGGCCTCTCTTACTGGGGGCCGCTATCACTGCCCTGTCGGTGAGGACTCGCTTTTCAAAATGCAGGGCCTGCTGACCAGGGGCTTCATCAACGAAAGGGTAGGTTTTGGAGCTACCGGGTGAGTTCTGTTGAAACAGCTCAATAAAATGTCAACAGGTGTGGCTTTTTCCTCCTGATTGATAAGATCTCTGCTTCTCTTGTAAAACAAAGTATTGACTAAAAAAGGTTGTGTTTCCCTACTGCTCTCCTTTTAGGCTGCCTCCCCTCCAGGTTGGGAAAGAAGCAGGGTTAGGGGTATTATTTAATAGTAGAACAGTTCACATTCACCACATTCACCGAGCACTTCCTACATGCTACAGGTTTGTTAAAGCCTTCCAACCATTATTATACCCATTTAACAGATGAATGAACAGACTCAGCCAGGTTTTGGAATACACCTAAAGTCGGAGTAAATGGTAAAGCCAGAGCCCAGACACCCATGCCCCTAAGTTCTGTGCTTTAATTCCTGCATATTTCTGTCTTCCCGCCTTAAATTCATTGAAGACCAGATATTCAAATGATCTGTTAAAAAATAAATACAGTAAAGTCATAGGGTTTTTTTCTTTTTGCGGTACGCGGGCCTCTCACCGTTGTGGCCTCTCCCGTTGCGGAGCACAGGCTCCGGACGTGCAGGCTCAGTGGCCATGGCTCACGGGCCCAGCCGGTCCGCGGCATGTGGGATCTTCCCGGACCAGGGCACGAACGCGTGTCCCCTGCATCGGCAGGTGGACTCTCAACCACTGCGCCACCAGGGAAGCCCAGTCATAGGTTTTATAATGCATGCAGGATAAGATCTTACAATCTGATAGAAAAATTATGTACATATTCATACCTTCCAGGAATGTGCTGCTGTGAATTACAACATTTCCAGGCCAGCGCATCATCCAGTAAGACAACCAACCAGAATTCCAGATTTTTTTTTTTTTTTTTTTGGCGGAGGGGAATTAAAGTTTACAGAACATTGCATAATTTTTGAAGTCAATGCTTTGCATGATTTCTTTGAGTAACGTTTTAGGGGCAAATATTACAAATAATACAGAGATCAGAATAAGTAAAAGTAATGAATATTCACCCATATCCTTATTACACAGGAAAACAAACGATGATATTGGGAAGGTTCTCTGTTTCATACCTTATTAAATCAGATTCTTTGAATAGTTTCTGGGTGCAGAGTGGGACCTTTGCCACTACTGCTCCCAGGGAGAAGGAACAGTTTCATCTCTTTCTTAGATTCTCTTGCTAATTATGAGATCTTGTACTTTTTTTTTTTTTTTTTTTGCGGTACGCGGGTCCCTCACTGTTGTGACTTCTCCCGTTGCGGAGCACAGGCTCTGGACACGCAGGCTCAGCAGCCATGGCTCACGGGCCCAGCCGCTCCGCGGCATGTGGGATCTTCCCGGACCGGGGCATGAACCCGCGTCCCCTGCATCGGCAGGCGGACTCTCAACCACTGTGCCACCAGGGAAGCCCCAGAACTTGTACTTTTAAGGCTAGGCTCTAGAATTTCATTAGTTGACATAAGAAAAAGGCATATCTGTGGAGCTGTTTTACTAGAAGAAATAGAGAAGGGGCTGGATAGGTTTAACTGATTAACGGTGAGATAAGGTGTATATACTACTTCTGTTCTACTGGGCAGAGCTGTGCTGACTTCAGTGAAGTGCTTAGACCCTCTTAGTTTCCACCATCCCCTCCCTACACTGACTCTCAGACATCTAGCTGCAAAGTGTCCTCTTTGCAGAATGACTGCCTTGACAGGTGGTGAGCTCCCTGTCACTGGAAACATGCAAGCTGAAGCCCACAAGATTTCCTGCACTGGGAGGAAGGCTGCTTTGAGTTCACTCTAAAACTTTTCTCCTGAGATTTTGGATTTTCAGGTCCCACCCAGTCATTTAATGGATCTAATTTCATACTCATTTCCCCTTTTCAAGGACCCCATGCTGCCACTATTTGAAGGAGATGATTTAAGGAGATTGGCCCAGGAGATCACCAAGGCCAGAAGCTTCCTCTGGCAGGCCCAGTCCTTCAGGTATGCCCTTCAAGCAGCCCCTCCCACCTGCCTCGTGGCTCCAGCCCACCCAGACCCTGGGCCCCCCTCAGGTCAGTGCCCACTCGGTCATGACACCCTTGCTTCAAGAGCTCCTGCCCTGCTTCTCCCTGCCAGGCCCAGAAATTTGGGCATCGAGGGTCCATCTTTCTTCATCTCCTGTTCACTAGGTCCCAACTCCAGAAGAAAAACAACACAGAACCGAAGGTCGCTCCGTTTTAGAAAAGTGTTCTCAGGTAAGGGGAGGGGATGAACTCATCAACTTTTGAGCGCCCGTCAAGGACCAGGCAGCATGCTGTATTTTGTGGACAGCAGTAACTATGGGCAAGGATCAGAAACAATGATTCCTCTAAATAGAAAGGCCATCCTACAAAGAACCACTCAGCAAATGTTGGCCCAGAGGGAAAGGTGCCCTAGAAAGCTGTAACCCACAGATCAGCATGATTCCAGGCACCAGGACTCCCTGGAAGCCGAGAGAGGAAAGCTCTCTATCCCTGGGTCCACCCCGATGTTCCCGCATTGTCCCCAACACACCCTACACTCCAGTCACAAGACTGTCACTTGCTGGAAGTCCTGCACTGAGCCCCCTGCTTGGAACATCCTTCTGCCACCCTCTGCCTGGTGACTGCTTCTCGTCCATGAAGACACAGTGCAAGTGGCATCAACTCCACTGTGAAGATGCCCCTGGGAACCATCAAGAGCTGGGAGATTCCAGTCTTCCCCCTATAGCATCCTGACCACGCATCCCTCTTTATAGAGGTGACACTTAACTACACTTAGCACTCCACATTATGCTTCCTTGCTCCCTTGTCTCTTCTCCTTGACCATGAGCTCCCTCAGGATGAGGCTGGTGTCCTAACCATCTCTGGGTCCCAAGAATCTGCCACGTGGCAGACACATAGTAAACAGTGAGCATGAAGCTTAGTTGTGAGAGCCCAGCTCTGGAGACCAGCCAGATAAGATTGTTTCTGCCCCAGTCCTCTTGTTCTGTGCTTCCCCAACACCCTGATCCACGGGTGTGTGACGCAGATTCACCGTCAACCCCTCCTGGAGGAAGAAGAAACAAGTGAGCCTCACCGCCACCCACCGCCCCTGCTCATCTGAACTGAACTGAAGTCTGCTCTGGAGCCCAGTCCAGAGCGAATGCTCAGCTCAAGCATGTGAAAATCGGGCTGGAGCTGCTGGGCCAGCCCTACTGTGTACATATGAAATGACCGTGTCATGTGTTATGTCAGCTGGGGTCATATCTAAGACAGGAAAGATTGCTTTTATTTAATTAATAGGATCAAAGTTACTTTTATTTATTTATTTATTTATTTATTTTTGCGGTACGCAGGCCTTTCACTGTTGTGGCCTCTCCCATTGCGGAGCACAGGCTCTGGAAGCGCAGGCTCAGGGGCCATGGCTCACCGGCCCAGCCTCTCCACGGCATGTGGGATCTTCCCGGACCGGGGCACGAACCCGGGTCCCCTGCATCGGCAGGCAGACTCTCAACCACTGCGCCACCAGGGAAGCCCCCAAAGTTACTTTTAAATGGATGTGATCATTGGTGTGTGTGTGTCTCTATGTAAATTTTTGGTGTGATAAAACTTTATTAAAAGACTCGTATCTAGATATACGAAGAACTCCGAATCAATAAGAAAATGATAAACATCCTATTTTTAAAAATGGACAAAAGGCTCAGACAGGTATAAATGAACAAGAGGTATATGAAAATAGGCGCTCAACAGCCTTACCCATCAGTGAAATGCTAATTAAAACTACAGTGAGAACCACTACACACCCACCAGAGTGGCTAAAAATAAAGACTGGCAATATGAAGATAGGCAGCAGCTGGAACCCTCACGCGTTGCTGGAGTGGAGGGTGGAGCGGTGTAACTTGGTGCATCCACGCTGGAAGACTGTCTGCCAATTTTCACCAAAGTAGAACGTGTGCCTTCTCTCTGCCAGCAATTCCACTCCAAGAGGAATGAGTGCCCACGTTCGACAAAAGACATACACAAGAATGTTTACAGCAACTTTATTCGTAAGAGTCAGAAAATGGAAACTACTTAAATGCCCATCAATGGTAGAATGGACAAATAAATTGTGATACATCTGTGCAGTGGAATACTACACATCAATTTAAAAGGATGAACTACAGCTATATTCAACAAGCTGCATCAATTTTATGAGGAATATTGGGCAGAAGAAACCAGACACAAAAGAGTACATACAGTATAATTCCAGTTATATGAGGTTCAAGAATAGGCAAAACTATTGTTGGTGACAGAAGTCAGAAGGGTGATTACCTTGTGTGTTGGGGCCACTACGGGGCTATACCTTGATCTGGCGGTGGTTACATTGATATATACACAAGTAAAAATTCATCAGATTGTTTAAAAACACAGTTTACTGAGACTTGACAAGCCATGGCTTTGGCCAGGCTCTGTACTGGCCCAGGGAGACAGCAGTGACCACAGCCCCTTCCACAGTGGGTCTCAGTCTAGTCACTGTCTTGGACAGCTGCCCTCTGCATCATCTCTATCCACGCCTGTGGTCGCTGCAGTACGTCACTCAGGCTGTCATAACAAAGTACCACAGACTGAGTGGCCAAAATAACACAAGTGTATTGTCTCCAGCTCTGGAGGCTGGAAGTCCGAGATCAAGGTACAGACAGGCCCATGCTCCCTCCGAAGGCACCGGGAAAGGTCTGTTCCAGGCCTCTCTCCTGGCTTCTAGCAGTTCCTTGCTTCTGGCAGCAGAACTCCAATCTTCCCATGATGCTCTCCTTGTGCACATGTCTGTGTCCAAATTTCCCCTTTTTATAAGGATGCCAGTCATACCGGATTAGGGCCTTACTCTAGTATGACCTTATCTTTAATTACATCTGCAACGACTCTATTCCCAGCTAAGGTCGCATGCTGAGGTACTGGGGCTTAGGACTTCAACATATGAACTTGAGGGGGGCACAATTCAGCTATAACACTTGTGTTGTAAACTATGCTTCTCCTAATGAGATGACACCAGCCAGATGACTCTTGGGCCTGGGGAACAAGAGTTCACCAGCCCTGCTGGTGGGAGAGGAAGAGGCTGGTCTTTGTGAATGGAAGGACAGACCAGAGACATGGTTTGCAAAGCAGCGAATCACAGGTACTGGGTTTGAATCCCAACCTCCTCTCATGTAACGATGATAACAGCTACCGTTGGTTGAGCACCAACTGGGCAGGCATAATACTCAGCATTCTGCATATGGTACCTTGGGAGCCACAAGGCTTGCAACATCACAACTGTAAAGTACACACCAGTTCCTGTTAATGGATGAGGAAACCAAGCCTTGTAGCTTCCCAAGACACACAACATGAAAGTGGCAGGGCTGAGATTTAAACCCAGGGCTGACCCCATGGCCTTTTCCCACTACACTCTGAGCCCCTTTTTATCTCTCTGAACCTGCTTCACTGTCTCTAAAATTGGGCTAAAACAGAGTTGTGAGGATTAAGCAAGATACCTTACCACCTGGCACATCGCATGTGCTGGCTGAGGTTTTTCTCTTCCCCGCACCCACCTATGTCCACAGAGGAGGTTCATTTAGGTGAAGCCTTTCCAGTAGCCCTCTTCAAACCGAAGTAACCAGCCCTTGGTGCTCTGCAGCTGTGCCCACTGTTGGGCATATGCCTGCCCTCTGCCACTGGCACTTGCAAATGAATTTTCCAGGGATGGTGCGATCCACCTGGGTCCCCAGTGCAAGGGAAAGGACAGCGCTGAAGAATCACCTATTAAGTGTGGAATGATGGCCTTGGAGAATGGCTAACCCAGAGGTGGGTGGAAGGATGTAAGAAAGGAAGGGTAGATAGATGGGTGGAAGGCAGGACAGAAAGATATGAAATAAACTGGATGGATGGAAGGCTTGATGGATAGATAGGTGGAAAGACAGAATAACGGGTGAATAGATGAATGGATGAATGGACAAAAACATAGTTTAAAATTGGTGGAAGGATGGACGAATAGACAAAGAGATGGATGGAAGAATAGGTGGGATAATGAATAGATGAAAGAGAGGAAGGAGGGAGGGGAGGAGGGCAGGAGGAAAGAAGGCAAGAGGCAGGCTGAACAGACGGGACCACGTGGGAGGGGACATGGATGGGTAGGTGGGTGGAGAAAGAAACACCGTTTCTTGGGGTTCTAGGCCGTCTATGCGGGCAGGACCCGGACCAGCACGCAGGACCTTCGCGCCCTTTTCCCACTAGCATCGTGGCCCATTTCACCCTTCGACCGGCCTCAGTTTCCCCTCTGGGAGAGCGTGCGTGTCCCCGCCTTAGAGACGACGGTTGCGGCGGAGGGGGTAGTGGGTGCAGCCGGGACGCAGGGAACCGGCGCGGGGCGGGCGCGGGGCGGTGCCAGGAGCCCCGGTCGGCCCCGCCCCGAGGAGGGGGGCAGCCCCGTAGCGCCGGGCTCTGCGCGGAGACTGACTGACGCGGGGTTGCAGCCGGGATCGCGTAGCGCCGCGGGAGCCGGGCCGGGTGAGCGCAGCCAGGGCGTGAGGCTAGGGACGCGGGGCGGGGGGCGCACGCGGCAGCAGGGAGGACCCGCCCCCGAGCTGCCAGGCGGCCACTCTCAGCTTGGGGGTCCGCTCCTGCCGCCCCATCGAGGGGGGCGCGCCCGCGCCCGGAGGGATCCCCGACCATCTTTCACAGATTCCTCTCACCCAACCCCGCTTTGGGTCCCCAGCGACCTGGATCCAGGGCCAGCCATTCACTGCGACTCCATCAGAGTTCGCAAATGTTCTCTGAGCCTCAGTTTCCCTCCCCGGATGATGGGAACAGTAGCCCCCGCTGCACAGGACCGCCAGGAGGATTAAATGTGGCAGTGCCGGGGGTCAGCCGGGTGCTTGGCCCTAGGCTCCCTCATGCAGAACGGTCCTGAGTGGTTTCATTCACTCAGCGGCTGTTTACTGACGGCCTGCTTTGTGCCAGGGTGCCACGTACACTACAGTGATCCAAGCCTTCTCGGAGCGTGCGTGCCAGTGGTCTGTGAGGGCTCTGCCGTCTGTGAGAGTTATGGGGGTTCAGCTGACAGACGTGGATGCTGAGGTGCAGTGAGGTTATAAGGACTTTGCCCAAGGGCACACCCAGCAAATGGGACCTGAGGCAGGGCCCCAGCCTTTGTCACTGGAAGCAGCCCCATAGGATAGAAAGACAGTTCTGGTGCCACAAACCCTTCCCCAGGACAGAGTCCCCTGGGCCTGGGTAGAGGAGGGCTCCACTTTGTGGTTGTATTCCCCCCTCCCAGTGGAGGAATTAGACCCATCCCCTGTGACGACTAACATCTGGGGTGTCTCCCCTCCCTGTCACACCCATGAGTGTCAGTGCTTGTATGGGGCATGACTATATCCCTCACTCAGAACTTCGGAGAGCAGGGCAGTGACAGAGGAGACTAGAAGATGCTGTATAGCTGTCCCGGCCCCTGCCCCGTGACCACCACCAGCAACACCTGTGGGGCTCAGTACTCAGTCATTCGGTCACCCAGTTGCACCTGTTCTTTTTTTACAGCCACTGTGTGCCACGCAGGGCAGAGTTTACCTCTCTCTGTATCCACGGGGCCTGGCGCACGGCAGGCTGACAGTACACAGTTGCTGCTGTCATTAATGATGATAATGGTGATCCGGCCTCTGGGCCAGCCTTATCCTCAGGTGGAGCAGGAAGTGGGGGGCTGGGGGTGAGACGATGGTAACAGTGACTGACAGCCTGGCTCGCTTTAAGTCTAGAGTGAGGAGGACGACATCCTCAGTGCTGGCCCCCGAGACCCACAGAGCTGATCCTGAAGCCCACAGGGGGCTTGCTAGGCCTTGTGGTGCCAGCCATCCGCCCTGCTGGGGGACCTGGGAGAACCAGAGACAGCAGTTGCCAGGGCAGAGGCGGTGCAGCACTTGTGCAAGTTTCCAAGGCCCTTTGGATCCCATGTGGATTCCTCCCTTCTCTCCTTCTCCAGGAAGCCCTTCCCATTTCCCCGTCAGAAAGCAGTCACCCCCCCAGTCAGATGGGGTTCCCCTTGGCACGATTTGATCTGTCTCCCTCTGGTACTACATGGGAACCGGGATTTTAAGGAACTGGTAGAGAAGTCAGGAATTCTTGGTGTAAATCTCAGCCATGCAGTGTGACTTTGGGCCTTGGTCTCCTGAGCTGTGAAACCCAAGGCCTGGCTGCTTTGTCTCTGACTCTGAGGAAGGCAGCGGCCACCTTGGAAGTTCTCAAGATTCTGAAAGGGACAGGTTTGGGAACTCAGAGGGTCTCTAATTCCCACCAGGAGGTCTCCTAAGCCCCCAGGGGTCTGATAATCCACATGAGTTGAGACAACTCTAGAATGTACGTTCTTCTGTTTTTTCCTACAGGTGGACAGATCCCGGGTCCACATGGCTCAGTAGAAGATGAAGCCCAACCTGGCAGGCTCCTCCCCAGAGGCCTGCAAAGCTGCAGGGCAGGGCGACCAGAGCTGCCCTGTCTGCCAGGCCTGGGGTGGGGTCTCAAGCCTGGGGTCTGAGTCAGGGCCTGGGCCGGGACCTGGTGCTGTGTCCAGACCTGGGCTGGGGCCTGGTGCTGTGTCAGGACCTGGACCTGGGCCTGGTACTGTTCCAGGGCCTGGGCCGAGTCCTGGTGCTGTTCCGGGGCCTGGGTTGGGGCCTGGTGTGGTTCTAGAACCTGGATCAAGGCCTGGTGCTGCTTCAGGAGCTGGGCCAGGGACTGGAGCAGTGTCAGGGCCTGGGAAGGAGCCTAGTGCTATTCTGGGACCCAGACAAGGGTCTGGCGCAGTGTTGGGGCCTGGACCAGGGCCTGGTGTTGCTTCGGGGCCCGGACCAGGGCCTGGTGCTGCTTCGGGGCCCGGACCAGGGCCTGGTGCTGCTTCGGGGCCTGGACCAGGGCCTGGTGC
>NW_021703769.1:65042390-65393803 GCF_005190385.1 Monodon monoceros
TGCTTCGGGGCCTGGACCAGGGCCTGGTGCTGCTTCGGGGCCTGGACAAGCTCTGGGGCCTGGGCCAGGAGCTGGGTCAGTACCTGGTTCAGGAGCTGCACCTTTATCTGGGTCAGGGGTAGGGCCCGGGCCCAGACGGGAATCAGGGGCTGGGCAGAAACCCAGTGAGCCAGTGACAGCCCCAGTGCCAGTACTGCAGCGGAAGACTCAGGCCACACCTGTGCAGGCCTCTAAGCAGAAGGTTCTGGTGACTGGAGGAGGAGGCTACCTGGGCTTCAGCCTGGGTTCCAGCCTGGCCAAGAGCGGCACTTCTGTCATCCTGCTCGACCTCCGCAGACCCCAGTGGGTGCTGTGCCCGGGGACCGAGTTCATCCAGGTGCAGTGATGGCGGGGGGCAGGCTGGTGGTGGAGGTCAGGGGATGGTGTCTGATGTGTAACCGGTGCCTGGCGTTGAAGAGCACAGGCTTCGGAGTCAGATTGTTTAAGCTCCAACTCCAGCTCCCAGCTGGGCAGCCTTGGCCACAGGGTCCCGCACCTCTGAGCCTCGCGTCTTCATCCACAGAAAGGGGACACTAACAATATGTGCTTCGCAAGGGCCTCGTGGGGAGTTGAGAAGACAGTGCATGTAAAGCACTGAGCACAGCCCCTGTGACTCAGCTCCATACATGGGGCCGATGATGGTGAAGACGCCCAGTGGGATCATCTAGTAAATCCTGCCCCACAGCCTGTCTGGGCCCTGCAGGTGCTGGGCCTGGGGTGGGGAGAGGGGCCCGGCCCCGAGACCTGGCACAGCTGTTACCTCGGATTGCCTTGGACCCAGACCTCCTACCTCCGTGTATTCCTTCTCTGTTTCAGGCTGATGTCCGCGATGCAGAAGCCCTGCACCGCGCCTTCGAAGGCGTGGACTGTGTATTCCACATGGCCTCCTGCGGAATGTCTGGTGCCGAGCAGGTGAGCGCCTCACACGCAAGGCTTAGGCCCTGGCTCTGCCCGCCCCCTGCATGCCCGGTGTTCATCAGGCTCCTCGCCTACTCCAGGGAGGATTTGGGCTACACCCATGGGACAAAATGCCAGTTCTGCCGTTTTCTAGCTGCGTGGCTAGGAAAGTTAACCTCTTCGAGCCTCTGTTTCTTCACCTGTAGAGTGAGGGCACTACTAGTACTTATGTCACAACCTCCCCAGAGAGCAGTATAACAGTATCTATCAAAGCACGCAATACCCTTTGACTCAGAAACTACACTTACTTATGTATTTGTAGCATTGTTTTTAATAACAAAACAGGAAATAACTGAAATGTCCATCTGTTGGAGATTATTTAAATAAATTGTGATATAGCTAAACGATGAAATTCTAGGCAGCCATTCAAAAGAATGAGGTAACTCGATATGTACTGATAACAGAACAATTTCCAAGGTACGAAAACAGTGTTTGACACTGTTTTTTTTTTTTAAAAAAAAAAGCTATATACTCACACATTGTGTGCGCTGATATTAATGTGTCAATTATCTCTAGAGATACAGAGACTGGTAACAGTCTGGGGAGGGAAAAGGGAGACTTGGAATCAGGATTGGGAGGGAAATTTCCTCTTCACTGCATTCTTGTTTTACTGTTTGAGTTATTTTTAACCTTGTGACTGTATTACCCATTGAAAACAACCACAACAAGAATAAATATAGTTTGAAAATCAATAGGGAACCCACCTTTCATGTGGTTGTAGGGATTAAATGAGATGTAAAGGCTTCGCCCAATCCCTGGCGCACAAGCAGCTCTCACTGTAGCCCAGTTGTTTTTATTTTTCAAAGCCCAGCCCTCTCACTTGGGTAGGGACAGTATTACTTGTCCGTCTTATGGATAAGGAAGCTGAGACTTCTAGAGCCAGGAAACAATCCAACACATCTGAGGCTCTTTTCTGTGTCAAGCCCTGTACCATGTCCTCTCATGGGGCTTATTAAATCCTGCTGACCACCCAAGGGGGTCTTCCCTCATTTCATAGATGACGGAGCTGATGGCCAGAGTGGGGGGTAGAACCTCCCCTGTGGCCCAGGCATATGGGGACGGAAAAGGGCACGAGAGCCCAGGGCCCCCGCACTGCCCATGGGCCCCTCGGGATCCCTGCCTCTGAGCTGCAGCCCCCCGTCCTGCCACCCAAGCCCAGCCTCATGGCCTCAGCTACAAGGCATGAGACAGCACCCCGACTCTCCCACCTCTATCTTGTCTTTTAGCTGCAAAAAGAGCAGATTGAGTCTATAAATGTTGGAGGCACCAAACTAGTGATTGATGGTAGGCGCTCAGAGCAGAGTGTGACCTGCTGTGTGTTTGTGCTTCTCTCCCCACCCCTGCACAGGCCCGGCTCTGGGGGACAGGGCAGGGGGACAAAGGTGGGAGTCTCCCCCCGATCCCCGCCCTCCCCAGTAGAGGGCCTGTGGGCAGCACATCTTTCCTGTTCTGCAGGCCTGCCCAGGCCCTGGCATGGGGCTCAGCGTGGCCTCAGTGTGTCTGGGGACACGGGGAGTGGAGTTTGCACAGAGGGATTAGGGGTTGCGGGCGAGAAAAGTTGCTGAAGCACCAAATTAGAAAACTCACACCTGGGCTCTCTGGGCATGTCCTGCCTTGTCCTGCATTTTTCTCTCTGATTCTAGAGTGTGTTTTCCCTATGTCCCCACTGAGTGAGACTTTCTTCTGACCTGTCCCTGGCAAGGTAGCTAAAGGGCCGCAGCCACACTGAGAAGGAAGAATGAGCCAGCCCGGCCCCCAAGGGCCCAGGGAGCGGGGACTTGACCCCTCCCCAAGTTAAGGGAAGGAGGCTCTTCTGTCCCGAGCCAGGATGTGTGCAGGAGGCTGGGTGGAAGATTCGCCCAAGGAGGTCCCCATGGGTTCCTCCTCAACCAGCTCCCTGCTCACATCAACTGTGTGTGTGTGTGTGTGTGTGTGTGTGTGTGTGTGTGTGTGTGTTGCCGTGTGACCTGTCACTGTAGTTTGTGTCCACCGGCGGGTTCCAAGGCTTGTCTACACCAGCACCGTCAATGTCGCATTCGGCGGGAAGCCCATAGAACAGGGCGATGAGGACTCTGTGCCATATTTCCCACTGGAGAAGGTACCTGGCTTCCAGGAGAGGTGGGCGGGGCCAATGGACTTGGAACCCACAGTCCAAAGGGTAGGGATGGGCGGAGCCAGGGTCAATTTCACAATTCAGGGTAAGACCCAGGAAGAAAGGGTCCCCAAAACGGCGTGGCGCAAAAGCCTTCTCCTATATTGGCTGGTCGTGCCAGTAGGAGCTTTGAAATCACATAGACCTGGCCTTGAACCAGCAAAGCCACTTTCTACTGTGGAACCCTGAGCAAACCACTTCACTTGGAGGCTCTCCTTCTTCGTCTGGGTGTGATAGCACCACCCTATGGGGACGTGGAGACCAGGAAATGAGTTGATGTATGTGAAAATACCCCGTGAGCACTAAAGGACTCCATGTGAACAATCCATCAACTCACGTCCAGCATTCACATCCCAGAGCAGGCATTGTGGCTTGCAGGAGCCTCCCTGAATCAGGGAGCCCCTGGTCGTTTTTACTGCTCTGAACTCTCTCCTCTGTTCCTGTGGCTCCCGCCCAGAGGGAGAGGAAGGGGAGTGGGGCTCAGGGCCTGGCCATTTCCCAGTGGGGGTCCCAGAAGTGAACCCCCATGTGGTCTGAAGCAGAGGTACAGCCCTGGGGCCAGGAGGGCTGGGTGGGCCGGGCAGGTGTGGCCAGCAGTGTCTCTGACCCCCGTTCGGTGGCTCTGTACTTCCTGTTCTCTGATAGCACGTGGACCACTACTCCCGAACCAAAGCCATTGCTGACCAGTTGATCCTCATGGCCAACGGGACGCCTCTCCCAGGTGAGTACTGGGAGGCCCTGCTCACAGCCAACGTGCATGCCCACTGCTCCCTCCCTGAAGCACATGTGCGATTCTAGCTCATAGCTGGTATGTTCCCAGCTTCCTTCCAAAGAACACTTCCCCAGGGCCTTGGACATTCGTCATCCAACAAATTCTGAGCACCCACACTCCACCAGGGATACAGCCCAGAAAACGTCAGGCCCAATCTCTGCCCTCACATTGTTCATGTCCTGGTGGGGAGACACTTGAGCTAGTCCACGTCTAGCTCTCTTTTCTGCCATATAGGAGGGCATCCAGTTTTGGGGACCCTCTTTATAAGAGTACAAACTTATGAATATGAATGAAATATAGCGCTTTGGAAGGGCTGTGCAAGTGAGGAGCCCTTCAGTAACTCCCAGAAAAATTGGCCTTGGCTGCCTTACTGGATCGCCTCTTCTTACTGTATTGTGATAGAGAAATAATAGTAGATTAAGGACAGGTGGCAGCATGGCACAGTGGCTAAGCACCCATGTACTGGCATCAGACTGAAATGAGTTCAAATCCAAGCTCCACCGCCTCTCAGCTATGTGATCTTGGGCAATGCACTTACCCTCTCCCAGCCTCAGATTCCTCACCTATGAAACAATGGATAGTGGAATTTACCTCAAAGAGCTTGAGTGAGAATAAAATAATGATGGGCACTGTTAAAAAAAAAACAACAACACTAACATGGACATTTTGTGTTTATTGAGTGCTTACTACATGCCAAGCCCTATTTTACACGCTGATTTTACCTGCAAAAGTCTCAATAACTCTTCATAGCATCCATATGAGGTAAGAACCTTAGCTACCCCTTGCTTTCCAAACTCAGGAGTCAAATATCAATAGATTCAGATAAATTCCTGCTATCTAAATTATCATTATTTGCTTTCTGAAATTCAGAAACTAAAAAGAAACAGAAAACCTGGTTTCCCTCACCGTCTAAACTCAGGAGCCAAGTGGATTTGGAGAGCGAAGGTTGTTTGAAATTATAATCCCCAATTTTACAGGAGAGAAAACTGAGGCTAAGAGGTTAACTGACTTAGCTCAAGGCCACATAGCTCTTAGGTGGCAGAGGTGGGATTTGAAAACCCCCTCTCCCCCTAGGGGAGTCTAAAACCAGAGCCTGGGGCTTAACCATTGTGCTCCACTGTAGCTATGGCTGAGTAAGTCTCTGAGCATGAACTCTTTTCCCTAAAAGCCTCCCCACCCCACCCTCTCACCCTGGGCCTGTCAAGCCTCAACCCCTTATCCCAGTGGGAACATCCATCTGTGTTTCCCAGGAGTTTGACCCTCGGCAGTTGAATTCTCTTCTCTACCAGGGCCTCCCCTGGCTGGACCAGCAGCCTACAAGCCAGACACCTAATCCTCTGGCTGAGAATTATTTATACAAGCATCCCCAGCTTTCCATGGTCAGGAGAGTCATGGATACCCTGGGCGCAGTCCCTCTGTGACGTGGCCACCCAGTGCCCCACTGGCCAGTGTCAGCTGTAGCCCAACCAACCTCCCCCCATGCCCAGGTGACCCAGAGTTTAAAATTAGCTGCAGGCTGTTTACAGAAAAGCTCACCTGATACCTGCCTTGCAGGAGCCCAGCCACGTCACCCTGGGTGATTTCCAGTCCCTACTACCCAAGCTGGTCCCTGAGACTCTGCCTCTAACCTGGCATGGAGCACCCTGGTCCCTGTAGCAGAGTCCTGAGGCATGCAGACCCCAGCTCCATGTGAATGTGTTGTGTCCTCCTGTCTCTGGGTTCATTAGTGTCCTGGGGCCGCTGGCACAAATTACCACAAACCTGGTGGCTTAAAACAACAGAAATTTCTTCTCTCGCAGTTCCCACAGTTCACAGTCAGATGTCTGAAATCAAAGTGTCATTTGGGCTGCGATCCCTCCAAAAGTGCGAGGGGAGAATCTTTCCTTGACTCTTCCAGCTTCTGATGGCCCCAGAAGCTTGGGGTCCTTCTTTGGTGTGTGGCTGCATCGCTCCAGTCTCCTCCTCTGTCTTCACATGGCCTCTCCTCTTCTCCATCTGTCTCTTCTCTGTGAGTCTCTTATAAGGATACCTGACATTGGATTTAGGGCTTGCCCGGATAATCCAGGATCATCTCATTTTTAGGTCCTTAATTACATCCTCAAAGGCCCCTTTTCCAAATAAAGTAGCATCCACGGGTTCCAGGACACCGGCATATCTTTTGGGGGCCACTGTTCAACCCAATACGCTGGGCCTCATTGTAAAGTGAGGGTTTTGGTGGGGGAGCAGTCAGGGTGTTTGGCTATGACCCGGAGACACTGACCCTGGCTAATTTATGGAGAAAATGGAATTTATACTGGGATAGCCTCTGGAAAATATATTCCAGAAAAATGACCACCAGGGCTTAGAAAGGACAGGGTCAGGGCAGTTCCAGGGTCCTGGGAGACAGGAGCTGGTGATCAGTCTCTCAGGGTGAACCCACTCCTGTGATTTTCAATCCCGTGTCAGTGATGCACAGAGTCACATTCCTGGGTGAGAACATGGCATTGGCCCAGCCTGGGTCCCGTGGCTGCCATCTCAGGGAAGAGAGGTGCATCTAGACTGACAGTCCCCCGCTAGACCTGGTGCAAAGGGGAAGGGGCCCCCAAAGGAAGGTGGGCTTCCGGTCCCAGAGGATGGCATACACTAGGCTCCCCAAACTGGAGGCACAGCCTCTTGGGAAACCTGAGCCTTGGAGGAGTGAAACATCTTCCAGGAGACTCCATCTCAGTTAAGGAGTTGGGGTTAGGGATCGAATAATTTACAAATAGTAATTTTTAAAAATTTTAATCTTAAACACAAATGAATTATGAGAATAAATTGAAAAATTTGTAGGCCCTCTTAAGACTTAAAAAGAATATGTTTGGAGCAGCCCTTCAGGCTGTACCCCCAGACTTCCCCTGGGGAGACATGCTCCCACTTCCACCAGTGGGGGCCCCTCAGCAGAGAATTTGGGAAGCCCTGGACCAAACTTTGTCTTGGTCTGGGGACTCTGCTGGCACAGAGCTGTGAGAGTTAGGGGAACAGACCCCCAGCTCTCATGCTGATGGCTCTAGTCTTTTCATTTCTCCATTGGTTGTCTGGAAAGTATAACTGCTACCACCAGTTACAAAGCACCCATTTTCCAGGTGAGGAGACCCAGGCTGAGAGAGCTGAGGGCCTATTTGTTAGTACTGTATCACCAGAGGTATTAGTGGACAGTGCCTGGACTTTGGTCCCCATCTCAGCTCCGCAAGGCTGAGCTGTGTGCCCTTAGGCAAATCACATCCCTTCTCTGAGCCTTGGTTCTTTTATCCATAAAACAGGAATAATAACAGCTCCCACCTCATAGGGCTGCTTTGAGGAAAAAATTCCAGGCTTACCAGAGCACCAGACACATAGTAGGACCTCTCTGAGAGCCATCGTGATCCTTATCTGATGACCAGAAAAAGTAAAGTACTATAGCTATTGGCATGAGGACATGTGGGTCTGTGCGCGTCTGTAAAATGGACACAGTAGGACTCTGGGAGTTGAAAGAGATCATGTCTGTCAAGTGCTGGTTAAACTCTCACGGGCCATGCAGATACCTGCATCTAGGTCTTGCCTCTGTTACTGGCCTGAGAGCATTGTGAGGACAGGGACCATTTCTTGGTCATCCTTGGATTCTTCACAGCATCCATCCCAGGGCCCAGTGCTGAGGGCGGTGGAGGTGGGGAATGATTCTGAACAGTGTTTGTTGAATGACTGACTGAGAGAATAATTAATTGAATGAGGAAACCCCAAGGCCCTGCCTTCCCCACTAACCTTTCCGGGTAAGAACCAGGAGATGTGGACGGCCTTTCTGTCCCTCTCCCTGCTCACCCGCCCCTCCCCAGGCCCCTGACCGCCCTTCCCTGTGTTGTAGGAGGAGGCGCTCTGCGGACATGTGTGCTCCGGCCCCCAGGGATCTACGGCCCCGAAGAGCAGAGGCACCTGCCCCGCGTGGCGGTATGTTGTCCCAGCCCCAGGCCGGAGGCACAGGAGGAGCCTGGCTGATATGTGTGTGAATGGGGACCCACGGTCACCGCGTCAGTCTTAGGGCAGTGTCCCGAGCGGGGGACCCTCAGTTCTGGGAGAAGTCCTGCCCCCATGAGGCCCACCAGGAACAGAGCTCTCAGGGTGCGCCAGCCAGGCCTGGGTACCGGTAGAGGAGACATGGAGCTATGACCCCAAAGAAGCAGAGGAAACTATTGTCCTGCTCAGATGTGAGCTCCATAAGGGCCAGATGGCTCATCTCATGCTGCCAGCACCAGGCTTTTCACGCAGAAAACCTGTCTCCAGAGAAGGCTGGTTGCCAGGGATATAGCTACAGGGGGCTCTAGATCCTGTCCTCAAATTTCTCACAGCCTAGTCAGGGAGACAGACTCCACAGTCACAGATTCAGGGTGGTAAGGGCTGTGTAGAGGTGAGAGGGAGAAGATGGGAGCACAGCAGAGAGGGCCTGGCAGGGGAGGTCCAGGAGGGCTTCCTGGAGGAAGTGATGGCTGTGCTGTTTGGATACAGAAGGAGCTAACCAAGGAAATGGGGTGGTAGAGAGAAAGTGGTCCAAATAGAGGAGACAGCTTGGGCACAAAGCTGGAAATGAAAAACTGTTCCAGGTTTGGGGACAGGTCAGTGAACAAAACAGATGATTCCCGCCCCTGTAGGGTTTATATTCTCACAGGAGGAGAGAGAGAGAATAAACATGATACAATACAAGGAACGTTTGAAGGTGCCAGGGACTATGGAGAAAGAGGAAAAGTGGAGTGGGGTTGGGGGAAGCTGGGGGTGCCGGCAGTCGGGGAGCCTCTTCAAGCAGGGATATTGAGCAACTTGAAGGAGGTGACCAGGTGCATCACACAGCTATCTGGAGGAAGAGCCTTCCAGACAGAGGGAACGGCTAGTCCGAAGCCCTGAGGTGGGGCCCTGCTGGCACGTTCCAGGGAGGAGGCCGAGTAGCTCGTGCAGAGTGAGCAAAAGAGTCGGTGGGAGACACGTCAGAGAGTAGCTGGGGCCAGAGCAGAAGGGCCTCCTCTGCCACCCGCGCCCGGAAGTTTCTGAGCAGAAGAGACACGATCTGACTTAGGATTCAAAAGGATCCCCCAGCTGGACGAACAGGCCACAGCGGCGGGGGGTGGAAGCAGGGGACCAGTTAGGAGGCTCTTTCAGTGTCCAGGTGAGAGATGAGGGCGGAAGTCAGTACAGTGAGGAGTGGCCGAATTCTGGACAGATTGTAATGGCTGAGACGACTGGGTTTGCAGACGGGTTGGGTGTGGAGAGTGAGGGAGGGGACAGCCAAAGCTGGCTGCAGGCTTTAGGCCTGAGCCCTGGGTGCTGTGGGCTGAGGGGGTGGGGAGGGGCGGCCAAATGGGGATAAGGCGCTCACAGGACAGGACAAGTCTGCCTTGTCTATCGGGCAGCCAAGTGGAGCCTTCCGGAAGGCATGTGGGGCTGGGACAGAGGAGTCTGGCCTGGGAGCCTTCTGCATGTAGATGGAATTTAAAGCCACTCCAGGCTAGGTCTGTGTTTCTCGCCCTCTCCCCCCACCACCAGAGCCACATCAAGAAGAGACTGTTCATGTTCCGATTTGGGGACCGCAGGACGAGGATGAACTGGGTCCACGTGTGCAACCTGGTGCAGGCACACGTGCTAGCAGCTGAGGCTCTCACCGCCACCAAGGGCTACGTGGCCGTGAGTCTCCTGCAGTGCTCCCCCGACCTTACCCCTCGGGCTGCAGGCGGTCCCCCATCCCTCGGGGATTCCTGGCTCACACACAACATAGCTCCCCAATTCAAGCTGCCTGATGGGGTGGGGGGAAAGTGGCCTTTTAGAGCATCGTTAGCTCCTTGAAATGACCCTGTGAGGTAGGTGTTGTTGAGCCCAGAATTTCAGTCACCGAATGCTAAATGTTTTACGTGTATTGTCACCTGCACCTTTACAACAGCCCAAGGGGGAGATGCCATTATTATGCTCCCATTTCTCAGATGCAGAAACTGAGGTACAGAGAGGTTAAGTGACTCCACTGAGGTCATACAGCTAGTCAGTTGGCAGCCCTGGAACTCAAAGGGACTTGCTCAGGTCCGTCTCCAGGGCTGCTGAGGAGAAGTGGGGAGTTGGGGCAGCTGCTGGGAGCCATCGGAGAGGGTGGAGTCAGGCAGCAGGCATGTGCCTGACCATCCCCCTCCCCATGTGTCCCCCTCAGAGTGGGCAGGCGTACTACATCAATGACGGGGAGAGCGTCAACATCTTCGAGTGGATGGCCCCACTGGTAGGTGCCCGAACACCGCCCCCATCCCAAGTGAGAATTCAGGGATCCCCATGTCTTCTTTCCCTGTCACCTTTTCCCAGAAAATCAGAGGATTTCACATTAAAAACCAGCTCTGGCAACAGTGTCCACTGGGCAACATTGGAACTGGCTGGAGCTGGGTGGTGGCTGCCCCTTTGGGGGGCTATGCTCGCCCCCAGTTTGTCATAGTCCCTCCCAGCCCACTTCCTCATTTATGTCGATGTCCTGCCCTGTGGGATTTTGCTTGTGGCCCCCGTACTATGTGGTGAGGCCCTGAAAGAGGTAAGTAGGAGGTAGGCAAAGCACAAAGGGAGGTGTTGGCCCTCGGGCCCCTACGCTGCAGCCCCTCTGAGAGTCCTGGCCTCCTCTCGCAGCAGCCTACAGACTCCTGGAAGGGGCAGACCAGAAACCCCGCGCTGGAGGATACATCCTGGGGGCATTCAGGCCCTTTGCATGTCAACTTTTAACAGCTTTATTGAGATATAATTTATAGACCATACAGTTCACCTATTGAAAGCGTACAAGTTGATGGTTTTTAGTATGAGTTGTGCGACCATCAGCAAAACACATTTTAGAACATTTTGTCACCTTCCCAGAAAAGAACCTCCCCAAACCATACCTTTTAGCTGTCACTTCTATTTACCTCTCACCCCACCCCACCCCTAGCCATAGGCAACCACTAAGCTACTTCCTGCTTTCTGTAGATTTGCCTGTTCTGGACATTTCCTATGAATGGAATCATACAGTATGTGGGCTTTGTGTTAAGTGTCTTTCATTTAGCACGTTTTCAAGGTTCATCCATGTTGTGGATGTGTCATACAAGTACTTCATTCTCTTTTATTGCCAAAAAGATATTTCATTCAATCGCTGTGCCACATTTTGTTAATCCATTCATCAATTGATAGAAATTTGGGTTTTCCATTTTGGGCCTGTTATCAGTAATGCTGTATGAACATTCGTGTGTAAATAGTTGTGTGGACATATTTTCTCATTTCTGTTGGGTATATACCTAGGAGTGGAATTGCTGGATCATACAGTAACTCTATGTTTAACCTTTTGAGTTACTGCCAGACTGTTTTCCAAAATGGCTGCACTATTTTACCTTCCCACCAGCAGTGTAAGAGGGTTCCAGTTTCTCCACATCCTGTCAACACTTGTTATTATCTGTCTTTTTGACCTGGAGGGTTTTCATACAAGTGAAGACCTCAGTTCATCCTATGCCAGCCCATCTCTTCATGCTTCTCCCACCACCCTCCACATGTATGCTTTTTTTGTAAAATTTAATAGCAGAAAAGCAGATTCTAGAAAATAATCAGATTCTATATAAGTGCCTTAGAGTGTCTTTGGGTGTACACAGATGTAAAAAATAACTAAATGATGGGACTGCACCCCACGCAGTCAGTTCCTACTTAGTTTTCCAGGTCACAGTGCGGGCTTCATTTAAAGACTGGTGTAAACTTGGGGCTGGCTGTGGGGTCTGCCCCCTTTGGTGGGCAGCTGAGGAGGGGCCAGGAGGTGCTCTGCTGGCCCTGGGGTAAAGGCAACACGTGGCCTATACCAGCCCCCCAAGGATCTGTTCTCACCTCAAGCCATGTTTCCTTGCAGTTTGAGAAGCTGGGGTACAGCAAGCCCTGGATCCAGGTTCCTACTTCCTGGGTTTACCTGTCAGGTGAGGAAAGGAGTGTGTATGTGAAAACCCTCCATGTGCCAGATGTACATGCATTACCTCAGTTTAAACCCAGAGCCAGGACCTGGCTGAGGCGAGTGGGGCACTGAGAGCACAAAATGTAAGGAAACCTTCACTCGTAGGAGTCAAATGCTCCAAGCCCCATCTGCACTTGCCCAGCCCTGAGAGCAAGTGCCTCCTTAAATTTTGCACTCGAGGCACCTCACTCCCCTCACCCTAGTCCTGGCCCTGTTTAAACCCTATCCCACTCGCCAGGTGGGTGGGGTTAGGCCCATTGTAAAGATGAGGCAACTGAGGCTCTGAGAGGTTAGCAACCTGCCCGTGGTGCCCCAGTGAGAAAGCGGGAGAGGCAGAATTCCCACTGCACTCCAGTCCTGCTGCCTGTGCTGGAATGCCCCATCCCCCAAGGTCGCCCAGGAGTTAAGGCTGCTTTTGGACATGTGAGGGTTCTGTTTGACCCTAGAGTCTCCTCCTCACCCTGAAGGTCAGTCTCCACTCTCACGCCCCAGCTTCCCTATGCTGGCCTCCTTCCAGCTGGAATGAGCACGGGCTTCAGGCTTGGAGTGATCAGCCCGAAGGGGCAGGTGGCCCCCAAGTCACAGATAACTGTGTTCCTGGAAAACCTCAGCTGGATCTTTAAATGTATTGGGGGACTTCCCTGGTGGTCCGGTGGTTAAGACTCCGCATTTCCAATGCAGAGGATGTGGGATCGATCCCTGGTCTGGGAACTAAGATCCCACGTGCTGCACAGCGCAGCCAAAAAAAATAATAAGAATAAGGCATTGGGATGCCTGCCATTTAAAGCAGGGGTCTGCACATTTTTGTCCCCCAGGGTGCCCACACAGGATGACTTCCCCTGCACAGCATCACCACCAGGATTGACACTCCTTGACCCCCAGCTGAGAAGAGTTCAACCGCAGGTCCTGGCGGTTTTGGAGACTGTCTATAAATTCCCAATTCCCAGTGAGCTGACTGTAAACTCAGTGCTTCTTAACTTTGGCTGCACAGTGGAATCACCTGGGAGCTTTTAAAAATGCCTCAGCCACACCCCCAGACCAATTACCCCAGCATCCGCAGGAAGCAAGGGGGTGGGGGAAGAAGGAACATTTTAAAAAGTGGTCCGAAGTGCAGCCCGGGCTGAGCTGAACCACCGTTCCCACTTCTTTCTCCCTGACTCAAGAGAGCACATCGGGATAGAAGTGCGTGAGAGAGACGTGATTGTAGAGATCACTTTGAATCTGCTCAGATTTATTTTAAAATGTCAGTCTTTTAATATTAATAATAACTTACTTGTGACATATTTCACAGCCAAACAAGGCACCCCAGGGTGTGCGGAGACTGCTGATTTAAAGGAATCCAAGGACAGGAAAACTTGGCAAAGTGAAGATTCCCCCTAGCAAAGCAAATAATGCCCCCAACTGACTTGTCTCTGACGACCTCCCTGGAGTTTGCCTAGAGCAGGCCCCCTGGTCACTGGTCCCTCTCTCCCCACACAGCCACGGTGATGGAGTATTTGCACCTGGCCCTGAAGCCCATCTGCAGCCTCCCGCCGCTGCTCACCCGGAGTGAGGTAAGTGGGCTGCTGTGAGGGGAGCCCCTGTGTCCTGGTGCCCCTCATTTGCCTTCCTGCCCCTTCTCCACTGCCACAAACCCTCACCTTTTGACACCGTAACTGGATGCTTGTCTGAGGTCTGAGAACCTACCACGTGGGCTCAAATCTAGGGCCACCTCCTGTATAACATCCCAACCTCTGAGCTTCTGCTGAGGCTGTGCTCTCTTGGTCTGAAGGGCAACAGCTCCAAGCCCATCCTTTTTTTTTTTTTTTTTTTTTTTGTGGTACGCGGGCCTCTCACTGCTGTGGCCTCTCCCGTTGCGGAGCACAGGCTCTGGACGCGCAGGCTCAGCGGCCATGGCTCACGGGCCCAGCTGCTCTGCGGCATGTGGGATCCTCCCGGACCGGGGCACGAACCCGTGTCCCCTGCATCGGCAGGCGGACTCTCAACCACTGCGCTACCAGGGAAGCCCAAGCCCATCCTTTATCACTGTCATTTCATTCATAAGCAGTTTGTCTTCCCAGCCAGACTGGAGGCTCCCAAAGGCAGGTTCCATGAAATTCACTTTTTGGAATGTCACTACTCCCAATAACCATCAATACACACACACACACACACACACACACACACACACAGCCTGTTGATTCGAGGCTCACAGTTCCTGCTCACTGAATAATAAGTATATATTAAGTACCTACTGTGTTAAGAACACTGTTCTCAAATAATGATGATGCAGTTTTCTATTTGTATATACAGTTTAAAAGAGAGGGTGTTTTAATGCAGGTTGTAAACAGTAAAGCAACAAGTGGTGTTTGGTGTTATTTGCAAAATCCTTCCAGTCCACTCTCTCATTTGATTGTCCCTGATGCTCTGTTAAGTTAGGAGGGGAAAAAAGATTATGATCTCATTTAATGGTGAGAAACTGAGCACTAGAGAAATAAGTGATTTGTCCAAGCTCCCACCATTCTGGAATTGGCTTCACATTCCAAGCTCAGTGCTCTCCACCTCAGAGAATCGAGAATGGGCCACAGAAAGAAACAGTTCCCTATGGTCTCTCCTTTGAACTAGCAGAGGAAAGAGAATAGTAAAAATAGGGACCATCTATAGAGTGTGAAATGCCAAGCACTGTGTTTATCTCATTTAATCTTCACAACTACTATAGACTGTGGATTCTGTTATTATCACCTCCATGTACAGAGAAGGAAATGAAACACTCAGTGGGGGGAGGGGGGGTGAAATAACCTGGCTCATGACCATTCCCTTATGTAGCAGCATTGAGATTTGAACCCAGAGGAGACCTAAATGATTTCAAGCTTAACCACTAGCTTGTGAAATGTCAGGAATCATAGTCACATAAAATAGCTGCCAAAGTGCTGCTGAGTTGTGGTCGGGTAGGCAGCCGGCTCCCTTCTCTCTCCACTCCCTGGTGGGTTTCCTTGTTCAATTCGGGGGGGGCGGGCAAAGGATCCCTAGTTAGCTGGGAAGTTTCTGGGCACTGTAGCTCGGGCGCCCTCTTCTGGTCAGTCTATGACACACCAACTAGCCCTCTAGTTTGACTTCATAGCCTTTTTTCATTCATTTGATGTGTATTGAGCACCTAATGTACGCCAGGCACTGTGCTGAGGAGTGGAGGCAAGGCAGTCCTTGCTTTCTATTCGCACAGAGTTTAAAAGAGAGGATGTTTTAATGCAGATTGTAAACAGTAAAGCAACAAGTGGTGTTTGGTGTTATTTGCAAAATCCTTCCAGTCCACTCTCTCATTTGATTGTCCCTGATGCTTTGCTAAGTTAGGAGGGGCAAAAAGATTATGATCTCATTTAATGGTGAGCTCACAGTCCAAAGGGGAAGGCAGCCCAGCAAGGGCTATACTGGGGGAAGTAATGAGGAACTACAGAGTACACAGAAGGGGCACCTAAGCCAATTCTGAGGAAGTTAGGGAGGCTTCCCAAAGGAGGTGACATCTAAGCCTGACATCTGAGAATGCTGTGTCCCAGGACCCTGCCTATCTAGTTCACAGCTGTACCCGCCAAAGCCCTGAATTTACTAGCTGAGGCAAAAAAGGACAAGAACTGGCCTCTCTCCCTCTCTCCTCACACAAGCATCCAAGACCAGGGGCTTGACCGCAAGGGCTGTTTCAGGGCCACTGCAGAATCAAGCAGCTAGTGGACTCCTTCCCAGTGTCCAGCTGAGGAACAAAAGGCAAAGAAATGAGTCAGGTGGGAGGGTATCTTCTCAATCCTAGCATAGCTGGGAAGGGCATGAGCTAGAGTTTGGCTTCTCTGTGTGACCCTGGGCTAGTCACTTAACCTCTCTGATCTTCAATTTTCAAAAAAGGAGATGGTGGTATTACCACTTCAGAAGATTAAATGAGATATGGCCTAGAAAGAATTTAGCCCATGACAGGCTCAGAGTGCTTACTCAGTAATTGTTGTTGTCAGCACCACCTTTGAAGCCTGTGGGACCCAGGCCATCTGGCATCAGGAAACGCAGCTTCAAACCCTGGAGAGAGTAATCACTTATGCATAATTGAATGCCTCTCTTAGGGAAGCTCAGTTAATCAGCCAGGGCGTGAAGCTTGCACCCTGGAGCCTGCCTGCCCAGACTCCATCTGGGGCTGTGGGCTGAAAAGTCAAGGATGTTTCCTGGAGACAAGTTTTCCGGATAGCTGCACTCAGGCCACAGGCAGAATGTATCAAGGGCCTCCTGAGCCCCGGCATCGTGCTAGGGCCGGGGAAGGGGAGTGCAGAGGTGGGGCCTTTACTTTTGGGGGACTGAGGAGTTCAGTAGGGTGGGGAGATGCAGAAAATGTATCCTGGAGGCGGCCCCCCCCCAGGAAAATGGAGGTGGAAGAGAGGCAGGAAGTCCTCCCCATGAGGGCGTCGCAGACGCAAGATCCAGCATAGAGGTCATTTTAAATCTCTGTGCGACGGAAGGGAAATCCCTACCCTCTCTTATCCGAGTAAAACATGGTAGAGGTTGCTCCCCACGCCCACTAGTCCCGTCCCTCGGCTGCCCCGCCTCTCCCCGCAGGTGCGCAGCGTGGCCGTGACGCACACCTTCCAGATCGCTAAGGCCCGCGCTCAGCTTGGCTACGTGCCCGACAAGTTCAGCTTCGCAGACGCCGTGGAGCGATACGTGCAGTCGACGGGCCGGGGAACCCGCGGCTCCACAGCGCGAACACTCCTGCGGCTACTGCTCGGGCTGCTGCTGCTCCTTGGCCTGCTCGTGCTGGCCCTGCACTTCCTAGGCCCGCGGCCGTTCGTCGTCTGACCATCGCCGCCGGCCTGTCCCTGCCCCTGCTTCGCCTTCAGGACTTGCACCAGAACCTGCTCCGTCTTCCGGACTTGGGCGCTCCCTTGAGTCCTGGGCTTGTCCCTGCCCCACCCTCTGGGCTTGGATCTGCCTAGCAGGTCTTCCGCTTGGATATTCCGGCGTTCTAACCCCGCCCCTGTCCCGCCCTCTGGGTTTCGACGTGCCCCTGCCCCGCCTCTTGAGCCCTGGCCGCGCCCCTTTCCCTCCCTCCGGCCTTGGTCTCTCTCTGACCCGGCCGGGATGCCTACGAGAAGGTCCTATCTTCACAGCCTGCTCCGCCTTCCAGGCCTTCTCCCCGCCCCTGCCCAGGCCTGGCCCGCCCCCGCGTTCTCCCCTGCTCTAGTCCGCCCCGTTTCTGGCTGTAGCCGAACGCCTGAATCCTCGCCTTGGTTTCTCCTTTGGTAACTAGACTTGCTCATCTCTCTTGGTCGGTCCCTCTCCTCTCCTGTTTGTGATTCAGCCTTAGCCCCATCCCCTCCCGTCTGGCTCCACTCCTAGGGGCCTAGCTGCAGCTGCTCGTGCAGCTGGGCTGACGTTTCCAAGTTTTCGCTGGCTGCTGCTACCTCTCTAGGGACACGGACCCTCCTCGCTGCCCGAGCTTCTCTGTGCTTGTCCTGAGATGTCTCGGGATCTTGGATTAGACCCCTTCTAGGAGCACTGAGTTTGATCAGCTGCTATGCTTATGTTTTGGGTTCGCTCACTCATGCAGGTCTCCCTGTGTGTTGATAGACAGGGTTGGAAGGACACCTGAGACCCAGGCTTCTGCCCAGCCCAACTTGGCCTTTTTGGGTTTCCGGTGCATGAGTCTAGGGATGACTCAGTAAGCACAGACTTCAATACCAGAAGGGACATCAAAAAAGGAAAAGAAAAAAAAATTTTTTTAGGGTGGTCAAAAGATACAAACTTCCAGTTAGTTATAAAGTAAATAAATTATGGGGGTGAAATGTACAGCCTGGTAACTACAGTATTGTATAAATGAAAGTTGCTGAGAGTAGATCTTACGTTTTCATCACAAGAAAAATAATTGGAACTCTGTGTGGTGATGGAATTTAACTAGACATTGTGATCATTTCACAATATATACATATGGCAAATAATTATGTTGTACAGCTGAAACTAATGTAATGTTACATGTCAATTAAGTCTCAAAAAAAAACCTTAAAAAAAATTGGATCTCTCTAAAAAGTACCAATATAGTAATAATGGGAATTATTAGAAATTAGTTGGTCATATTTTTTGTTTTACTATCGCTTCAGTTTGTTAGTGAGGGGGCCAGTAGTGATCACCATAATCCTTAATGTTTAAACCACAAAATTTCTTAATCCAGCGCTGCTCTCCACAGAAACAGTGCCTCCCTATCATCTTGGTATCAACTGTGAATACCAAAATATTAGTGTGTAAATACGTCTGTATATATATCATAATATGCACACGTGGAATTGGCTGATAAAACTATGGATCCTAGCAGAGAAGAAAACCATCACAAGCCTAAAGAAATCTGTGACGGGGTCGGAGGGAGCAAATGTGTTAGGGCCAACGTGGCCATCGCCCGGCGTGGGCATCAGCAGTATGTCCTCTGCTGAACAATTAAGAAAGTTCGTGAAGCAGTTCAAAAATGTGTGCTCCTGTTTGCTATGGTCAATTTGCATGTGTGTACATAATTTTTAAAAGCTCAATAATAATCCTTTATGCTTTGTTTATGTTTTATCCTTTATGTTTAATGCTTGACAGTTTGAAAGAGCTTTCATCTATATGCTCGTACTTAATTCTCAGGCCCACCCTTACATAAGGCTTATTATTCTTATTTTATAAATAAGGAAACTAGGGTTGCCTAACTTCAAAGAGTAGAGGAGGGTGGGGGTCACTTCTCTACAGGCGGGGTAATTTGGAGGACCTGCCCAAGGCCCACTGGCCTAAACACGACACATGGTTATTTCTGCTTTTCTGCACCTTAGCCACGTCAGGGCTTGGGTTGAGCTCTGGGATCTTTCTCAGTCTCAGATCCACAAACCTCAGGCCATTTGGGGCTTTCTTTCTTCTCAGTAACATGCTTGCATGTAAACTCACCTTCTCCTCTGACTTTCTCTACCAGCCCTGAGAAATCTGTTCTTAGGGCAGGAAAAACAGGTTTTCACTATTCACATAATCTTCTAGATCTTTTGTCTACTGCCGAACCTCAGCTTGTGAAACCCAAAAGCAAAATCGATTTGTTTTCTGGATTTCTCTAAGTCATCTCTTCCCCTGCAAGTAGACTGTCTAAACCCTGGGCATGGGGCCAGCATGGGTCACTATGCCAGAAAGCTTCCTTCCTCTCAAGTGTCTTCACCCAATGGGAAACGAGGTAGCACTTCCACCCAGCAGAGGAACCAAGTGCCCATGAGGGTTTTAGAGGCTGCCCAGATAACCCACCCTCTGTGAGGTTCTTTTTTTTTTTTCTTGTATACCTTCTCATAGATATTTTATTTTAAATTTTTATTGGAAATAGTTGATTTACAGTGTTGTGTTAGTTTCAGGTGTACAGCAAAGTGAATCAGTTATACATATACATATATCCATGCTTTTTTAGATTCTTTTCCTATATAGATCATTACAGAGTATTGAGTAGTTGCCTGTGTTATACATAGGTCCTTATTAGTTATCCATTTTATATATAGTAGTGTGTATATGTCAATCCCACTCTCCCAATTTATCCCCACCCTTTCCCTCCTGGTAACCGTAAGTTTGTTTTCTACATCCGTGAAAACTCCAGTAAGTTCATGTGTACATTTTTTAGATTTTTCCACATGTTAGTGATATCATATGATATTTGTCTCTGTCTGACTTACTTCACTCAGTATGACAATCTCTAGGTCTATCCATGTTGCTGCCAATGGCATTATTTCATTCTTTTTTATGACTGAGTAATATTCAATTGCATATATGTACCATATCTTCTTTATCCATTCCTCTGTCTATGGACATTTAGGTGTCCTGGCTATTGTAAATAGTGCTGCAATGAACACTGGGGTGCATGTATCTTTTCAAATTAAGGTTTTCTTCAGATATATGGCCAGGAGTGGGATTGCTGGATCATATGGTAGCTCTATTTTTAGGTTTTTTTTTTTTTTTTTTTTTTTTTTTTTGTGGTACGCGGGCCTCCCACTGTTGTGGCCTCTCCTGTTGCAGAGCACAGGCTCTGGACGCACAGGCTCAGCGGCCATGGCTCACGGGCCCAGCTGCTCCGCGATATGTGGGATCTTCCCGGACCGGGGCACAGAACCCGTGTCCCCTGCATCGGCAGGCAGACTCTCAACCACTGCGCCACCAGGGAAGCCCTTATTTTTAGTTTTTTAAGGAACCTCCATACTGTTCTCCATAGTGGCTGTACCAATTTACATTCCCACCAACAGTGCAGGAGGGTTCCCTTTTCTCCACACCTTCTCCAGCATTCATTGTTTGTACATTTTTTGATGATGGCCATTCCGACTGGTGTGAGGTGATAGCTCACTGTAGTTTTGATTTGCATTTCTCTAATAATGAGTGATGTTAAGCGTCTTTTCATGTGCTTTTTGGCCATCTGTATGTCTTCTTTGGAGAAATGTCTATTTAGATCTTCTGCCCATTTTTTGATTGGGTTGTTTGTTTTTTTGATATTGAGCTGCGTGAGCTGTTTTTATATTTTGGAAATTAATCCCTTGTCAGTTGTTTCATTTGCAACTATTTTCTCCCATTCTGTAGGTTGTCTTTTCGTCTTGTTTATGGTTTCCTTTGCTGTGCAAAGGCTTCTAAGTTTAATTAGTTCCCATTTGTTTATTTTTATTTTCATTACTCTAGGAGGTGGATTAAAAAAGATCTTGCTGCAATTTATGTCAGAGAGTGTTCTGCCTATGTTTTCCTCTAAGGGTTTTATAGTATGCGGCCTTACATTTAGGTCTTTAATCTGTTTTGAGTTTATTTTTGTGTATAGTGTTAGGGAGTGTTCTAATTTTGAGACAGCAAGTAGGAAGAGGTCCTAGCTTTCTTGGAGACACTAAGCAGAAGCATTATAAACGCAGAAAACAGAGTCATTACTGTGGGCAGCTCAAAGTGAAATAGCCAATCAGGATGGACCATTAAGGCGAATTCACAAACTTTCCATTATGGGTGATGGAGCTATTCCCCTTTGTAGACCCAATGCCAGGCGTCTAAAACATCATCTGGTCTCTCTCATCTTAAAAATGTTTCTCTTGGGCTTCCCTGGTGGCGCAGTGGTTGAGAGTCCACCTGCCGATGCAGGGGACACGGGTTTGTGACCCGGTCTGGGAAGATCCCACGTGCCGCAGAGCGGCTGGGCCCGTGAGCCATGGCCGCTGAGCCTGCGCGTCCGGAGCCTGTGCTCCGCAACGGGAGAGGCCACAACAGTGAGAGGCCCGCGTATCGCCAAAAAAAAAAAAAAAAAAAAAATTTCTCTTGACTCCCCATTCCCCCTCCCGCTACTGCTACCATCACTCATCAAATTTCATGATGAGATGTCCACACTTATGTTTCCATTTCTTCTCTTCAATTCACACCAAAATGACTTTAATTAAGGTCATCAATGACCTTGTCCATAAATCATAAAACCAAAGAATATTTTTCAGTCTTTATTTTGCCAAGTCTCTTCTACATAGTTGGCTACTCCCTCCTTCTTGCCATAATCTTATTGACAACCGTCTATATGACAACACACCTGTCTTCCACTTGTGTCTCCAGTCCTTCTTTATCTCCTTCACTGGCTTCTTTTCCATTGCATTCCCTTTAGGATGATGGTCCTCAGGACTCCATATTGGTCCCTCTACTTCCTCTGCATGCTCTTCCTGGGCAAGTTCATCCATTCCCATGACCTCAGTCTCCAGTGCCTCCCAAATCTGTATCAATTACTCAGAGTGTTCTCTTGGCCTCCAGACTTCTATGTCCAATCTACTCAACCCCATGTCCTAAATCTCAAAGTCAGTGTGGATCAGAGTGAAATCATCTTTTCCACAAACGTCCTCTTCATCCTGTGTTCCCTCCTAGGGAGACGAGAGGCACTGCCAGCCATCCAGTGGCTCAAGCCCAAAACCTGGTCATCACTTTCGATGTGTTCTTCTTTTTCATGTCTTCGTCATTGAGTTCTGTCAGATCCACCTCCAAAATGTCTCCCTGTGCAACACACTGTCACAACCATGGTACAAGCCACTCTCCTTTGTCCTAGACAACTACAGTAGGCTTTGAATAGAACCTCCTATTCCTACTGCCAGAGGCAACATCCAAAATTGGAACATGCCACCCTCCGGCTTAAAACCTTTCCATGGTTTCGCATGCCCTCAGGGCCAAGTTCAAAGCCTTAACTTGGCATTTATGGCCCTGCTTGCCTAACACTTCAGTCTCATCTCTAGCCATGTCCAGCTGCTCTCTGCCCAGCTGCCCTGAATTACCTTCCCAGCATCTCAGACTCACCAGGCTCTCCTTTGCCTCTAGGATATTCCACATGCTGTTCCCTCTTCCTGGAACTCCCCTCTCCCACCTTCACTAGCTAATCTCTCAATTTCAAGTCCAAGCTAAAAGTCACTTGTTCCGTTGTCCCTGGGTTGGCTTCCGCATTCTGCATGACACTCCTCACAGGTCTAATTAAAGAAATTACAGTGGCTGTGAACTCTGTGAGGCCCAAAACATGTCTCCTGTTTTGCTCTGTAGCCTCAGGTTGAACTTGATTTCTGGCACATAGTAGGCCCTTCATAAATGGTTGTTGAATGAGTAAATAAACAAGCAGGAAGTGGATCAATGAAGCTGGGACCTCAAGGCTGATACACCTGGGGGGGGGGCAGGGCTCCTGATACCCCAGACCCTCCATAAAGTCACCTGACACAGTTTCTACCAACAGTGATTTATGGAGTCAGCCTGAGCTCTCTGCTGACACAGAGCGGGCCAGAAAGGGACCCTGCCTAACTGACGTCTTGATTAAAATCACCTCCACCTAATCTTTGTCCTTGGGAGGTAAAGGGGCCCACTCCCAGTGGCCTCAGGCCTTGAAGCATTAAATTAAAGGCGCAGACAGACTGTTGAGAGCTTTTCAAGGTATCTCAGGATCCTTTCCCATGGAAATAGGGAGACGTTTTTGTTTCCGTTTTTTAAGGTAGCGGGATTGGTGGGTTTGTGTAGTAGGCTAGGGAGTGAGGTGGATTGTCCTGCAGTTTCCTTCTTTTCCTCTCCCTTCCCCATTCCATTAAAAAAAAAAAAGGCTGAACTGGAAGAAATAACTTTTACAGGTTGAAATTCCTGTGTAAGGAGAAAGTGAATGAAATGAAGGATCCCTCTGAGGATTTTCTACTGTGGGGAAAAAAAAAAAACGTCAGAAGGCAGAAAAAGTGAAGGGTAATTGGGAGAGGATATGGAAGTTGAAGGATGGAAAAGTGAGACCCTTGAAGGTGTGGCAGCGGTGGGATTCGAACCCACGCCATCGAAATGACTGGAGCCTAAATCCAGCGCCTTAGACCACTCGGCCACGCTACCGCCCAGTCGCAATCTTTTCCGTTCATACTATATTAGTCTAGTGACGCGGCGCTTCATGTTCTCTAAGCCCCACCTTCATCGGTTTACGCATGCCCGATATCAGCCTGACGCTTCACGCGCCAGTTACAGCATATTAACCCCTGGTTTCCTCCTGGGCTTTGGAGTCAAAGTGCCCTTGTAATCGGCAGTAGTAAGTTCAGTTGGGACGCAGCATTAAAAAGGAAAACAAAGTTCCCAGTTGTTAATATTAATATTCACTCGTCATGTATGTTTGCATTTGATTTTCCACGAGCGTGGCATACTGCCTACGGCCACGTGGGGGCAGTGTCTCGCTGCCGCTTGCTCCTGGCTGGGCTGCGGGTCCCTCCGGGTTTGCGCGGAGACGGCCGAGTCCCCATCTTGTTTGGACTCTCTAGCCCTACTTCAGGGAACCTCTGCAGCCTCGGGTGGCCCCGTGGCCGGCCCCTGCCACCGCGATGTAAAAATCATGGGTCCAGGAAGGAAAATCATTGAACGTTTTTACAGATCCTTGCCTTATGTAGGCTCCCTCAATCATCACTCGTATCTACTTTTTACAGAGGGGGAAACTGAGGCTCAGACTGGCAAAGTAACTTGTGTTAGCTACCCCCAGGCAGAGCCAGGATTCCCTAACCTCCCAAAACCCAGAGTTCTTCTATGTAGACTATTTCAGTGTGTTTTAAAATGCAGTAGCCCTTTCTGCCTTCGCTGCCTCCATGGCGCCCGTGAAAAAGTTTGTGGCGAAGGGGAGCAAAATAAAAGCAGGTCCCGAATTTTACCCTTGACTGTACCCACCCTATAGAAGATGGAATCATAGATGCTGCCAATTTTGAACAGTTTCTTCAGGAGAGAATCAAAACGAATGGAAAAGCTGGGAATCTTGGTGGAGTGTTGTAACAACCGAAAGAAGCAAAAACAAGATTACTGTAACCTCTGAGGTGCCTTTTTCCAAAAGGTATTCGAAATACCTCACCAAAAAATATTTGAAGAATAATCTACATGATTGGTTACGCGTAGTTGCTAACAGCAAAGAGAGTTACGAATTGCGTTACTTCCAGATTAATCAAGCTGAAGACGATTAAAACTCAATTATCTGGAATATGTTGTGTGAGTTCTTGAATAAAACTTGGGAACCAACATGGTGGTTTTCCTTGTAAAAAAAATAAAATAAAAACAAAATGCAGTAAATTCAGAGCAAATACATATCAATAAATACATAACAAACTTCCATTTTCTGCCACCGAGAATTAATTGTATTCAGCTCTTCTGAGATATCACCCCCTGCGGCCACAAGAAGGAAGCAGAGATCTCTTTGAGTCATCCCCCCACACATGACTCAAAGCATTCTCCAGTAGTTTGCATCATTTGTTAACAGCAACTATAACAGAGAAGAACAAACCTGACTCCATGCTGAATCTATTCCTTTAACTCTAACCTTTGTGCTCTGTTGCCTGTGCTTAGTCATGCTGGCTCTGCACCTTTTGTGAAAGATTGTTGCCTGTAGCCTGAAACATACAGGATACCCCCTTCTCAAGGCTCTGACCTTTAAACTTAACACTTTTCCATTCTTATAGAGAGAAAAAGTTGCAGAACAGAAAAGAACATTTGTCTTGTTGGAGGTTTACAGGAACATGGTGACCTGACCTATGTGGACAGCTGCGAGAACAAAGGATTCCAGCACCAAGAAGTTTACAACAACTAACCACACCCCCTCCCCTTTTAATATAAAAGCCTGAGTTCTAACATGGGGAAGATGGTTCTTTGGGACACCAGTCTACCACCTTCTCACTCTGCTGGCTTTCCAAATAAAGTTGCTATTCCTTGCCCCAATACCTCGTCTCTCAATTTATTGGCCTGTCATGTGACGAGCAGTACGAGCTTGAACTCTAATGTGACCCTTCCCCTCCCAACTCTCTCTGTTTCTAATAATTTAATTCAAGTAAACATTTATCCAACACCTACTAGGCCAGATCAGGCAAAAATCAGGTCTTTTGGGAGAAGCAGAGCTGCTCAGAACTTGCATGACAAAGGTGTTTCACCAGAACAAAAATCCAGTGCAAGTAAGGCCATGAGCTCGTCTGCTCCAGTGAGCAGGCCTGTCTCCCTGCAGACTTCTGCAGTAGTGCTGACTCGGCTTTCCTGGTGATTTATGCCTTAAGGTTGAGGCTGGGAGGGCAGTTCCTATGCAAAACCTAGGCCCAGGCAGGCAAGGGTGGGGAGGCTACAGAAACCAGGGCAACTAGGCTCTGTTTAGTTTTTGTTCTTTTCTTTTTCTTTTTAAGTAACAGTTAAAAATAACTTTTGCTAAAATAATAAATACATGTTCCTTGTTGAAACTCCAAGCTAAGAAAGAAAAGTACAAATAAGAGAATAAAATCACCTTTAATTTCTCCACCCAGTTAAGCTCTGTCAACACTTTGGTAAAGGAAGGTGCTTCTTTGTCTTTTTAGATTTGAAATATAATGTAATGCATGCTCATTGTAAATTTTTTTTTCAAATGTCAAACCTTCTGGATAAAGTTAAAGGGAGGTTCTCTTCCTCACCACCTTCCTCCTTCACAGCTGAATCCCACAACTCATTATAATGAGTAACAGTTTAGCTGTATCCTTCCAGATCTTTCCCTATGCAGACGTAGGGGCAACTAGAGGCCCACACATACCCCACCCTAATCCTGGGGTTTGCCTTGTGCAAGAGAAAGGAAGAAAGACACTATCCAAAAGACAGAAGAGTGGTCATTTCATTGCTTCTGTGAGTCTTTCTGTAGCTACAGGTGGGTCATTGAATGGCCCTGTGATGGCTTTGTGCCCAGTAGGCCCTGGACCTCCTGAGCCAAGGAGCCAAGGAGGACTTTCAAGGACTTTTTTTTTTTTTAAACATCTTTATTGCAGTATAATTGCTTTACAATAGTGTGTTAGTTTCTGCTCTATAAAAAAGTGAATCAGCTATACACATACACACGTTCCCATACAAGGACTTCTTTTAAAGCTTCTGCTTAAAAACATCCCACTGTGGTTCCCAGGGATAGAGGGGGATGCAGGGGATGAATAAGTGAAACACAGGATTTTTAGGGTAGTGGGACTGCTGTGTATGTTACTGTAACAGTTGATGCATATTATTATAAGTTAGGTCAAACCCACAGAATGTACACCACCAAGAGTGAACTTTTTTTTTTTTTTTTTGCGGTACGCGGGCCTTTCACTGTTGTGGCCTCTCCCGTTGCGGAGCATAGGCTCCGGACGTGCAGGCTCAGCAGCCATGGCTCACAGGCCCAGCCGCTCCGTAGCATGTGGGATCCTCCTGGACTGGGGCACGAACCCGTGTCCGCTGTATCGGCAGGTGGACTCTCAACCACTGTGCCACCAGGGAAGCCCAAAAGTGAACTTTAATATAAACTGTGGACTCTAGGTGATTATGATATGTCAGTGTAGGTTTGTTAATTGTAACCCATGCACTACTCTGGTGGGAGATGTTGATCATGGGGGAGGCTATTCTTGTGTGGAGGCAGGAAGGATATGGGAAATCTCCAAACCTTCCACTGAACTCTGCCGTGAACCTAAAACTACCTTAAACTCCCATGGACACGGCTTCCTGTGGACAGGGAATCTGAGCAGGTAGCACTTGAGAAGCCTTTCATTCCCATGGCATATGTGTCTAGAGCAGTTCTCCAGCCCTCCCTGAGCCCGTGGAAGGATTGCACCCATCCCTTGAAGCTGGGAGCAGCCACATACCTAGATTGGGCTAGAGCACCATTCCTGGTGACCTCTCTTCTGCTGCCACACCCTGAAGCACCGTGAGGATACCAGGAGCCCTTTTCTGAGGGTAACAGCTTTATCGTGATTTAATTCACATACCATACAAGACACCCCTTTAAAGTGTACAGTTCATTGTTTTTTAGTATCTTCACAGAATTATGCAGCCCTCCTCACAATCAATTTTAGAATATCTTCATCCCCCCAAAAAGGAATACCATACCTTTAGTAGTCACTCTCCATTACCCCCAGACTCCCTTCCTAGCTGTGGGCCACCACTAATCTACTTTCTGTCTCTAAGGATTTCCCTATTCTGGACATTTCATATAAATGAAATCATATAATCTGTTGCCTTTTGTGTCTGGCTCCTTTCACTTAACATACCGTTTTTAAGGTTTATCCATGTTTTAGCATTTATCAGTGCTTCATTCCTTTTTATTGCTGAGTAATATTCCGTTGTATGGGTATAACGCATTTTAATTATCCATTTATCAATTGATGGATATTTGGGGTTTTTTCGCCTTTTGCCTATTATGAATAATGCTGCTATGAACATTTGTGCATATGTTTCTGTGCAGACATGTTTTCATTTCTCTTGGATATATACCTGGGAGTGGGATTGCTAGGTTGTATGGTAACCCCATGTTTAAGTTTTTGAGAAACCACCAAACTGTTTTCCATTTTCCATTGCTGCTTGCAGTGTATGAGTGTTCCAATTTCTCCACACTCTTGCCAATACTTGTTATTATCTGACTTTTGATCATAGCCATCCTAGTGGATGTAGTTTTGATTTGCATTTTTTAATGACTAATAATGTTGAGTATCTTTTCATGTGCTTATTGGCCATTTATATATCTTCTTTGGAGAACTGTCTGTTCAAATCTTTAGCCCATTTTGAAATTGAGTTATCTTTTTATTATTTGAGTTATAAGAGCTCTCTATATTTTGTAAATATTAAAATGGAAAAGAATGTGAGAAAGAATATATATATATATCTTTGCTGCACACCCGAAACTAACACAACTGTTACAGAAGGTGCACACAAAGTGATTCAGTTATACATATGCATATATATTATTTTTCTGATTCTTTTCCATTATAGGTTATTACAAGATGCCGAATATAGTTCTGTGTGCTATACAGTAGGTCCTTGCTGTTTATCTATTTTATATATAGTAGTGTGTATCTTTTTAATCCCAAATTCCTAATTTTTCCCTTCCCCCCTTTCCCCTTTGGTAACCTTAAGTTTGTTTTCTATGTCTGTGAGTATATTTCTGTTTTGTAAATAAGTTCATTATCATTTTTTTTTACATTCCACATATAAGTGATATCATATGATGTTTGTCTTTGTCTGACTTACTTCACTTAGTATTATAATCTCTAGGTCCATCCATATTGCTGCAAATGGTGTTATTTCATTATTTTTTATGGCTGAGTAATATTCCATTATATATATATATATATATATATATATATATATATACACACACACACACACACACACACACATATATGTATATATGTATACCACATCTTCTTTATCCATTCATCTGCTGATAGACATTTAGGTTGCTTCCAAGAGATTCTCTTTTTAAATGGTTTCTATAAAAGAACCAGATTAGTATCTCATTGGCTTGGCTTTGGTTACATACTCACCCCAGCACCAATGAATGGGGCAAAAGGGATGGAATATGCTGATTGGCCAGGTCTAATCATATGTCCAATCTTAGAGCAGGAAGAGTGTGGAGGGCAGTTTTCATGAACTGAGAATAGGGTGGACTGGCTCCTTGAAGACAAATCAAGATGCTTATGCACAGAAGAGATTAAAGAGGAAAGGAGAAGCTAAATAACTTGTGCAGGGTCACAGAGCTATAAGTAGAACGGTCGTTTTTTGGTGTTTTTTTTTTCTGGCTTTGGGCTTGGACAGACTAGCTCAGACTCTTTGTCCTTGCCCAACTTTCCCACGGTCAAAATTTCAGGTGCAATTTTGTTTTTTGCCAAAAGCCAGAGGAGTTTTCTCAAGGTGACTAAAGGAGCCAATACTTCAAACCAAAATGATTATATCTTCTAGATCTTGTATTGATATTTTCTGAAACTTGTACTACAGAGGCCAAAAAGTTAAAACACTCAATGATGGGTTTCAGGACTATTTCTTTTTTTTCATTCCCCTCACCACCTTATGAGATGCTGCCTGAATGTCACCCACTCCCCAAGCCTCATAAACTTGAACCTTCTCCCTGCAGGGGCCATTGCAGCTGGTAAGCTGAAGGACTTCACTCTCCCAACGGGATCTGAATTTTTAGGGGCCACAAAAACTGAAGAGGCAAGGCTTATAGACAGGACATTAAAGGGGTCAGTATATACCTAGACCTGGGTCAAGTTCTGCAACTTACTATGTAAACTTGGGAGAGTCACTTAACCGGCCTCCTTCTTTCTGTGTATGAAGTGAGGACAGTAAGAGGGTTGGGATGAGAATTAAAAGAGATAATGTCTGTAAAGCAGTTACCACAGTACCTGACACAAAATAAATGCCCTGTAAATATCAGCTTTTACCACAACCCCAAAAAGGCTCATCAAAGAAGGCATTACAAGCGACAGGTGGCCCTTTGACCACAGGGGTGGTCAACATGTTTACAACCTAGTGTTGAGTAGAAAGGAGAAATAGATGAGTCCACTCTTGTTAGGAAAAATGTATGTATTCCCATATGCATACCCAGATAACCATGTCTGTCTCTGGCCTGCCTGCACACACCTGTTTCTCTGTGTTTGCCTGGGGCTCACCTGGACACTCAGCCCTCCCTCCAGTTCCGTGGGAGAACTTGGTCACATACACCATTCCAGTCCAAGGAGGCTTTGACTGAAGAACTCTTTGGGGCAGAGGTAAGTGGTTAGGTCACAAACCCCACCACGAACTATTTAAACAGCCCCCACTAGACATCGCCCTACTGGAAGCCTTTCCTTTCCTCATCCTTCCCACAGCCCCTGGCAGCCCCTGCCTGGCTCCTGCACTCCTCTCACCTGCGGGGGTCCTTCAAATTCCTCTCCCCTTTTTTACTACACAGAGTGACTCAGCAGACCCCAAACCAGCAGGAGCCCTGTAATATAGATACATGCTCTTTGCCAAGAGGAAGGAGCCACCTTGTAAATCTTCTGGGCAAGTGTATCTCTATAAGCCTCAGTTTTATGATCTGTGAAGTAGCGGTACTAGCGTTGGTGTGAAGATGGAATGCGATAAATAGCTTGATAAATATTACTGTTATTACTTACATCTTTCATTTATTTATTTTTTGGCCACACCGCACTGACTGCCAGGTAAGTCCCTTACTTTTATTTCTAAAATAAGAGTTGTGAAATTTTTAAAATTTCACTAGAAAAAATATCTGGAAGAATATAATATGAACATGTTCACAGTAGTTATCATTAGTTTTATTTCCTTTTCTTCTTTATACCTTCCATATTTAGTCATTCATTTTACAGGTATTTATTAAAGCACTTACTATGTGCCAGGCTGTGCGCTGAGTTAGGAATACAGCAACGTATTACACAAATAAGTACACAAATAATTGCCACAGTCATAAGTGCCTGTTTTCACAAAGCAGAAATCCGGAGGGGAAAAAAAAAGCAATTTCTGATAAAAATATTGCAAGGTTATGCATAGCGACGTACAATGAGATCCGATCACTACTGATTTTGGAAAGGACTCGAATACAGGAACTAGGCGGGCATCGGATGGAGAATGGGAAGGTGCGGTGGGCGAGGGACGGGTTAGCTGCCCCCTTTCAAATTACCCGCTGGGAGGGCGCCCCCTTCGCTGGTAGGTGCCAGGCCGGCCCCACGCGTTAGATCCGGACGCTGTGTATTCAGCCGGCTGGGGAGTCGCAGACGCAGCGCCGGGAGATCCAAGCGACGGCTGCAGGAGCGGTGATAGTCATTACCCGCGGCCACGTGAGCGCAGCGCCGAGCTTACGCCCGCCCGCCCGCGGCCCCGCCCCTGCCCGCAGTCTCCTGCCCCAGCCACAGCCCCAGCTCGGCGAGTGTCCGGATACGCCGCCCGAACGCCGCGCGCTGCAGCTGCCCCGGCCCAGCCGACGGTCGCCGGCGCCCTTGCCCTTGGAACGCGCCCCCAGCGCCCCGGGATCGTTCCAGCGGCTCCGTGCGCCCCTCGCGCCCCGGGATCGTTCCGGCGGCCGCCGCTGCCTCCCCGGAGCGCCAGCCCGCGCTCCCCGCTCGCCGCTCCCCGGCACTCTCGGGGGGCCCGCCCGCCCTGCACCCTGGAGCACCGGGCCTCGAGCCTCTGCCAGCTCCTCTGGATCCTCGCGGCCGTGGGCAGCGGCTGCCGTGCCTCTCCGCCCGAGACAGGTAGGTAGGGCGGCGGTTGGCCTGGGGGGCCGGGATCCGGCGCTGCAAGCCTGTGCTCCCCGGTGCAGCCGGCGCCCGGAGCGCGGAGGGTCTGGGGCTTAAAAGTGGGGCCCCAGGCGGAAGGAGAGTGTGGGGGTTAAGCTCCTCGGGTTTCAGTGTTTGCTTCTGTAAAATGGGGGAGCCGTGCCGATTATCGGCAGTGTCTATTGGTAAAATACTTGGCACGTGACGGTCGGGGAGAGGCAGCTTGGGGCCTCCGCCCGCGGCTCCTGGAGGCCCGCAGAGGGTGGGGGCAGCGCTGCCTTTCTTCCCCTGCAGGGCCTGCATCCCCCACCCCGGCCCCTGAACGAGAGGCGCAAGTTCCGGGAACCTCGAGGACCGTGTAGACGCGCCCTTGCTGCATTGTTGACTGCAGGAGTTCGGGTGTTGGCAGGCTCCGTGGACCTGTGCGCCCAGGGGCCGGGCGTTAATATGCGTGTGGCGGGGCTGGGGCCTACCGGGTGAGTCCCGGCCTAGATTCGCCGCACCCGCCTGGGGGATTGCGTGCGGGAAACCGGCCCAGCTGCGCCCCGCGTGAGACAAATGGGCTGCTGGCAGGGGGGCGCTGCTCCGTCTGCCTTGTGGGGACGCTCTATGGGAGCCTGACTTCTGGGTCCTCGGCCCTGGAAGCTGCCTGCCTTGGGGCAGCTCAGCCAGGAAATTGTCTACCCCTCTGATTTTACAGAGGAGGAGACAGATCCAGAGTGGTCTACCGGCAGATACTAATAAGCAAGATGGACTAAGTTTGGGACTACAGAGCAAGCAGGTGGAGCTGATAATGCCCACTCGGGGGTGGGGGGTGGGGGGGACGGAGGGTTATTGGAGAAGGCTTCCTGGAGGAGGTGATGGAAAGGATGCCAGTGGTAGGAGGTAGGGTTTAGGAGATAGAGTTTGGCAGGCGTCATCCTTCTCTGTGGCCTCCACAGCACCCTACGGTCATTGTTTGGTCGATGCATTTATTCAGCAAATACAGTAAAGCTGCTTGATGATGGGAAATTAGATGTAACATGGTTGAGACTGCCATCCTCCCTCCTCTCCTGTTCTTAAAGAGGGTGTGTCGGCTGGGATCCCAAGTTCTTATCTTTTGCAGGGGGCGGGGAAGCAGGAAGTCAGGGCCTGACCATCCCTTGAAATGGTTTCAGTTTACATATGATCACTTGTGTATGTTCTGTGATTTGCGGTGGGTATTGTGTGTGTGTGTGTGTGTGTGTGTGTGTGTGTGTGTGTGTGTGTGTGCTTTTGGTGACAGAACAGTACTTTCTGGCCGACTACTAAGGATATATCACTGATATGATTTTAAAACATTTTTAATGAATTATGTGGCAGAGATGGCTATTGGTCACCCATGTCCTCTTCTTCTTGGGGTATCACCTGGATATATTTCCTGGGCTCCCTTACAGTTTGGTGGGCCACATGACTGAGTTTTGGCTGATGGAATGTGAGCAGAAAGAGTGTGTGCCCCCGTCAAGTTTGGACCCTAAAAACCTCCCCACTTTCCTTATTTACCAGCAGAGTTGAGAGGACTCTGAGGGCCCGGAGAAGGGCAGAGCCACAAGCTGGAAGGAGCCTGGGCCTCTGAATGACTGTGGAGCAGAGCCTCTCCTTTCCCCCTCTCTGGTGGTCTGTGGCTGTCCACTGAAGAGTATGGGGCTCCAGGAAGCTCTTCGGAAGGTCTTTGGGTATGAAAGAGGCTTGCTGGCTGTGGCCTTCCCCTCAGGGTGATCTAACTGGGCTGTTCCACAGGGGAAGGGTATCTTTAGGCCTTTTTTCTCACACTGGTCAGATTCCCCAAAGAAGTCTTGTCCAGTCTTTGGCAGGATTGGCATCCAGTTGCCAGGACACTGAGAGCAGTGTGGAAGAAAGCTGAGGGTCACCAGCAGAAACTTGGATTTGTTCAAGCTCATTCTCTAGGATTTACTCTTTCTGGCCCTGTTCCTAAAGCTGATACAGGAAAAGTTGATGAGCGGGACTGCATTCAAAGTAATAGTGGCTGGCTGGATTGATTAAAAAATAAACATTTCTGTGTTGGGGAGATCAGTTTTGCTGACCAAGAAACTGCAGACTTAATCCCCGTGAACTGAGAATGTTCTAGAAGAAAGTGGTTATAGTGACCACCACAGGATAAAAGTAGCTTGGATTAAACTCTTGCAGGCAAGGCTGATGGGCACAAGAAGAAGGCTTCAAATGAAGGAAGGAGTGAGTCACTAACAGGCTGATGACGAAGTAGAAGATGACATTCTCTGGGTCCCCAAAGTCCCAGGGCTGTGGAACACCCAGAGAAGCATTTCAGAGGGCTGGAAAGTCAGAGGGCAGCCATTGTTCCATTCTCCAGCTGTGATGCTTTCTAGACCTGGCAAGGACCCCACAGGGTGTGGCTGAAAGGCAGGAGGCTCAGCTGGAGACCATTCTCTCCACCATTGGTTCTTGAACTTTAGTGAACATTGGTACCACCTGGAGGGCTTGTTTAACCATGGCTTGCTGGGCCCACCCCCAGAGTTTTCTTTAGCAGGACTGAAGTGAGGCCCCAGAATTTGCACATGTGACAAGTTTTCAGGTGAGGCTGCTCCTGCTGCTCGTGGTCCAAGGATCACACTTTAAAAGTGGTTTAGCAGGGCTTCCCTGGTGGCACGGTGGTTGAGAGTCCGCCTGCCGATGCAGGGGACACGGGTTTGTGCCCCGGTCCGGGAGGATCCCACATGTTGCGGAGCGGCTGGGCCCGTGAGCCATGGTCGCTGAGCCTGCGCGTCCGGAGCCTGTGCTCCGCAATGGGAGAGGCCACAGCAGTGAGAGGCCCGCGTACTAGAAAAAAAAAACCCCCCAAAAAAGTGGTTTAGCAAGTGATGGCTGAGTGAAGCCCTGGATAGACCTGCACTGGCTTCAGACCCACTTCCCCCACCTTCTAGCCATGTGATTTGGGGCAAGTCACTTAACTTCTCTGTTCCTCAGTTTCCTCATCTGTAGGATGGAGCCAGTGGTGCGTACCTCCTGGGGTTCAGGGGAGGCTTCCTGGAGGAGGTGACATCTATCTAACCTGAGACCTGAGGGATGAGCAGAGTTGGCCAGGGGACAGGTAGGGAGAGCAGGCTAGAGCATGTGCCAAGCAGACGGCACAGTGTGGGCGAGCCAAGGGAGGGGGCAACGCTTGGCCTCCAAGGAGCTGAGAAGAGTGATGGAGTAAGAGCTTTATAAGTGGTGCTGAAATGCTATGAATCTGTTCTGGGCTACATGTCTCAGGGCCGGATTGCAGTGGAGGGGAGGCTGACCGGGTCATGGAAAATGGGCCTTGGGGATGGGAGGGCCTGAAAGCAGTGCAGGTTACTTCTGTCCACATCCCATTGGCTCAAATGTAGTCGCATGGCCCCACCTAGATGCAAAAGGATTTGGGCAGGGGAGAACAGATCCATAGTGGACAGTTGGCTTCTGTGCCACAGACCAGTTCTCTCACCTCTTCTGCGCCTTGCTCACTCTGCCGCACTTTGGTGGATGAGTTTTTTTTTTTATAGATGAGGAAACTGAGGTTCAGAGAGGTTAGGTAATTTGCCCAACATCACTCAACTAGTGGCAGAGCCGGGACTTGAACACAGATCTGTTCATCCCAAAAGACTTGTTGGGCCCGATCCTGTTCTTGGCTGCTTTTTGAGGGCCTCCCCATGACCCAGGCTTTCCCACTCAGGATCTCAGCTGCGTCTCTGGGCTAAGTAACCCCCAGATGCCTTGTAATTCTAACCCAATAGTCCCTCCATTCCTCCATGCCTACAATGCTCATTATACCTGCAGAAGTTGCCCACTTTTGTTCAGTTATTCATTCATGCAGCCTGCGTTTACAGGGAACCTAGTGTGTGCCAGGCATTGTGCTCTGGGCTGGTAGCTAGAAGGACTGAGACACGGCCCCTTTTGTTCCAGATGCTCACGTGGTCTGGCCACCAAGAGGCTGTGTAAACACAGAGTTGCCCTGAGAAGTCAGACACACTGTCTCTCTGGTCTGACCCACCAGGAGGACAGAGTATCCTGGGAACATGAGAAGGGTGCAAACGATTAAAAATTAAAATTCAAGCCTTCTTGTGCATTTTGTCAATTGAAGCTGTAATTATATTATTGTGCTTTGTATTCTAAAATGTATTTCTCTGATTTTTATAACAGTAAAGTAGCCTTTGCACCTTAACAGTTTTATATGAATGAAGGACAGTGAATTGCAACGGTGAGCTTTAGCAGAGTCAATGTTGACTTGCCTCTCTGGGTCCAGCTGCGGGTTGCTGTTCTCATCGTTCTCATCAGCGAGTAAGCTAATTCCTCTGTCTCTGGTATGCGTGGAGGTGTGTTTTTAAAGAGGAGATGAGGGAGGGTGGATCGGGGGAAGTCTCCTTGGAATCCACCAGAGTCATTCTAGAGCAGGGTTTCTCAGCCTCAGCACTACTGACAGTTTGGCTGCACAGTTCTTTGTCGTGGGGTGCTGTGCTGTGCATTGTAGGACGCTGGCAGCATCCCTGGCCTCTACCCACTAGATGCCGGTCGCACTCCCAGAGGTGTGACAACGAAAGGTGTCTCCAGACATTGCCAAGTGTCCCCTGAGGGGGCAAAATTACCCCGCTGTTCTGGACTGTATTTGTTTCCTACTGCTACTGTAACAAATTACCACACGTTTAGTGGCTTAAAACAACACGAATTTCTTTTCTTATGGTACTGGAGATGAGAAGTTCAAAAGCCAAGGTGTCAGCAGGGCCATGTTCTTTTTGAAGGCTGTAGGGAAAATCTGTTGCCATGCTTTTCCAGTTTCTGTAGGCCACCTGCATTCCTTGACTCGTGGCCCCTTCCTCCGTCTTCAAGGCCAGCTGCATAGCATCTTTAAGATTTCTCTATGACCCCTGCTTCCATTGTCACATCTCTTCCTCTGACTCTGACCCTCCTGCCTCCTTTTTATAAGGACTCACTGGATAATCCAGGATACTGTCCCATTTCAAGATCCTTAATCACACCTGCAAAGTCGCTTTTGCCACATAAGGGAACATATTCACAGGCTTTGGGAATTACGATGTGGCCATCTATGGAGGGGCATTATTCTGCCCATGACATAGACTGTTGGGTCTCTGGCTATGATGGAAATGCTTACGGAGGGCCTGGGGGGAGGGAAGTGACTTAGGAATTGGGGAGTGGGGTATGGTCAGAGCGTAATAGCAGCTGGTGCTTTTGAGGACAGTTCTCTGTCAGGCACCATGGACCTGATCTCACTAACAGCTCCAGGGGTTAGCTGTCCCCTGTTTTACAGACCGGAAACCACCCAGAGAAGGCTTTCCGGAGGGGGTAAAAATTTGAGCTGGATTTTGAAGGGACCAGAGGGGTTTGGCAGCAGGTGGGAGAGGCATTCCAGAAAGAGTGTCCTTAGGGTGCAGGGGCAGGGAAGTGAGAACTTGGTTGGGAATGGGGACTGGTTCTTGGGTGGGGACATCTGTAAATCAGTCCTTTTTCTCTGACATGAACTGTATTATTTCTTGAAATAGTTTTAATAAATGTTTATTCATGAGCACCCACCACATCCTGGGGGTATATATGTTAATAAGTCACTGACCTGAACTCTTAGCTGGAGGCTTGACTTAGTAACTCCTGATGTCACACCTTGTTACCCTCCCCACCGGCAGCAAATTAATGAAACTCAGCCTGGAAAGGTATTTGATTAGCACTTTATGAGCCCTGCTCAGTGCCAGGCGCCGTGCAGGTAGAGACTCAAGGAAGTCCCAGCCTGCCACATGGAGTCTGTTGTTTCAGGCTCCTAGCTGGGTAGCCAGGATTCAAACTGGGCCCTGTGACCACAGAACACCGTGTCTCGGGCACTACACTGAGCTTTGGTTTTTGTTTCTTTTATTTTCACTAACTTTTTTTTTAATTGGTGTATAGCTGATTTACAATATTATAGTAGGTTCAGGTGTACAGCATAGCGATTCAGTGTTTTTATAGATTATACTCTATTAAAAGTTATTACAAGATAATGGCTGTAATTCCCTGTTCTATAAATATATCCTTGTTGCTTATTTATTTTATACATAGTAGCTCATATATCTTAACTTGCCCCTCCCTTTATCCCTGTCCACACTACTTTTGGTTTCTGTATCTATGAGTCCAGGCATGTTTGGATTCAGAATCTCAAATGATGTCATCACGGTTCATTTTTCTCTTCATCTCTTGTTCTGCTCTTCACCAAAAGTCAGCTTTGTTCTCTGGTGGCCTCAGCCCCTGTCTCAGATTAACATCCTGCAGGAAAGGACTGACCTTCTCTTCCAGTTGCTCAAGCTAAAGCCCCAGGCTTACCTGAGATTAGGCCATAGTGGTTTGACTTGAGTCACATGCCCATCTCTGAGCCAATCACTATGGCCAGGTGCCCAGTGCTGTGATTGGCTTAGTGGGGTCATGTGACACAGCCCGTTACCTGGGGGTGGATCCCCAACCCCAACCCCAACCCCATGACTGGAGAGTGGGGGAGAAGCAGATCCCCAAACAGAAACAGGTGCGTGACACGAGGTGGTCCATAAGTCACCCGGTCCATTGTGGTTGCAGTTGAAGACCATTGAGTTCTGCCGTGCTGGCCATATACTAGTCTGTGTACTGGTGGCCCAGCACAGCCCGTGTTGGCTCTGGGGTGCTGGCTCCCAGGAGTGGTGGGTGGGAGATTCCAGATCATTTCTACATCAGGAAGGCAGCTCCTGGGGGTGAGGGGAGCCCCAAGAAGGGCCGGTGTTCACTGTGGCTTGGCCCACAGGCCTTGACCTAGGCACTGCAATCATCGTTTCCTGCCCCAGTGGCTGTCGGAGAAGCCCTTTACAGCAGGACGCAGTGAGAGCAGTGGTTCAGTGGCCAGAGCCGAAGACAGCCTGTTCCCTGAGGACCCCTGAAGAAGCTTGGCTTGGCTGCTAACCAGGCGTCCAGGTCACCAGCCTGGCTGGGACCCAGGATTCAGCCCCCTTTATTGATGGTACTAAAAATGATGATCATAATTATAGTCTTAGTGCTTGTTCTGTGCTAGCACTGTCAGGTTAGTGGGGTGGGTACAACTCTGCATCCCAGGTTATAATGCGGAACCCGAGGCCAAGAGGTTAAAGTCACACACCTAGTAAGTGGCAGAGTTGGGGCTTGAACTTGGGTCTGACTCAGAACTCTGCTCAGCTGCCTCTCCATAGAAATATCTTCCCCGGATGTGTCAGGGCCTGGGAGGGGAAGATGCGGATGCCTGAGTGAGGGCAGAGGAAAGCTTCTCGAGAATCCTGATGTCTTGGGAACTGGGGTTCTGCTCCTGGTCTCAGTCTCTCTGCTCACAGAGAGGCCCTCTGTGGGCCGAGCAAAGCCCAGGTTAGATGGAGATTCCTAAGAGGCTGGTATTGGAACAGGCATCATGGGGCTGAGTTATGCGCCAGTGAGGGCTCCTTGCCTGTCTAGGGGAAGCCACCATCCTCCAGGTGTCCGGTATTTATGGGCAGATGTGGAAGCAGCTACAAGTTAGGTCTCTGGATTGAGACCACAGTTTTTCTAGGCTGACGTGCCCAGGCATCAACTTGTCATAAGAGATATGATGTGACTTTTTATGACATGGGAGAGAAGGGGCACTGGACCAGATAGAATTAGCAAGTAGTAGGAAAAAAAAGAAAATTATAGTCTATTATGTAAGTTTAGATAGCAAACTCTGAAGATTGTGAGTCCAGGATAATTATGGTGCCCCATGATGTAAGATCATGCTGCCCCAGGCTCTCTCTGTTTCATGGCTCTGCCATCCTCGGCACATGGCTTCCTTCTCATGAATAAATTTAGCTGCTTGAGCTCCAGCCATCACACCAGCATTCCAGCCAGCAGGAAGGAGAGAGAGCAGAAGGGTACACTCCCTCTTTTGAAAAACCATTCCCTAGATAAACAACAAGGTCCTACTGTGTAGCACAGGGAACTATATTCAATATCCTGTGATAAGCCATAATGGAAAAGAATATGAAAAAGAACGTATGTATATGTATAACTGAATCACTTTGCTGTACAGCAGAAATTAACACAACGTTGTAAATCAACTACACTTGAATAAAATAAATTGAAAAAAAAAAAACAACCCTTCCTAAAGTTGCATAGAGCCCTTCTGCTCATATCCTCTTGGCCAGAACTGGGTCACATGGTCACGCCTAATTGCAAAGTAATCTGGGAAACGTAGACCTTATTATGAGTGGCCGCATGCTTAGCTAAAAAGCAGTGGTTCTGTTATTAAGGAGAGAATAGCTGTCGGGGGACAGTTAGCAGGCATTGCCACAGCTGCCTTTTCAAAGCAAATGTATGACAACTGAAAAGCCATGAAACAGATCCCCTCACTCAGTTCTGGAAAACATATCAAGTGCCCGCCGAATACGAGGCACTGTGCCAACTAGGGTCACAGCTGCTTGTCTGCAGCTCATTTTGTTTCCCAGGGCCCAGGAAAATGTCAGGTCTGTGGTGGGACGTGGCCAAGGGCTGGGATTCTGGTCCTAATTCCCCTGTGAACTCCTGTGGAGCCTCAGTCAGGCCACTTTCCCACTCAGCTCCCCTCACAAATGGGGAAGTTGGCAAGATGAACTAATTTAGTCAAGGTGTCACCAGTAGCACAGCTAGGATTTGCACCCTTTGGCAGCCTGGCTCCTGAGCCCGGGCTCTTAACTGCTGGGCAACACTGCCTGGAGCTCCGTAGCTGAGGCTGTGGCTCCGGCCCCTCCCCTGGCACCAGCGCAGCCCCACAGGCCAGTAACCTGGCTGGGCTGCTGGCAGCTCCAGGCAACCGTGTCTCTTGGTCAGCAGGGACTCTGGCCAGGGGCTGACCAGGGCAGAGGAGGCATTGGGGCTGGGAGCGGCGGAGGGTGGGGAGAAGTGGGCACAGGGCCCGGGGACGATTTTGGTAACAAGCAAGATCAGGTGGCTTTGGCATCGGATCCAGGCAATGACTGTATTGCCCAAAGGGTCAGAAGCAAACTCGGAGGTTGACACCCAGAGCAGCGATTTTCAAACTGAGTTGAATAATCAGTGTGGGTGGTGCATTAAAGATAAAGAGTAAAAAAGAAAGAAAAACAAGTAGAATCGAAAATAGCAGAGGGCATTGTACAAAGTAAGGCTAAGTGCAGTTTCCTGAAATTTTAACTTACATTTTGTAGGTGGGTACTGGGTTAGGATATAAATATATTTCTTGCTCTGATGACTGTCAAGAAAATGCTGAAGCCTCAGGTCTAGAAAACTGCCTCCAGATGGAAACAGCTGTTAAGAATAATTGGAATTAGTTGATTTAAAAAGTTTTTTTAATTTTTTTTTAAATTGAAAGCAACCAGCTTTGTAAAAACTTAAAACAGGGCTTCCCTTGTGGCACAGTGGTTGAGAGTCTGCCTGCCAATGCGGGAGATACGGGTTCGAGCCCCGGTCTGGGAAGATACCGCATGCCGCGGAGCAACTAAGCCCGTGCGCCACAACTACTGAAGCCCGCGTGCCTAGAGCCCGTGCTCCGCAACAAGAGAGGCCACCGCCATGGGAGGCCCGCGCACCGCAGCGAAGAGTAGCCCCCGCTCGCTGCAACCAGAGAGGGCCAGTGCGCAGCAACGGAGACCCAATGCAGCCAAAAATAAATGAATAAATTAAAAAAAAAACAAAACACTTAAAACAGTATAGAAGTGTACAAAATGTTAAAAACTTCCCTCCACCCCCCAGCTCCCAGTTCCACTGCCCATCGCAGTGCTGGTAGCACTCTTGTGGGCCCTTCAGGGACGTACCTTTTCTTTTAGCACAGATAGGATCACCATAATGTAACTGCTCTTGTGCAACTTGCTTTTTATTTATTTATTTATTTAAATTATTATTTTGTATTATTATTATTATTTTTTTGCTGTACGTGGGCCTCTCACTATTGTGGCCTCTCCCGCTCCGGACGCGCAGGCCCAGCAGCCATGGCTCATGGGCCCAGCCGCTCTGCAGCATGTGGGATCTTCCCGGACCGGGGCACGAACCCATGTCCCCTGCATCGGCAGGCGGACTCTCCACCACTGCGCCACCAGGGAAACCCCCTAGCCAAGTTTTTTATTCTTTTTGATGCTATTATAGATAAAATTGTTTTCTTAATTTCATTTTTGGATTTTTTCATTGATAGTATATGGAAATACTATTGATTTTTGTATCCTACAATGTTGCTGAACTCTTTCTTGACTATCTTTGCATGTCTTTGTGTATCTAGAGCTTCCTTTTTCTTTGTAAGAGTCACACAGTATTTCATGGTGTAGAAAAACTGTAGTTTATATAACAGGCCTCCATTGATGGTCATTGTGGGCTCTTCCCTCTTTTTACTGTTACTGATTGTGCTACAGAGAACGCTCTTCAGGCCACTCATCCATTCCGGGGACGTGTGTTGAGTGCCTGCTCTATGCCAGGCATTCTTAAGGCAACAGGGCTACAGATGATAAAGAAGTTAAATGAGATGATTTTGGCTTGCTTGGGAAAATCTCTTTGAAGAAAATAAAACAGGGTGATGTGCTAGGGAGTGACTGGGTGTGTGTTTGAGAGGGGTTCTTTGAATTGAATCAGAGAAGATTTCTCTGGAGAGGTGACTTTTGAGCTGGGATCCAAATGATGAGAAAGACCCACTGCTGGGAGATTGGGAAGGTTGTTCCAGGCACAGGGAACACAACAAGTACAAAGGCCCCGAGGTGGAAAATGGGCCCCCAGTGTTCACGGAACACGAAGAAAGCCCATGGGCCTGGAGAGCTGCCAAGGCCGGAGGAGAGGTGGACAGGGGCCAGACTAACACCTTAAAAGGCGTTTGGATTTTGGTAGCCTTAAAAGGCGTTTGGATTTTGTTAAGAATGTGAAGAGAAGCTGCTGGAGAGTGTCAAGCAGAGAAATGATTTGATCTAATTTATGTTCTGAAAAGATCAGCCTTGTGGCTTAAGAAGCATTTATTTTCAGTTTCAAGTGCTGAGTTCTTCAAAGTGGAATTACCGGGTGGAGGGGTTTGTACATTTAAAATGTTCCTAGACACTGCCTGCCAGTGTCTCCCCTAAAGGTGGAAGTAGTTTTCACTCTGAGGGTACCCGCTCCTTCCGTGCCAGGGGCATTCGGGGTGAGGTGCCCTGCAAGCTCTCAGCCCCTGGACCCCAGCACCCATTCTCTTGCTTCCTTGCAGGACCCTCACTGCTGCATTTGCCCAGTAACTCTGGCTGTGCCGCCCAGCCCTTGGGTAAGACGGGCGTCCAGGGAACATGGCAGAGGAAGACCTCATCTTCCGCCTGGAAGGCGTGGATGGCGGCCCGACCTCCAGGGCTGGTGATTCAGATGCAGACAGCGATGGTGAGGAGGGTTACTTCATCTGCCCCATCACTGATGACCCGGGGGCATACCAGAATGTTAATTCCAAGGTTAATAACTACTACAGCAACCTAGCCAAAAGCGAGCACTACGGCTCCAGCGGGTCCCCGGCCATCTCCTTCCATTTCAAGGTGAGTGCTCCTCCCTCCCCCCTCCCCCCACTCCCCCTGCCCAGCTCACCTGCCGAAGGGATGGGAGGTTGGGGTCGCTGGTTGAGGTTGTTTCCAAACTCTTGCCAGTGCGTAAATTCTGGATCTGAGGCTATGCCTATTAACCTGGGAAGATTCGGTTGTTTTAATATAAGTTTCATTACTTTAGAGCAGTGTTTTACGAATAGCTGCTCTGTACCCACTAGTGGGTTGTGGCAACCTTGGCCAGTTTTTTAAGACCCAGAACAGAACAGAATAGACTAGAAAATACTGGAGAGGGAGGTGGGAGGGGGAAAGAATATCGGCACTGACAGTCGTAAAGATATTTTAGGGACACGTACACACACGTTTACGCACTCACATATGCAGTGACCAAATTGCTTGTTGACGACCAGGTTCTCCGACATAGCGGTTGTGAAGTATTTTTGTTTCATCCCTGCATTTGTGTGTATGAGGGTCTAGGGAAAGGATGTAAAATGTAGTTTTTCATGTCGGTTGTGGTCGAAAGAGTCACTGCTTAGAGCTGGGCATACTTCTGGATTGAGGAAGAGGGGACTTAGTTTGTTAGGAATTTGTGTTCATACCATGGCAACGCTGGTATAGAGAAGAGGGAGAAAGGCGAACGTTATTGGACTTTTGTATAATAACTGGTGGTGAAAAAAAATTTTTTAATGCAGTAATGTTATCCTTATTTAAGTTAATCCTCACAAACAGTAAGTATCAGTTTGTACTGTAACGAAAATGCCTGTTACCACTTTGGGATTTGAAATTGAAGTCATTCTTCTCTAACTGCAGAATTAATCTGTTTTTAGAAAATTAATAATTCTAGTTCTCAGACAGTTGTATATTTTTCCTTTCAAGTCAGAGTTCTAGCTTAGCTCTCTCGGGCAGGCAGCTCCAAAAATAGGCGCGTGGGTCCCCTCTGAGGTTGGGGGGCCCCTGAAGGGTCAGGTTGCGGCTTGCCCTGCTTTCCTGTCCTAAGGTGGCTTCTGAAACACACACTCTGCCCCTCAGAGGGCACTGTGGGAAGACAGGGGAGCAGCCTGGCGCTCCTGTCTGTTCCAGTAAGTCAGGAAGGCTCGCGGAAACATGGATCCCTGCAGCCTCGTGTACCACGTGTGAGGAGATCCAGGTGCCAGAGGGGGCCGGAGGGGTCAGAGCTTGTGAAACACAAACCAACTCATGCTAACTCAATTAAAAAAAAAAAAGGGAAATTTATTCTAGCAGTCAAGAAGTGTTTCTTGAGACCCACAGGCAGAAACAATGTCTGGCCTCTCAGGGGACAGATGCAGGAAGCTGGAAGGCCACAGGACTGTCTCTCTCTGTCTCATTCCTCAACTCTCTTTGCCTATTCTTTATTCTTCTCTGCACCTCAGTCTACACAGTGGGAAAATGGATCCCCCCAGCCCCAGGGTCCCCTCATTACAGACGGAGCCACATGCAAAGACAGATCTGACCTTCCTCCATCCCAGCTGTAAGAGGAGGAAAATCTAATCTCCTTGGCCCAGCCCAAGTCAGGCATTCTCTGTCTCTGGTCCAGTCACCTCGGGCCAGGGCACACAGCATGGTGGGGCGCCGGGGATCACAGAACGGGGGCTGCTTCCAGAGAAGGAGGATCCTGGAGGCCTCCTAGTGGGGCAGATCCCTTAGAAGGGCTCCACCCACAGCTGCCTGTTCAGAGGAGCCATGAGCCTGGTTTGGCCTTTTGGCAAACACTCAGTGGGTCCAGGAGCTGGAGGGTCTCAGACAGGGAGGGATGGACACAGTCTCTGACCACAAAACTCAGTATGGTAAATCCTTTAAAGGAAACACAGACGGAGTGATCCAGCAAAGGGAAGTTTGTCTATAAGTCTGGCTTAGGACGTGAGCTTCATGAGGTCAGGACCCTGTGGCCTCATCATTCATCCCCAGTGCCGTGCACACAGCAGGTGCTTTATTCGGAATCAGGAGAGGGATGAGTGCTGAGCTCACGTCACTGGGCGCTATCTTGCTAAAGGACAGATAGGGACAGATAGTCGGTATTTACATAAAACAGAAACCGCTGTGGACCATTTGACAATAGTTATTAAAGTAAAAAATACTTATACCTCAGAGTTATAATTAACATAGACTATTATATTAGTTTCAGGTGGGGACAATTCTTTATTTGGTGGGACTGTCCCTTATATTGTAGGACATTCAGCATGTCTGACCCCTGCTCATTAAATGCCATATTCTCCCCTATTCATCATGACAACCCAAAATGTTCCCCACCGTATATTTGCAAAGCTCGCATGAGGAGGTACTGCCCTCAGTTGAGAACAAGTAACAAAACATTTGTACAAGTGTTCAGATTTACGTATTCAAAGATGTGCTTTGCAGTATTGTTTGTAATAAAGAAAAAATGGAGACAACTCAAAAGTTCCATTGAGAGGGGCCTGTTTAATTATAGACCATGGTCCTAACAGAATGCTGTATTTACATTAAAACAAAAATGTCTCTATGTGAATTGACTTCAAAACAGTGCCAAGAGGGGCTTCCCTGGTGGCGCAGTGGTTGAGAGTCCGCCTGCCGATGCAGGGGACACGGGTTCGTGCCCTGGTCTGGGAAGATCCCACATGCCGCGGAGTGGCTGGGCCCGTGAGCCATGGCCGCTGAGCCTGTGCGTCCAGAGCCTGTGCTCCGCAACAGGAGAGGCCACAGCAGTGAGAGGCCTGCATACCGCAAAACAAAAAAAAACAGTGCCAAGATATACACAAGATATATTTTTTGTGGGGAGAAAACAAAATCCATGAAAAGCTCTTGGGAAAGTGCTGGTCCATAATAAGGACAAACAAAAATTAGCTATTTTTATTTTTATGTGCTGTGAAGTAAAAAGCAAGTTGAAATATGATCCCACTTGTATCAAAAAACATAGATATACATATATTAGTATTTGCATAGCAAAAACTCATATAATGTTATAAAACAATTTAAAAATTACTAACGAGAAAAAGAAGGAATTTGCATCCAACAGTTAATGGTGATTCTCTCTGGGGGAGAGGGTGGCATTAAGGGGGACTTTGATTATCTACATGGTATATATTTTTAAACATTGGAGCTTTTAAAACTACACGTATGTATTACTTCTGTGTGCAAAAGGATGTTTTTAGCAGAAGAAAAATAAAGCAGCACAGCCAGGTAACCGCCCCTCCCCTAAACAAACATTAGTAATTGGCTGTCCTTGGGCTTCCCTGGTGGCACAGTGGTTGGGAATCCGCCTGCCAATGCAGGGGACACGGGTTCAATCCTTGGTCTGGGAGGATCCCACATGCTGTGGAGCAGCTGAGCCCGTGAGCCACAACTACTGAGCCTGTGCTCTAGAGCCCACAAGCCACAACTACTGAGCCCACATGCCTAGAGCCAGTGCTCTGCAACAAGAGAAGGTGCCGCAGTGAGAAGCCCGCGCACTGCAACGAAGACCCAACGCAGCCAAAAATAAACAAATAAATAAATTTATAAAATAATTGGCTGTCTTTAAAACTCATCGATTCTGCAAGAGAAAGTTCAAAATCCTCACTGACGATGGTAGCTCATGGTCCGCAGGGGCCCCGCACCTCTCCCTGCTCCTGCAGCAGGCTTCTCTGTTTTTTTCTGCCGTACGTGGACCTCTCACTGCTGTGGCCTCTCCCGTTGCGGAGCACAGGCTCTGGACGCGCAGGCCCAGTGGCCATGGCTCACCGGCCTAGCCGCTCCGCGGCATGTGGGATCCTCCCGGACCGGGGCACAAACCCGTGTCCCCTGCATTGGCAGGCGGACTCTCAACCACTGCGCCACCAGGGAAGCCCCAGGCTTCTCTTTTCACGCCTCTTCCTGAAACCTCTTTCAGTTGGGTCTGTTAAAATGGTTGTTCAGCCTCCCCAGACGCCCTGCCCTGGCTATCGCCTTGGCATTCCTTGGGGCTCGTAGCAGACCTTTCTGTGCATCTGTCATTCTTGAATGCCATTCTGTTTATGAGTCAGCCCCTGACCTCAAGGCTAGGGGCTGTGTCCCATCGCACTTCATCCCCTGTACTCAGAGGAAGGGCTGTTTAAGGATGAGATGTAGCTCTTGGCTGCCCACCGTCCTAGGTGATCGAAGGGAGGCTCTATGGGGTTCTTGTTGCCAGTGGTGACTTCAGAGGGAGATGGCAGCTCAGTTTTCCAGACCTCACTCTCCCTGGCACTCAACAAACTGAATGTGTTTTTTCATTTACTGTCGACATGGCAACTGAGTTGTTTAACCAAAATGGCTACCTGGCATTCCTTCAAGGTGGCGCCACCCTGGCACGTACCAGACGTGTATTGTGAACTGTTGAGTTTGTCACTGTCAAGGCCAGGGCGTTTTGCCTGAGTTCCCAGGGGGATGGTGGCAGAATCGTTCAGGGGGCCACGCCCTGGGTAGAATGTCAGGCAGCCAACGAGAGGATGTTTATACAGTTTATCGTAACGTGGGAAAGTGCTTCTGTTCTGGAGTTAATTTTAAAGAGCAAAATATAGAGTATGATTTAGCTCTGTAAACACACACACGTGCACACACACACACACAAAACAAAACCCTAAAAGGAAGTACATCAACACGCCAGCAGAGATTGTCTTAGGATAGGATCATTTTTTTTCTACTTCTGTGCCATGTCTACATTTTCTAGAATAAGCATATGTTTTCAAGTTTTTAATAAAGTGGAAAATTTTATTTAAAAGAATTGTTTTCCTGGTCTGAGACTATCTTGGGGATCATTCCAATTAGCACGTATAGATCACCTGTTTTTTAAGTGAATTAAGTTGTATTCCATCACAAGATGTACATGGGTTTATCTAGCCAGTCCCCCTCTTTTTAAAAAAAAAAAAAATTATTTGGCTGTACCGAGTCTTAGTTGCAGCACCTGGGATCTTTGTTGCGGCGTGTGGGATCTAGTTCCCTGACCAGGGATCGAACCTGGGCCGCCTGCATTGGGAGCGTGGAGTCTTAACCACTGGACCACCAGGGAAATCCCTAGCCAGTTCCTCCTCTTGAGGGACACTTGGGTTGTTTCCTTTTTTGCCTATTACAAACGTGCTGTAATAAATCTATACACATATCTAAACAAACTTTAAAATACATGTATTTTATAATATGTAAATAATATACCTACACGGTAGAAAGAATTCAACCTGTACAAATGGTAAACAGTGAAAAGTAATCCTCCCACCTCTGCTCCCTGTTTCTCTGGGGGATGTCCTTCCAGAAATGTTCCTTGTGAGTATAAGCATATGTACGTACGTGACTCTCTTCCTTCTCTTTTTCGCAGAAATGTTAGTTTACCACAAACCTGTTCTGACTCCTGTGCTGTCTTCCCATATGAAGCACATATGAACTGACATCAGCTAGAACTTATATAACCGGCACTGTGGATCAGGCAGGCCCGCTTTACATGTTTTACTCATATCAACTCCTTGAATCTGCACAGCAGTCCTATGAGGATTGGTGTTTTGACAGATAGTAAAACTGAGGCTCTGAGATCTTAATTGCTTGATGCTTCATGAGTGTAGTATGTTGTCTTGCTTATTTTGTTTCGTTTTTCTAATGGCCGAATATCATGGCATTATCTGGAAGCACTGTAATATATTTAGCCAGTCCCTCATGGGTGGGTGTGAAGGTCGTTTCCAGTCTTTTGCTACCACAAACCGCTTCCGTAAGCATCTCTTACGTGTGTCTCTTACATGTGCGTGTGTCCTGGTGCCCACTCGGGGGTGCGCCTGCCAGGTAAATCCCCAGAGGTGGAATGGCTGGAGCAAAATGTTTGTGGGTTTAAAACTTGGCTGAGCATTGCCCATTGCCCTTCAAAGAGGTTGCACCGGCATTGGTGCTCCCATGACACATAGGCATGCCTGCTTCCCACGCCCTTCTTGGTAGACTTTGGTGATTAAACTGATACTTTCAACCCGCCCAGGGTGGCTCTAACAGCTTGGTCAAAGTACAGCAATCACCCCAGAATGAAGTGGATGAGCGTCTGATGACTCACTGGGAAAAAAGGCGTCCCTGCCCACCCGAGCCCGGGGAGACCCCAGCCTCGCATCTTTGGGCTTCTGCCCCTGCCCACTGACCACAGGAAACTCTGTGCGTACGCAGAGGTGGTGACCATTTTGGTACTTTGCCCAGTGCTCTGGGAATGCAGGATGGGAAAGAGAAGCTTAGGTGTCCTGGGTCCAAAAAGCTTTGGACCTCCAGCAAAATAAGGACCTGCTGGGCGGATGAGGGAAAAAGATGTTGCATCTGGCATTGGGCAGGAAGCCGTCAGTGACCTGGTGTCTGGAAAACAGGAAGAGACTGAAGAGAGTCAAGCCTGGCTGGAGGGACTCATCTTCATGAAGCACGTGGTCCTTTATGGAATATGCTGGATATTCATTAACAGGGGTTCCCCTTCTTTAATTTTATTTTGTAAATTTTTTAGCAGCTTTATTGAAATATAATTTACATACCATACAATTTAGCCATTTAAAATGTACAATTCAGTAGCTTTTAGTGTATTCATAAAATGATGCATCCGCATCACCACAACCAACTTTAGCTCATTTTCATTACCCTAAAAGAAGCCCCATACCTCTTAGCCATCACCCCCCAGTATCCCCATCCCACCCAGACCCTAACACCCACTAACGTTATTTTCAGTCTCTGTGGATTTGCTTCCTCCAGACAGTTCATGTGAATAGAATTATACAATATGTGGCCTTTTGTGTCTGGCTTCTTTCACTTAGCACAGTGTTTTCAAGGCACATCCATGTTGAAGTGTGTGCCGGTACTTCATTCCTTTTTATTTTTTATTTATTTATTTTTTTTCAGTACGCGGGCCTCTCACTGTTGTGGCCTCTCCCGTTGCGGAGCACAGGCTCAGCGGCCACGGCTCACGGGCCCAGCAGCCCCGCGGCATGTGGGATCTTCCCGGACCGGGGCACGAACCCGTGTCCACTGCGTTGGCAGGCGGACTCTCAACCACTGCGCCACCAGGGAAGCCCCATTCCTTTTTACTGATGATGGATGTACCAATTTCGTTTATCCATCAGTTGATGCACATTTGGGTTGTTCCTCCATTTTGGCTGTTTTGAATAATGCTACACAAGTCTTTGTGTGACCATGTTTTCCTTTCTCTTAGGTAGGTACTTGGGAGTGGAATTGCTGGGTCATATGGCAACTCTGTGTTTGGTCCACGTTCTTGAGTCCTGGGTCTTCCATTTCATGGTTGCTGTAGATCTGAAGGCAAATCACCTCCTCACTTTCTGAGCCTTGGGTACCTCGTCAGTACACTGGGAACTATCCTACCTGCTTGTCCGTCCTTGGCAAGGTTACCATGAGGTGCCGGCCAGGATGCTGTCTGAGGAAAGACTTCCAGGAGACAGGGCGCTTTGTCATCCTAGGGAATGTTATTGCTTTGCTGGTTATTGTTCCCATCCTTCTCTTCCTGTCCTCTCTAGCCATGACTCTGAATCCCACTGGTCAGGGAAGATGACCTGCAGCTACTGTTTTCAACAGAGAGGGATTTCTTGAGGATTTTTAACTTTGTTTCCTTTATAATTATTTTATTGCTTATAGAAGTAATGTATGCTCCTTGCAGAAGACAACTTTGAAAGTGCAGATACAATTGCTGTTAAGGTCTTGGTGTGTATTTCCGTATAAATACAGACGCGACTAAATAAACAGGGACTTTTCCTTACAATAACAGGATTTTGCTATATACGTTTTCTAATAACCAGTTTTTCCTCAGCAATCAAGAAATGGTGGGCTTCCCTGGTGGCGCAGTGGTTGAGAGTCCGCCTGCTGATGCAGGGGACATGGGTTTGTGCCCCGGTCCGGGAAGATCCCACCTGCCGCAGAGCGGCTGGGCCCATGAGCCATGGCCGCTGAGCCTGCGCGTCCGGAGCCTGTGCTCCGCAGTGGGAGAGGCCACAGCAGTGAGAGGCCCCCGTACCGCAAAAAAATAAATAAATAAATAAATAAAAAATAGAAAAAAGAAATGGTGCATATCTTTCCACATCAGTAAATGTGGATCTAGTCCATCATTTTTTTAGTGGCCCCATGGCAGCCCGTTGTATAGATATGCCACAGTTTCTTTAAGTATTTCCTTTTGTGGGATCCTTAGGAAGTTTCCAGGTTTTTGCTATTATATTCCGTGCTGGGTTCCATGGAAATTGCACGAAACCTCTAAATGCGTGTGGCCCAGAGTGGGGCAGCCACACAGTGGTGCGGCCTCTTTCCATCCCAGAGCGTGATGTGCATCTCCACTTCTTCCCACTTCTTTTACTTGTCCTTGGCTGTGGTTTAAGCCCTTTACTGTCGGTCAGGAGGGGTAAGTAGGGCTGACTTAGGGCTGTAGTTCTTAAATTCTACAGAAGTGATGATGGGGAAAACATATTTTATAACATCTGCTTACTGAATGTAACAGTTGATGTTTCAAGAAGGAAGCTTCAGGCTTCCTTGGTGGCGCAGGGGTTAAGAATCCGCCTGCCAATGCAGGGGGCACAGGTTCGAGCCCTAGCCCGGGAAGATCCCATGTGCCGCGGAGCAACTAAGCCCGTGTGCCGCAACTACTGAGCCTGCGCTCTAGAGCCCGCATGCCACAGCTCCTGAGCCTGTGTGCCACAACTACTGAAGCCTGCATGCCTAGAGCCCGTGCTCCGCAATAAGAAGCCACTGTGATGAGAAGCCTGCGCACCGCAATGAAGAGTAGGCCCCGCTCACTGCAACCAGAGAAAGCCTGCGCACAGCAACGAAGACCCAACGCAGCCAAAAATAAAAATAAATAAAATAAATTAATTTTAAAAAAGAAGGAAGCTTCAAGGAGCTACTGGATGCTTCATGTAAGATCCAGAGGCTTTGATTGCTGTGAGAGTAGTAATAAGAATAGTGATATAAAAACAGCAGCCGTAGCTGATAACATCATATGTGCCAAAGAGATTGCAAACACATTAGCCACACATCTGGTCTCACTCCTGGCATATTTCAGGAAATTTACTATTATTATTAATTAATTCTTTAGTTAGTTTTATTTTATACTCTCAGGCTCTGAGGAACCAAAGCCATTCTGTTCTCTTCCCAGGATTATGTTTTCCTCTTTGTGAAACCCCTGTTTTATGTAAGAATAATTAGTCCACTCACCTGAGTTTTAGGCTCTTTGAAGCTAGAGATTGTTAGAGCTGTCAGGGCCTTAAGGTCATCTAACCCAGTGATCTTTAATAGCGTTGACTTACACATGCAACGCCTGAAGACATTCTCATAGTAAAAAAATGAATGTAGATGAAGATGAAGTCACCTTGATCAGCCTCTTATCTTCTTCTGTTGCCAGAGATAACCATTGTGTCAGTTTCGAATAATCACTTTTCAGACCTTTTAAATTTATTTTTATCTTTAATTTTTATTGAAGTATAGCTGATTTACAACATTATATTAGTTTCAGGTGTAGAACATAGTGATTCAGTATTTTCAAGGATTATATTCCATTTAAAATCATTATAGGGGCTTCTCTGGTGGAGCAGTGGTTAGGAATCCTCCTGCAATGCAGGGGACACGGGCTAAAGCCCTGGTCTGGGAAGATCCCACATGCCGCGGAGTAACTAAGCCCAGGTGCCACAACTACTGAGCCTGCACTCTAGAGCCCGCGAGCCACAATTACTGAAGCCCGCACACCTAGAGCCCGTGCTCTGCAACAGGAGAAGCCACCGCAGTGAGCAGCCCGCGCACTGCAACGAAGAGTAGCCCCCGCTTTCTGCAACTAGAGAAGGTCCACACGCAGCAACAAAGACCCAACGCAGCCAAAAATAAAATAAATAAATTTATTTTAAAAATTAAGTCGTTATAAATATTGGCTATATTCCCGGTGCTGTAAAATTTTCAGACCTTTTAAGATGTATTTATATATAAATGTACGTTTATGCATATATCTACAGACACACATATCCTTAGAAATCTATGGTATTTTTTTCATATATATATTTATTGAAGTAGAGTTGATTGACAGTGCTGTGCCAATGTCTACTGTACAGGAAAGTGACTCAGTTACACACATAGAGACATTCTTTTCATATTCTTTTCCATTATGGTTTATCCCAGGAGATTGGATATAGTTCCCTGTGCTATACAGTAGGACCTTGTTGTTTATCCATTCTACATGTAATAGTTTGCATCTACCAACCCCAATTCCCGTTCCACCCATCTACCCCCCCCATCCCCCTTGGCAACCACAGGTCTGATCTCTGTCTGTGAGTCTAAGAAATCTATAGTACTGATTTGTGGGTTTCCTCCACCAGTAAATGGTGTCATGCTGTTTGCTTTATTCAGCACCTTGCTTTTTACCCCCAGACAGTAGGCCTTAGAGATTGCCCATATCAGCATCGTCATCTTTTTAACAGCTGCATGCAAGTATGCCAAGTGTACCTGATCATCCCCCTGTGGACTGGCAGGTTGTTTGTAATGCTTGCCTGTTACATAGCGTTACGAGCACCGACCATCTTTGGGCTGGCTTACCTGAGCACACCTGGATAGGTGATCAGAATGGCTGGGTCAGAAGTCAGTGAAGAAGGTTCATAACCACTGGCCGACCATCTGGCATAACCAGATGGCCCTCAAAGGTGGCAGTACCTGCTTCCACTCTCCTCACAGTGTCTGAGAGCACTCACTTCCCGGTCCTCCGTAACCACCTGTTTTTCCTAACCTGATGGATAAAACAGTACCAGTGATTTAAGTTTAGCTGAGGCTGTTCAACTGTAATGAGCACTGGGTGCTCAGTGAGCCACTGTTTCTAGTGGGAGCATGTCTACCCCACGGGTGGGGACAGGAAAGAAGTTGACCACCAGTAGTCAAAATATTCTTCATTGTCTTCTGTAAATGAGGAAATAGAGGTTCCCCAAGTTCGTCAGCAGTGGGCCGGAACCAGAGCTGAGGGAACTGAATCTTAGTACAGGACTTTTTTTTTTTTTTTTTCTTTTTTTTTTTTTGCGGTACGCGGGCCTCTCACTGTTGTGGCCTCTCCCGTTGCGGAGCACAGGCTCCGGACGCGCAGACTCAGTGGCCATGGTTCACGGGCCCAGCCGCTCCGCGGCATGTGGGATCTTCCCGGACCGGGGCACAAACCCGTGTCCCCTGCATCGGCAGGCGGACTCTCAACCACTGCGCCACCAGGGAAGCCCAGTACAGGACTTTTTATATTGTGCTTAAAAAAAAAGTCAGTTGCATTAAACCCACCTGTTGCCAGTAAGGTGTGGCTTGATTTTTTTTCTGGGTTTGTTAAAAAAAAAGGTAATTCTGAGCCTGTGAAATAACATGCCCTCTGATTCTGAAATACTTTTTTCCTTGACTGGTTTTTTTGGTTGCTGCCATAGCATCCAGCCAGCAGGTAATTTCTGTCGATAATCCTCATTGAATGGGGGGCCCTGTCTTTGGTTGCTTAGGGCACGTCTTAGTCACCGGTTGAGAGAGGTACATGGAGAAAGTCGTGTGTCTCAGGCAGAGAACAGGGCGCTTGTACAGACATGCTCAGAAGGGCGGCCTGCTGACTACTCAGAACTCAGCGGGCTCCTTGACAGGTGGGGGTCAGAAGGCCATCCCTGCCATTCGCAGCAGCTGGAATACAAGAGGGGACTGTGGCACCTTTTTAAAGTACAGAAATCCAACAACTGCTTTAGTCGTAAACATGTCTGCTGCAGGGTTATGTGTAACAGGGAAAAGGCAGTGACAAGCTCAGAGTCTCACTGTGGAGAACCACAGGTGAACAGTTAAGTCAGTAATGATAAACCCATGCAGTGGATTGTTACACAGCTGTTACAGCTAACTTGTAAATTCATGATGTGATGTTTGTGTCAAAAAATTTGAGTGATTTGTTCTTTGCTTCTTGGAGCGTAACCTAGGAGAATCTTTTCGGAGGAGAACTCCAAATTTCTAAACTTTGTGATCCAGTGATTATACTTCCAAGAAGTATGTCCTACTGAGCTCTTGCACAGGTGCACAGAGATTAGCTACGAGGATGGTCCCTTGAGCACTGTTTATACGAGGGATTATTAGAGAGAATCTAAATAACCATCACCTGAGGTCTGAGAAACAGCTTAAGGTACATTTATACAATTGTGTATCCTGCAACCGTGGAAGGGAAACGAGGTCGATCCAGCCTGTCTGTACGTATGACATGGAAAGGCTGGGTCCAGGATCCTGTGTTAAGTGGAGAAACGTAAGATGCAGAACACAATACCGTCCCAGTGCTCTTAAATTCATGTGTGTGTTAACAAATGCATAGGAGGAAACCTGCAGAATATCTAAATCAACTGTCAGCTGAGGTTTTCAGAGGAGTAGAGGTTAGAAAGGACTGCTGCTTTCTAATTCAGAATTCTGTAGTACTTGTACTTTTTTGTAATAAGCAGATCAAACATTTGGAATCAGGGAAAAAAATCAAGATCACTAAATAAAGAACCAAGTCCCATTGACCCACTCTCCTGAAAGGCTGTAAGTTATATTTGCAGTGTGATTCCAATTTTATTTAAAAATGCACGTAAGGGATCTGGAAAATAACTAGTCCAAAGCATTGATGATAGTTGCTCTGGTGGACGGCACGTGGCAGATTTGAATTTTCTTTGTCTTCTGTATTTTCCAAGTGTTTTCATTAAGCATGAATTACCTCCAAATAGGAAGCAAAAAATTACAGGCTTCATTTTTAGACTTTGCGGAGATTAGAAAGCGCCAGTAAGGGAGCCCTGGGCCGTGTGCGTGCATGTGTGTGTGTGCCTCATCTCCTCTGAGCAGGCTCCCAGTGATGGAGCCTAGGCCGGGGGCATGCGCTGGGAGCTGTCCTGTTTGGACCCAAGTCCGTGGAACAGCTCCTAAGAGCTGGTCCAGGAGGGTGAGGGATGCCATTGTGGGGTGGGGAGGTCTGGAATCTGCCAGGCCCAGACAGTGGCCAGCCCACGATCCAGACCCTCCCTGTGGCTCAGGCCTGTGGCCTGGAAGGGAGGTTTGGTCTCACTGATTCCTCTGTAGAGGCTGTCGGGCAAAGGTTCAAGCTCTACAGGAAAAGATGGAGAGGGTATTGCTACCCAGTGTGAGAGTCGGAGTGTTTGTTTGGAGGGGACAAGAAAGGAGTCCACCTTGGGATTATAAAAACAGTAAAATGAGCTGCTTTTTTTTTTTAATATTTATTTATTTGGCTGTGCGGATCTTCGTTGCGGCACTCGGGATCTTTGTTGTGGCATGTGAACTCTTAGTTGTGGCATGTGGGATCTAGTTCCCTGACCAGGGATCGAACCTGGGCCTCCTGCATTGGGAGCGTGGAGTCTTAGCCACTGGACCACCAGGGAAGTCCCAAATGAGCTTCTTAAAACAAAAAACTGGGGTTGTACTATGATGCTGTTGAGAATCAGCATGTTCTCTCCATAACGTGCCTTGGTCATCTTTCCCAGTTAGTACCCTTGAAGCCCTGTTCTTAACAGGGTTTGAACGTTTGGGGACATGTTTTCGGGCAGCACAACAATGGAAGGCACTGAGGCACCAAATGGGTGGAAGGCAGGGATGCTGAACCTGCAACGGGCAGAGCAGATCTGCACAAGGAATTGTCCGGCACCCCCAGGACCTTGGAACATCTCATGGGAATCTGTTCATAATTAACTGAGAACTTAGCACTTTGTTAATGTAAAGGCAACATATCTTTTGCATAGTTTGATATACTCTTGAGTTTAAGAAGGTTAAATTGTCTATGAATTTCACTTAGGGCAGTAAAATGGGGTGTATTTATGATTTATACAGTATTTATGAAAAGGTGACATTGGGCCTGATAGAGTCCAGAATTCCCACCATAAGGCGGTTTAGCATTTTAAATGAATAGAATCAAAGTGTATTAACCACTCCCCACAGACGTTTGGGATGAATTCAGTTTTGCACAATCACAGTGATACCTCTTGTACACGTATGTTTGCACACTTATGTTTGTATTTCTAGAGGATACATTCCTAGATGTAGATTTGCTGGGTCAAAATAAAGGAATACAGTTTTTCCATTTTAGTACATTGCCAGATTGCCTTTAGAAGAGGCTTATACCCACTGACAGTACGTGAGAACACCTGTTTCCCCACATCCTGGTCAGACTCGTCATTACCAGCTGTTAAAATGTTTGCCAGTCTGAACAAGGCGGGATGGGGGAATATCATCTTATTTTCATTCTCAACTTTTTGATAACAAGTGAAGCAGTATGTGTTTTCTATACATATTGTGTTTCTTCTTCGGTTTTGTAGTTAAGACAGGTCACTTCTGGCGGTGGGAAAACTGGGCCCATGTGAGCTGTGCCCATGTGAGGTCTTTTGGGAACTATGTTCCTACAAGGATAATAGATGGGAGTGATTCTCTCTGACTGATGCTGTCTGCCTCCCCAGAGGTCGGAGACACTGGGAAATCACAGGGTGAGAGGAGCTGCCCTGCACTGTCCCAGAAGCCCCTGGTCTGGACCTAACACTCCCCTTTGCTTCTGCAGGAAGCTTGGAAGCATGCAATCGAGAAGGCCAAGCACATGCCTGACCCCTGGGCCGAGTTCCACCTGGAGGACATTGCCACGGAATGCGCCACACGTCACAGGTCAGTACCTTGTCTACAGACACTATATGACCCCAGTCCACAAGGAGTCCTTGGGGTTTGGGTCCTCCTTCTGCTTAAAATCAGTGAGGCTTAAGCACCCTTGGAGATCAAGGAAAAGGGAGTATAATGATAATAATATCAGCCAGTATTTGAGTATTTACGCATGCTTAAGGCATTGTGCATGATCTCATTTAATCCTTACAGTGTGTATTTAATCCTGTAAAGTGTGTATTCTACAGGCTAGGCTGAGCTATGCTGCAAGTACAAATACCCCAAGGACTTTATGCAACAAAGGTGCATTTCTTGCTCATACGAAATTGGGTGAGAGTTGAGTAACTCTTCAGGGCATCTCAGGGATCCAGGCTACTTTTGTCCTGTGGCTCCATCATCTCAACACATGACCCCACAATTGCTATCAAAGGGAAAGAAAGCAGACCAGCCTTTCAGTGCCTTGGCCCCAGGAAGATTCACAAAACAGAGCTGGGAGGGTCTAGATTTCCTATTTGAAAAGGCAGAAGGAAGGAAGAGTGTTTTCAGGGGGTTTCAGGAAGAAAAATAAAAACAACAAAATGCTACCGCCAACATAATAATAAGGAGGGCTATGGTGATGATGATAGGGTCCTTATTTATGAATTTTCCATCTGCGAGGTACTGTTTACGCACTCTATATGTATTTACTCATTAAATAAAGTCTGGAGTAGTTGCGTCAAGCCTTCGGCACTCCTTTGAGAATCTGATGAAGCCATCTCAGAAAGTTGCACGCACATGTCTAATTTGACTCATAATTTTAGAAGACTCATGGATCTGCCCTGGGGCCTGTCCTGTGTCCTGTGACCTCTGTAGATCCCTCCAGCTCTGACTCATCCAGGTGAACCCTGTGAGTTCCCTCCGTTGCCCCAGTGGAGAGAGAGGTTTGAACAGGGTCACCCAGGTAGTTAATAAGATAACTTTCTGACTCAGATCAGTGTCTGTGAATTAGTCAGGACTCTTTTTCAAATGCAAGTGACAGAAACCCAATTCTCAGTGACTTAAGCATAGAAAGGAATGGTTGACTCATCTACGTGGGCTTCATGTATGGCTAGTCCCAGATGCTCCAAGGATGCTTTTGGCTCTGACCCCAGATAGACTGTCTTACATCAGTGGCACACATGGCTCCTAGGAGCCCCACATTTCATCTCACTCAGTGGGAAAGGATCTCTCTTTCTCGATTTTTTTAAAAACAAAAGTCCCACATTTGAATCTCATTGGCCTGGCCTTGGTTATAGGCCGGTTACTGAACCAGTCATTGTGCCAGGAGCTTTGCTCTCACTGGCCAGGTCTAGATCACATACCACAAGCAAGAAGGTGCTGGGGGATCAGCTTCACCCAGTCCGTATGTTCTGAAAATGGAGGATGGTGGTTTTCCAAAGGAAAATTGGGGTGCTGTTACCAGAAGAAAGGGGAGCAGTTCCTAGGCAGGCAGAAACAGTGGAGCCCTCTCCACCTTTCTGCAATGTGTTCCTGCTCCCACCTTGTGAGGAGATGGGTTAGAACCTAGCGTGCACCTTTGCCCATTTCGGAGGCTGACCTCCTAGTGGGCTCTGGGGTCTGTGCCGGCAGCTGAGGTCGGCATCGTCGGGGCCCCAGAAGGCCAGGTTGCAGGCTCTGTTCCTTCCTGCCTATAAACGCAGCGTGGTGGCTGGTCGGTGACATCTGGCCTCCAGGCTGAGGACACCAGGCTACCAGGGAGGCCCTTGGAAAAGCAGGACTCACGTGCTGGGCTGGTTCTGTGTGTCCCTGAGCTCCTTGGGGGCTGGGGACCAGGGGCTGTGCCGAGTTGTGTTTATTTCTTAACCATAGTAGCTGCTTTCACCTGCCCTGGCTGCCAGCAGAGGGAGGTCAGGCACTGATGGCCAGAATGTCCAGAGATTTCTAAATTGGAGGCTTCCACCTCTATTGCTGGTTCTTAAAGAGCTCTGCTGCAAGCCAGCCCTTTACTGGGACAGATTTCCTGTTCACGTGGGTTGTACCCAGGCTGGTTAAGAGCAAGGTTCTGTTTGAAACCGACCTGGGTTTGAATCTTGGCTCTCAGGAAGGTTTTTTCACCTCTCTGAACCTTGGTTTCCCCATCTGGAAAGTGGGCACAGTATTTGTACGGATCTCACAGGGCTGAGTGACGGTTGATGGAGGCTCAGCACACAGTGTATGCTCAGTGAACTTAGAGCAGCTCTGTCCTCTGTAAGGTTAGTGATTGTGAAGGACAGTTAAGACCCTTCCAGTGTTGCATGTCTCTGCCCTCCCCCAACTTCTGGGCGCCTCTCAGCTTTCAGTCTGTTTGGAAGTGAGGGAAGACTACTTCCTTTACCTTGGCCTCTACATAGTAGTAATAACAATGATTGCTGTTATTTATTATTGAGCACAGTACTGCCATGGGCTGGTGCCAGCAGGTGTGTGGCTCTGACAAGCCTTCCTCCCCACCCTGGGCCTGGGGTGGGTTAACCGCCAGGCCTCTGCTTGTTTTTCAGGCTCTGAAAAGGCTGTTCCCACGAGCTGGGAGGTTCTGGAGTCTGTCGCCCCTGAGGGAGGGCCAGGGAGGCATCTGCTAGAGCTAAGAACACCTCAGCCCTGGGGGAGGTTTAAGATTTTAGGGATTTACTGAGCCAAGGAGCTTCCTACCAGGCAAACCTGTTAAGGCCCAGCCAGGCCTAGGGGCAGATTTGCTCTGGGAAAGAGGATCCCTGGGAAAAGAGAGATGAAAATGTTCTGGAATCCTCTCCATCCCTCTCTGCCTTGGGTGTGTATCCAGCAGCCCCTTTCCTGGTTGGACTCAGAGGCAGGACCCTCCCCCCAGCGCTGCCTGCACCGGGACCTGGGCTGGGCCTCACACCGCCAAGACCGAGGATGCTGCCTCCTCCCATCCTGGGACACACCATTCATTATCTAGGCCAGTTATAACAAGGATATTTACTTATTCAACTGTTCATCCAACATGCGTTTATTAAGCCTCCCCTGTACCAGGTCCTGTTCACTGGCCTGCCTTTGTGGAGTTACAGTCCGGTGGGGGAGCCAGATAGGTAGGGAGCAAGCCCGCCCACTGCACAGCTAAGCGCTGGGGGACATGGTGGAGAGGGAATAGCTGTCTTTGACGAAGGGGAAGGAGGCCAGTGTGGCGGGGACCTGGGAGGGAGGGGGAGTGTCCACAGACCCAACCCAGGAGGTCAGCTGGGCCTGTGGGTCGAGAGCAGATTTGATCCCGAGGGCATTGGGCAGCCCAGAAAAGTCTTCTGCCTTCAGCTAGTGAGTGACAGGATCAGGTAATGGACGCTGCACCCTGGGGTGGGTTCTGGTCTCTGCAGGTACAACGCTGTCACCGGGGAGTGGCTGGAGGATGAAGTTCTGATCAAGATGGCGTCTCAGGTGAGCAGCGTCTCGAGCCCAGTGTGATCAGGGATTGCTTCCTCTCCTCCACACCCACTTTATTTTACTTTTTTAACTTTGGGGGATTCTTTATAGTACTGTGTATTTATTTTATTTTTTACAACAGCTTTATTGAGATATAATTCACACACCATACCCCATACCCATTTAAAGTGTACAGTTCAGTGGTCTTTAGTATACTCAGAGTTATGCAACCATCACCACGATCAGTCCCAGAACATTTTCACCATCTCTAGAAGAAACCCCGTACCTACCCGTTGGCAGTCAGTCTCCAATTCCCTTATCTGCCCCAGCCATGGGCAACCACTAATTTATCTTCTGTCTCTGTATATTTACCTATTCTGGGCATTTCATGTATTAATCATATATATCAAAAGATTCTTCTTGACACTCTTATTGAAAATCAGTGAACTGTGAATGTGTATATCCGTTTTCAAAACTTGCAGGTCACCACCTATTACTTTTCATCTAACGAGGTGAACTCAGTGGGTTGCAAGAAAAAGGAATCAACTAGAAAGTAGAGAACTTCCTGCATAGTAAGGGGCAGGATCGATCTGTGAAACATTTTGTAGTGTATCACACGCTCAGAAAAGTGTGTAGCTTGATGAGTTTCACCAAGTGAACATGTGTATAACTAGCACCCAGATCAAGACACAGAATATCACCGGCACCCCCAGAAGCCCCTCTCAGCCCCACTTACTCCTCCTTTACCCCCAAGGGTAAGCACTACCCTGAATTCTATCACCCGAGATTGGTTTTGCCTCTTTTTGTACTCCGTATAAATGGAACCATACCGTATATGTATAGCTCAACATTTTGTCCATGAGGTTTTGTACATGTTTTTTCTAGAACTGTCATTTGTTCATTCTCATTGCTGTATAATATTTTGTCAAGCAAATAGACCTGATTGATCGATCCATTATACTGTCGGTGGACATTTGGGTGGTTTTGCTTTTTTTCTGTTACAGACAGGGCTACAAAAAACATCCTTTGACATGTACTGTCTCTACCCCCACCCCGTCACCCGCATAATATCTTCACCCCCTGAGGAGTCTTCTGCTCAGCTAGGGTGGGGAATAGGGTGGTCTCACCAGTCCTGCAGCCTCCAGGCTGGAAGTTCTATGAGGCCTTGGTGCTGCAGTAAAGGAAGGAGGGCCCAGGGATTTTAGGGTTGAGATGAGGTCCAGGGCATTGATTTGGTGGGTGACGTCCAAGGGGAAAATCTCCTCCTGGCTCAGGGTAGCCTCTGGGTGGGGTGTGGGGACTGATAACCCGCTGTGTGATGTCTTTCAGCCCTTCGGCCGGGGAGCAATGAGGGAGTGCTTCAGGACGTAAGTGACTCAGCCTGCCTCTCGGGGCCCTGCCCAGACTCCCTCAGGCCCCTGAGAGCAGGGGCACTGTGACATTTCCAGTCAAGAAATGGAGACAGTGGCTTCTCTTCTTGTGGCCCAAGCTCCTCTCCATCTGGTCTCCGTTGGACCACACGTTGGGACCGGCTGTGGGGATGGGCTGGAGGAGAACAGGAAGTATGTCCCTTAAGCCCCCTTCGCAGCCCTTTGAAGGATGCTGTGGGGTGAGGAAGCCCCTCCCACCTCTTGCATTTTGTTCCTGGCTCTAGCCAGCCGGGTCAGGCAGGGTCTTCCCGTCCTGGGGACTAGGGCTGGGATCCAGAACACCCAGGCGGACCCCCTGATGCCTCTCCCCTCAGGAAGAAGCTTTCCAACTTCCTGCACGCTCAGCAGTGGAAGGGGGCCTCCAACTACGTGGCAAAGCGCTACATCGAGTCCGCGGACAGGGACGTGTACTTTGAGGATGTGCGTCTACAGATGGAAGCCAAGCTCTGGGGAGAGGAGTATAATCGGCACAAGCCCCCTAAGCAGGTGTGTGGCACCCCTATCTGCCGCTCTCCAACACCAGGACGTATCTGGAGATGAGGACGATGGAGGTGCCTGTCACAGGCTTCCTTTTTCACCATCTTAGCAGCAGCTAATAGCAACCATCATGTATTGAGCCTGATATGTCAAGTACTCTACATGCTAAGAGTTATTTATTTCTGAAAACAGAGGTCTGAGGTTGTTTGAGATTGGAATGTTTTTATTCCATTTACAGATGGGATCTATTAGTCAGGATTTTTGCTTGCAAATAACAGAAACCCACTCAAACGGGCTTAATCCAAAAAGGGAATTTATTGCCTCCTATAACTGAGAAATAGTGCTGGCTACAGGTGTAGCTAGATCCAGGACCAAATTGAAGTTGTTGGGAATCTTCCTCCAGCTCTAGTCTCAGTGTTCTGTGTTGGCATCACTCTCCGGCGGCTTTTCAACTTGTAGTGACGTTAGTCCCAGTAGCTGCAGGCTCCCTTTCCGTTTCTCGGCAACCTTGATGGAATGACATGTTTTCCCGCAAGTTTCAATGAGTCTCAAAACTGGGTTTCTTTTTTTTTTTTTCTTTTTCTTTTTTTGGCCATACCGCACGGCATGTGGGGTCTTAGTTCCCCAACCAGGGTTCAAACCCGCGTTCCCTTTGTTGGAAGCACGGAGTCTTAACCACTGGACTGTCAGGGAAGTCCCATGGGTTTCATTGGCTTGATGAGGTCAGGTGCCTATCACTGAGCCAATCATGATGGCCAGGGTGTGGGAATATGCAGATTAGGCAGGCCTGAGCCTTGTACCCACCAGCAATATGGGTTCTTCCACCCAGACTAGGTGGACTGAGATTGGTGGCTCCCAAGGAAAAGCAGGAGAGGGAGTGGGGAATGGATTCCTTCCTTATCTGCCCCTGGGGAACCTAGGGCACAAAGGGGTTAAGTGTCTTGCCCAAATGGGCAGGGATGGAGCCAGGGCTCAAATCCAGGCTTTCCAAGCCCCTGCTCTTGGCTTCTTCACTTGAGCCCCCAGGGTATTGGTGACCTGAAGCCAAGCAGAACTTCCTGTTGCCTGCAGGCATTTGAGGAAATAGCACCCCGGGCCTCTGCCCTGCTTAAATTCACAGCTCAGCTCTCCTACTGTTTGTGCACCTGCTAGCTATAAGGTACCATCTTCTGAGTGCCTAGGAGAGCCACACTTCCAGGTAGCCAGCAGAATTTATTGAGTGCCTACTGTTTGCAGAGCCCTTGATTAAGTGTCCTTGGTGTGGATACAAAAAGCCACACTCCCACCCTCGGGGATTGTGTCCTCTTTAGTAATTCAGTACACTCAGGCCTGGCCACTTTTTCCTTCCTCCCTAAGCTTGTTTCTGCCTCAGGACCTTTGCACTGACTGTTCCTGCAAGGCTGCATCACTGCATCTCCTCAATCCTGCTCACGGTTCAGGTCTCAGCTCATGTCACCTCCTCAGCTAGGCTGTGCTAGACCATCCTAAATGAAGGAACCCACCGCTGCACCCTCTGTCATGTCACTTTGTTTTGGTTTCTTTTTTTTCAGAGCAGTTGGCACCGTCTGAAAGGGTCTTATTCATGTAGTTAATATTTCAGTTGCTTCTCTCCCCCGAGGGCAGGGATTTTATCTGTCTTGTTCAACTCTGTCCGAGTGCCTAGGTGCTCAGTGAATAATAACGTGGTTGAACTGATGAACGGAGAGGAATGTGGTTGTTTGAGGAGGACCTGGCTGTCCCCTTGAGGATGTATCCTTGCCACTGACCCTCACCCAGTTGCCTTCTGCTCAAGCAGGTGGCCCTGCAGCAGGCTTCCTGGTAGAAATGGAGCCAGCTTTTGGAACAGGAACCCTCTGGGAACCAGCCGCTCCTTCCCCCCTGTCTGGTTCTCAAAACTGAGGCCACATTTGGGGTGGTTCTCAGCTCTCAGCTCTGGGCCCCTTTGGCCTCTGCAGTTGTTGTCTGCTTGTCTGGTGACTCAGCCAAGCAGTTTCCTGGGTGGTCATTTCCTTGGGAAACCCAGGCCTGGCTCCTGTTGTGGATGGCGTCAAGGGAACAGGCTGCCGTGGGTATGATCTTGTGTAATAGATAACGAGTTAGAGTTTCAGGTTTTCCCTGCTCTGCTTTACAAACATACTCAGTACTTACATGTTTTCTTCTGAGTACAAAGTTAAACATATACTTGGTGCAAAATTTAGCAAGGAATGTCTGAGTTCCCTGTAAGTCCCCTTTGCAGGGAAAGTACCACTCTTACGGTTTGGTATGTATCACTCTAGAATTGTGTCTGCTGATAATAATGGCATCGGCAAACGTTGACTGCCTCTTCCGTGTGCCAACAGATTTCATCCTCTTACCTGTTCCACAGGTGAGGAGACTCAGGTACAGATTGGTGAAATAACTTGCGCAAATTCACTGTGTTAGCATAAGGCACAGGTTGAGTTGCTTAACGGACAGACCCACAGTTGTGTGCTAACTCGAAATGGTTTCCTTTTGTCTCATCTTACAATCCCGCTTTGGTGGGGTCTCAGGGTGGGCTGGTGCTTTGCCTCCTCAAGTCATCCAGAGGCCTCGTTCCTTCTGTCTTGTTGCTCTGCCACCTGCCGGGAGTTGCCCTGGACTACATGGTCAGATCTGGCTCACTGGCAGATGTCCACCTTACAGCCTCAGGAAGGCCAGAGAAGGAGAGGGCAGGCTGGAGTTGCATCATCACTGCTGCTTGCTTCCTATTGGCCAGGCTTAGTCACATGGCCACACTTAGCATCCAAGGGAAGCCAAGCGATGCCATCCCTACCGAATGGCTGTGCATCCTGTTAAAGCTCAGGGGTGGAGGGTTGTCATAGTCCATTTGGGCTGCTGTAACAAAACACCATAGAATGGGTAACTCAAAAACCACAGAAATTTGTTAAGTCCAAGATCAAGGTGCCAGCATGGTCACGTTCTGGTGAGGGCCCTCTTCCTCGTTCATAGCTGGAATCTTCTTGCTGTGTCCTCACATGGTGGACAGAGTGAGGGAGCTCTATGGGGTCTCTCTCTCTCTCTTTTTTTTTTTTTTTTTTTTGCGGTACGCGGGCCTCTCACTGTTGTGGCCTCTCCCATTGCGGAGCACAGGCTCCGGACGCGCAGGCTCAGCGGCCATGGCTCACGGGCCCAGCCACTCCGCGGCACGTGGCATCTTCCCGGACCGGGGCACGAACCCGTGTCCCCTGCATCGGCAGGCGGACTCTCAACCACTGCGCCACCAGGGAAGCCCTATGGGGTCTCTTTTATAAGGGCACTAATCCCATTCATGAGGGCTTCTCTCTCATGACCGTATCACCTCCCAAAGGCCCCACCTCCTAATACCATCACCTTTGAGGGTTGAGATTTCAACCTATGAAATTTGGGGAGATACATTGAGGCCGTAGCAGGGGTTTTCATTCTCAAAGGAAAAGGGGAATGGATTCTGGGGACAGTCAGCAGTTTCAGCCTTTCTGCTCCAGCCTCTTATCAGAGGAGGGTTCCGCTGGGCCCTCCCTCTGACCCCCCTCCCACCTTCCCGCCAGGTGGACATCATGCAGATGTGCATCATAGAGCTGAAGGAAAGGCTGGGCCAGCCTCTCTTCCACCTAGAGCACTACATCGAGGGCAAGTACATCAAGTACAACTCCAACTCAGGCTTCGTCCGCGATGACAACATGCGCCTGACACCGCAGGTGAGGCCCCTGCAGACGCCCGTGCCCCGTCTCAGCAGACCTCGGGTCCCTCCGAATTAGGCAGGGCTCCTTCCTTTGTCTTTGCCTCTGTACAACTCCTCCCTGCAGATAAAGGCCCCCGACATGGGCAGAGGTGGGGTGTTGAAACCTCTCAGAGCAGTGCCTTCCGGTGTTTGTGCAGCCCACAGCCTGGTCTCTTGTGGTCACCTTTTCTTTCATGTCACCCCACAGGCCTTCAGCCACTTCACTTTTGAGCGTTCCGGCCACCAGCTGATTGTGGTGGACGTCCAGGGTGTGGGTGACCTCTACACCGACCCACAGATCCACACCGAGAGGGGCACTGACTTTGGAGATGGCAACCTAGGTAGGCAGGGAAAGCCAGCGTGTCCACGGAGACCACACTCCCCACAAAATCTCCGGGCTCTTTGTTCACCCAAGAAAGCAGGCCGAGGTGATATATGGGGCGCCCCAAGATTGTGGAGGTGGGAGCCTGGGGCCTCTGGCTCCTGCCAGTTTAGCATGTTTTACACCTGCCCCTGCCGCATTTAGGGCGCTCAGTACCGTCCTGCCCCCACCCCAAAGCAGAGCAGTGCTCCAGAACCCCTGCTCTGTTGTGTCCGCAGGTGTCCGCGGGATGGCTCTCTTCTTCCACTCTCATGCCTGCAACCGGATTTGCAAGAGCATGGGCCTCGCTCCTTTCGACCTCTCCCCAAGAGAGAGGGACGCGGTGACTCAGAACATCAAGCTACTGGTGGGTACCCAGCGTGCACCTGCTCGGACTGGCAGGGCCCGTCTGCTGCCAGGACCCGCAAACTGTGTTTTCTGTGTGCTGGTGGCTCAGGCCTTGCAATGCTTAATTCAGGAGTACTGGGGCCGGAAGACTCTTAGTCCTGTCTGTGTCCCTCGTCCCTCTTGAACCAATGCACGCAGCCCTCCTGCATATCCCCACTAATAGGGGAACTGGGGTCTGCTTGATACAGGCCCGTTTTTGCCCAGAGTGAGGGGCCAGGTATGCACAGATAGTAAGTGGGGTGTGTGGGATGTGGCTCGTGTGATGTGTTGGCAAACGGCTGGACTAGACTTGGACCTGGCTCACTGAGTACCTCGCCGTGTCCAGGATGTGCCCCCATCACCACGCCCACTGCATGGACCAGATATAAGACAATATTATCAAAGAGCAGCTTGGGATTCTGGAATGTATCCCCCAGCTCAGGGCTGCAAAGCGTGGGCAGCGCTTCTGGGAATGCTGGCCCTCTGAGCTCCTGTTCCGGATGCCCCTTCTTAGAGGCCTTTGGGTTAAGCCCCCACTGATTCGTTTTAGGTTTTCTGCCAGTCCCTTAATAGGCACAGGTGGGTGCTGTGGCTGAAAGGGCCTCAGGTTTTGAGGGAACAATAGGCAACAGGAAGAGCCCCACTTTCCCAGAGGGTGCCTGTGTGACGTGCGTGTCCCTGTTAATTCTCCAGCAATCAGCGCAGACCATCTTGAGGGGGACAGAGGAAAAGTGCGGGAGCCCCCGGGTGAGGACCCTCTCGGGGAGCCGGCCCCCCCTGCTCCTTCGCCTCTCAGAGAACTCTGGAGATGAGAACATGAGTGACATAACCTTTGACTCTCTCCCTTCCTCGCCATCTTCTGCCACGCCGCACAGCCAGAAACTGGACCACCTTCGTGAGTGATGGTTTGGCCCCTGGGCATTGTGATTGGAGGGGACGAGCACAGGTAAAACAGGGCTAAACTGGCTTTCACTTATGTTAGAAAATCAGACATGCCAACCAAAAAGATTGAGGGCCCAGATGGTTTTACGGGTGAGTTCTTTTTAATAAACTTTTAAGATGCAGTCATCCACATGCTGTAAAAAGTCTTTGTTGTAGAAAACAAGGTAACATTTTTCAGAGTGGTTTATGAAATTAGCGAAAACTTTTATACCAAAATTTGACAAAACACCAAAAAAGAAAACCATATCCCAACCTCAGGTATAAATATACAAGGCAGGGCTTCCCTGGGGTTGTCGTGGTTGGGAGTCTGCCTGCCAATGCAGGGGACACGGGTTCGAGCCCTGGCCTGGGAAGATCCCACATGCTGTGGAGCAGCCAAGCCCGTGCACCACAACTACTGAGCCTGCACTCTAGAGCCCGCGAGCCACAACTACTGAGCCTGCGCTCTAGAACCCGCGAGCCCGCGCACAGCAACGAGGACCCAATGCAGCCAAAAATAAATTTAAAATTTAAAAATAAATAAATAAATAGATATACAAGGCAAAAATTCTAAATAAAGTATTAACAAATAAAAACTAGTATATTAGAGAATTCCCCGGCGATCCAGTGGTTAGGCCTCCTCACTTCCACTGTAGGGGGCGTGGGTTCAATCCCTGATCGGGGGGAGAAAAAAAGACTAGTACCTTAAAAGAATAGTCTGTCACAGCCAAATAGGGTTTTTGCAGGAACCTGAAAGTTGTTCAGTGTTCAGAAACCAATTAACATCATATGAACAGGTCAAAGGAGAAAAATGGGCATCATTATTTCCGAAGTTGAAGTGACAGAGTTTGCTCGTGATATGGACGCGGGGTCTGCAGGAAAGAGGGGAGGCAAGGCTGACTCCACGGTTTTGATCTGAAGAACTGACAGGATGATGGGGCCATTTATTCAGCTGGAGGAGGCCCCAGGGAAGCAGGAGAGGAGGATTTTAATGTCAGATATTAAAGAAGCCTGTAAATCACCACTGAAAGGCCTGGGGAATAGTCTGAAGCAAGAGTTGACAAACCTTTTCTTAACAGGCCAGAGAGTAATAAATATTTTAGACTTTGTAGGCCGTGTGGTCTCTGCACCTGCGGCAGAAACACAGCCACTGACGATACTTAAAACAAATAGACGCGGCTGTGTTCCAGTAAAACTCTACGGACCCTGAATTTTAAATTTCATATAATTTTCACATATCACAAAATATTATTCTCCTTTTGACTTTTTTCAACCATTTAAAAATGTAAAAAGCATTCTTAACCATATGAGAATAGGAGACAAGCCAGATTTGGCTAGTGGCAGCTTAGGACAGGAGATAAAGACTGGGATGGTTGGTTTTTAAGCCATCTAAGGCTTCTCCCAGTTGTAGCTACTCATTGGGCCCCAAATATACAAATGGCTTTCCTTCCTTCACAACTGCACCTCACTGAGGTTTGACCATAGGTCAAGCACATGGTGCTTATCAATACATGACACAATTGTATTTACATTATGACAACCCCAAGGAGGCACACCTGTTAAGCTGCTCGCTCAGGACCCCACAGCTGGCGAGTAGAGACTCTGGGTAAGTTCTCGAGGAAGAATTGTGTCCCCCCAGGTGCTGACAACATACATTCTTCACCCATTTTTGTACTTTATAAATTTAAAATAAAAAAGGCTTGGTGGCGGCTGTAGGCTGTAGGTGGGTCTTGCGAACTGTTCCAGCGATGGAGCTGGTGCCTTCCTCCATTTTCTCCCTGCTCAGATTGGCCTGTGTTCAGCGACCTCGATAACTTGGCACCCCGAGACCACGACCCTCTGGACAACCACCGGGTGAGTAGAGGGGGTGGAGGACCAGGGCGGGGAGGAGGGGCCTCCCTCCCCCGGGAACTGAGGTTGAGACCTCAGACTCAGAGGTGGGTAACGCAGGTCTGCTCCGGACACTGGCAGCAGGATACAGGCGCACAGCGGGGAGGGAATCCCAGCCTCCTACCCAGGGCAGCATTTTGCCTGGGAAGAGCTGGGTCTATTCCAGTTCCTGGAGGTGGTTAAAGCAGAGAGAATCCGAGTCAGCGATAACGCAACCTTCTGGTACATGCTGGGCTTGGCCCTGGGTTGGGTTTGGCCGCACAACGTGTGGCCGAGCTATCTTGGGGGACAGGGGGCTACGCTGGGTCTCCGATGTGTAACTTATAGCAGAGGTAGCTGTGATGCTCACAGCTTGGAGAAGCAGAACAGGTTTCCTGCAGCCTCTGTGTGACTAGCAGTAAGAAGCTGTAGATGACATCTTTGCATTCAGACAAACATAGATTATGGTGTCAAATTAAAAATTCATTAGAACGTTTTAAACAGGCTTCACAGACACGTCACACTCGCACAGGCCACAGCATCTTAAGCGGCACTGTCAGCTCCAAAGGTTCAACTTGGCTCCTGACGGCTTTGCAGAGTTATTGAGTGGGAACAAAAAGTAGGAGTAGCTGACACATACGGAATCATCACTGCGGGCAGACACTGCTTTAAGAGCTTGGTAGATAATTCTCATCTAATCCTCACAACAACTTATGAGATAAGTAGATAATAGTTTCCATTCCTTTTAGAATAGGTTTTATGTTTTACGTTAGAGCTAGGATGAATTTTAGAATTTCAGCGTAGGTTGAAAAGGAGAAGATTCAGAAAATTACAAGGTGAAAAGTCTCCCTCCCACCTGTCCCCTCAGCTTAGACAGTGCCCTCATTATCCCTGATTTAGAGACGGGGAAACTGAGGCACAGAAAGGTAAGCCACTTGCTCATGGTCACTCTGATGGAGCCAGCGTTCAAACCCAGGCCATCTGGCCTCGAACCCACCCTCTGTGCTGCTGCGCTTTGCTTCTGTTCTCCACCATTTCTCAGATGAGGACACTGAGGTTTGGAGAGGTTAGCTGCCTTGCCCAGGGTCTGACCTGGGGACTGCAGAGCTGGGGTTTCAGTGAGGCTCTCTGTTGCCCGGCTTGGGAGTGGTTCCCAAGGGTGGGACACGGGGCCCAAGGTCATGCAGAGAGTGGGTGCGAGGAGGGGGCTGCTCGGAGCTTTTAGGTATAGCCTGTGATCCAGTTTCAAAAAAAGCCTTTCACTCAGCACACTGAACACTTCAGTTTGGTTGTCTGTAAATTATACCTCAATTTAAAAAATTGAAATAGTTAAAAAAAAAAGAACAGCTGTTTGGCTCACACAGAACAAAGACCTGGGGGAGGGCAGTAGGAAGCCTGTGGTGCTTCTTGAAACCAGGGCAGGGGCCTTTTTAGAATAACGCATCTCCTTTGGGTGGAGTGGATCCTGGCCAGACCAGAGGCCAAGGATTCCATTGTGTATGTTCCATGGCGCCCATCTGTCTAGGAGACTGATCCAGGTTTTACATTTATGGTAGTGATACCAAGCTTCTTTTAAAAATATATTGACTTAAAGGCTTCCCTGGTGGTGCAGTGGTTGAGAGTCCGCCTGCCGATGCAGGGGATGCGGGTTCGTGCCCCGGTCCGGGAGGATCCCACATGCCGTGGAGCGGCTGGGCCCGTGAGCCATGGCCGCTGAGCCTGCGCGTCCGGAGCCTGTGCTCCGCAACGGGAGAGGCCACAACAGTGAGAGGCCCGCGGTCAGCAAAAAAAAAAAAAAAAAAAAAATATATATATATATATATATATTGACTTAAGTAAAATAAAATGGTTTATTTAAAGAAAAATAATAAAAGAGAAGTATGAATTCATGAGAAGAGTTTTATCTGGAGGAGGAAGAGAATGGGATGCGGAGGGGACTCATAAGAGGTCTAAATTTTAACAGCAATGTTTTAATTCCTTTTAGAAATAAAAGATCTAAAGTAACTAAGGCCTAGTGTTAAGAGTTGACAAAACTTGGCAACAGGTGCACAGGAGTTCATTTTAGGATTCTCTGTTCTTATTTGTGTGTTTGAAATGTTTCTCAGTGGAATGAAGGAGGAAAAAAATAGAAGTTTTAGCTGAACAGTGATGCAGGTGACATGCGGATATGGCCAGAGCTCAACGTTGGTAGACAAATGACTGAAGTTTTAGAGATTCTAAATTATACCAGGTTCCTTTTCACAACAGAACTCAGATCTAGAAGAATAAAACATATGCCCAGGTGATGTGTGCGGTTTTGGCAGAGGGCTTAGTTGTAGTAAATAATTGTTCCCAGTGCTGCATTTTTTTTTAAACATCTTTATTGGAGTATAATTGCTTTACAATGGTGTTAGTTTCTGCTTTATAACAAAGTGAATCAGCTATACATACACATACATATGTCCCCATATCTCCTCCCTCTTGCGTCTCCCTGCCTCCCACCCTCCCTATCCCACTCCTCTAGGTGGTCACAAAGCACCGAGCTGATCTCCCTATGCCATGTGGCTGCTTCCCACTAGCTATCGGTTTTTCATTTGGTAGTGTATATATGTCCATGCCACTCTCTCACTTTGTCCCAGCATACCCTTCCCCCTCCCCGTGTCCTCAAGTCCATTCTCTAGTAGGTCTGCGTCTCCAATGCTGCATTTTTATCCATGGGTCATATCCTTTAAGCCAGGCTTTGTTTTTCTGCCTGTGAAATGGGTGAGTCACTCTTAACAATGGCACTTACTACGATCCACACTCTGAGTGTGACATCTCATTGCATCCTCACAGCCGCTTGATGTAGGTAGCTATAATGAATCCCCATAGCTAGGGAAACCAAAGCTCAGAGAGGCTGAGCAGCTATCCAGAGTCATAGCTGGTGAGTTACAAAGCTCGGATTTGATCCTAGGCAGTCTGGCTCCAGAGCCCACATTCTTCGCCACTATTTTTTTACCGCTCCCTTGTCACCCAACCAGCAAGGGTAGGAGGAAGAGAATGTTGTGGGATGATGGGACAAAGGAGAGAAAGCAAATGGCTGGGATTCCAGATATCACCACCACCAGGTACTCAGAGGACCACTGAGACCCTAGGGCCATCTTTTCTCCACAGGACTCTGAGAACAGTGGAGACAGCGGATACCCCAGTGAGAAACGGAGTGAGCTGGACGACCCAGAGCCCAGAGAACATGTAAGGAACCCCAAGGAAATGAGAACAGAGTCCCCTGTTGCCTAGTTGTCCAGGAGGATAGAGAGCTGGGGCGGAGGGGGGAATGTGAATGGGTGGTAAGAGCATAAAGTAAATTAATAAATAAATCATTTCAGATAAAGATAAATGCAGGGTAGAAGATAAAACAGGGTAATGTGGAGTAGTAAGTTTAGTAAGGGGACAAGCATGGGGGATTAGACACAAGGTTGAATATGGCAGACACATCTTACAGTGAAGCTGGACCTCTGGTTGCTAAGCAGAGAGGATGCTGGGCAGTGGGCCAGAATGGTGCTGGTAGGTGGGAGGGCCCAGCTCAAAGGCACGGGATTCCAGCAGTCCCTCGGGAAGACTCCAGAGGATGAAAGATGCCTTACGGTATCTTTTCAGCAGCATCCTGGTGAGGGTGGTCTTAGGCAGTATCAGCCATTTAGAGGTTTTGCCAAGTGCCAAAATGGAGCATGTGCATTACAGGCAGTCTTGCCGGGAGCCTCTGGTCTCGGCTTTGTTACTGCGAATATATATAGACAGGCGATGGGGGCTTTGGCTAAGCGAAGTACTTGGCTCGGTTTTCTTGGTTCCTGTCTGCTGGGATCCTGTGCCTTTGAGTCGGTTCCGTCTGTGCACGTGGTGAGAGCGAGAGGGAGGCTGCGGCTGCCCCAGCACATCAGTCCTGCCTGTTACCTAGCATCCTCTCAGCTTGGCAGACGGAGGTGCCAGCTTCCTGAGGCGCCGAGCCAGTTCCCTGAGGAGGATCCCCTGGGAGGGCTGGACCAGTTCCCCAGGAGGAGGTTCTTGGGAGGAAGGCTGCTCTTTGGATCACTCTAATCTATGTCTCCATCAGGGCCACTCAAACGGTAACCGGAGGTATGAGTCGGACGAAGACAGCCTGGGCAGCTACGGACGGGTAATGTGCCCCCAGGAATCCTCGTCGTGGCTGCGTGCTTGCCTTTTTCAGACTCTGCTTCTGTTTCTTCCCCCTCACGTCATGTCACTTCTGCCTGCCCAGGTGCTCCACATGTCTCCTAAAGGACTATTTTGCAAAGGAGCCAATCCCCTCGGCAAATACTTTTTGAGCTCCTGGGTGTGATGCTGCGGGATCAGCGGGGAGAATTAGAGAAGATCAGGACGGCCTGTCCTGGAGGCTTCAGCTCACAACGCCTTCCAGTATACATTAATTTACGTCTAGGGAGTTCCCTGGTGGCCTAGTGGTTAGAATTCCGGGCTTTCATTGCCGTGGCCCGGGTTCAATCCCTGGTTGGGGAAGTGTGCACAAGCTGCGTGGTGCAGCCGCCCAAATTTAATTCTTGCAGCCACCCACTGAGACAGGGTAATGTTATTCATCCTGTTTTGATGAATGAGAAAAAGGGAGTCTTAAGCGACTCTCCCCAGGTTACCCGGCTAATACTTGGAAGAAGTATCTCAGGTGATTATCATCAGGCCGGTGTGGGAAAGACCACCCTCCTAAATGCTCTTCTCTAGCTGACTCGGAACCACATTTTGAACCTCTCACCCTCCAGCCTTTGCTCAGGCGAGTCTCTCTCCTGCCTGCAAGGTCCTTTCTCCCCTGTGGTCATACCTCCTCAGGCCTGTCTGCTCTCCCAGGCTGGACCCCAGTGGCACCTTCTCCAGGAGCCTTCCCTGATCCCCGGGGCAGGCTTGACTCTTACTGCTTCCAGAACACAGATTATTTATCACGCAGTATTTCCTTACCACAAGGTATTTCTCAGTCGGGTCAAGGCCACAGCGTGGTGCGGAGGCAGGGTCGTTCGATCCCAGCACCACTGACATTCTGGGCTGGGTCATTCTTTTTTGTGGAGGACGCCCTGTGCACGGTAGGCTGTTTAGTATGCATACACACAGACACACACACAGCAGCCTGGCTCTGTCCTGCGAGAACTTTGGACAGGGGTGTTTTTAGCTGGGAGACGTGGTGTGTTTTCTAAGCCCATCTCCTGAAGCACCCTGTGGATGCACAGGGGAAGCACAGTGGATTTGCTGCCAGGTCTGAAGTGAGGCTCTTCTGGTGCCTTGTGTGGGGAGCTGGCAGAGGAGCAGCTCAGGGTCGAAACTCCCCGACCTAAGTCAGGTGGATAAGTGAGGAGACACTTCTTTGAACTGCTGCCGTGCAGTGTGCTAGCCTTTGTGTCCTGTTGCTACCTGTTGCTTGTGTCCCTCAGTGCCCACAAGCTGGCATAATTCAAGTGACTGGAAATGGAGCCGGGTTTGTCCAGGAAAACTTGACACCGCACAGGCCTGCGCCCCTTAACTCGCCAGGCCGACTTTCACAGCTGGGAGGGTGCGTCCATCCCCAGCCCCTCGCTTCTCTGGCCTGTAAATGCCCGGTCCTCCCTTCAGGTCTGTGTGGAGAAGTGGAATCTCCTCAACTCCTCCCGTCTCCACCTGTCGAGGCCTTCAGCCGTGGCCCTGGAAGTGCAGAGGCTCAACGCTCTGGACCTTGAGAAGAGAATCGGGAAGTCCATTTTGGGGAAGGTATGGTGATGCCCTCTCTGCATTAACCCGGCGCCTCCCCCAAGAATCGATTCCTCCCCCAGGCTGGCTGGGAGGCCCTCGGCTGCGGCCGCGGCCTCCAGGCAGCCAGGCCCACCTGCCATCTGTGTGGCAGGTGCATCTGGCCATGGTGCGCTACCATGAGGGCGGGCGCTTCTGCGAGAAGGACGAGGAGTGGGACCGGGCGTCGGCGATCTTCCACCTGGAGCAGGCGGCCGACCTTGGCGAGCTGGAGGCCATCGCGGGCCTGGGACTCATGTACTCGCAGCTGCCCCACCACATCCTGGCGGACGTCTCTCTGAAGGTGAGGGGGGCGGGGGCTCAGGCAAGCCATCACCCTTCGCTCCCTGGGTTTACGCCTCAGAAATTTCCCGAGCATCAGTTTGGGACCAGGCACTTCCAAGTTAGTTGACGCTGATAGAATTGGTCTCCGGCCTTGGGGACTGAGTGGAAGGTGACAGTCACATTCCCAGGCAATTGCGACGTGGTGCGGTGGGAGAAGCAGAAGAGGCTACTGCAGATAAATGAGGAAGGGCCGTAGCTGGGGTTTCTTGATTGGCAGTTGCAGCTCTGTCCCTAGTGGCTAGAACAGACCTGGCACACACTAGATAATCTGCATTTGTTTGTGGAACGAATGAATGAAGTGATCCCTAAGGTAGACCTGCGGGCCCAGTGGAGTCAGCCAGGCAGAGTGTGGGAGGGGGAGTGTGGGCAGAGGGGACAGCGCGGGCCCAAGCCCTGGGGAGACAGGAGGCGATCAGTGCGGCTGGAGTGTGGAGCGTGAAGACAAGGTGCAGGAGATGAGGCTGGAGAGGGGCCCGGGCAGGATGGGTGTGATGGGAATCCGTGAGGGTGTCTGCTCCCTCATCACTCCCCTGGTCCATGCGCACAGCGGACGGGACCTGACGTGGCCTAGGGAGTGTGATCCTTTCCTTAGAGAAGTTGAGAGGCCCCTGGTGTGCACGTGCTCCCAGCATAAATGTCTCCAGCTCTCTGTCACGTGGGCCAGGCTTGCAGCCAGATGAGGCTGGGCTTGGTGTGGGCACAGGGCACCAGCCCTGCTCTGTGAGCCTCACCATGGCCCAGCAGGTTGGGGGGTCTCAGACTGGAAGAAGGTGTGGGAAGGCACCCAAAAGTCCTTGATTTATTTAACTTTTAAAATAGTTAATACATTCATGTGACTATAAGTTTTTTTAATGTGAAAAGGTTTACAGTGAGAAATCTCCCTCCCACCTTTTCCTCCACCTTCTCATTCTCCTGCTAACAGGTAACCATCATTATTAGTTTCTCACGTGTAATTCCAAGAGGGTATTCATTTCCTAGGGCTGCCATAACTAAGAACCACAAACTGGGGGGCTTAAAACGACAGAAATTCATTCTCACGGTTCTAGAGGCTAGAAGTCCAAAATCAGTGTGTTGACAGGCCATGATCTTCTAGCTTCTAGCGACTGGAGGCAATCTTGGGTGTTCCTTGATCTGCAGGTACATCACTCCAATCTCTGCTTCCATCTTCACATGGCCTTTTTTCTGTGTGTGTGTCTCTATGCCTCTGTGTCTCTTTTCTTACGAAGACACCAGTCCTATGGAGTTCAGGGCCCACGCTACTCCAGTCTGCCCTCATCTTAACTAGTTACGTCTGTCTGTTTGGAAAGACCCTATTTCTGCAGTGTCCTGCAGACTTTTTCCCTCAGTGCTGTAGAGACAGCTTCCTCATTCTTTCTGACAGCTGAGTAACATTCCATTGTACAGGTACTTTATTTAACCTGTGCCCCGTTGATGGACACTTGGGTTGGTGCCATTCTTAGGATATCTCAAAAATTGCTGCAGTGACCAGACTTGGACATATTAAGTTGAACCGTTTTTGTAGGTCATGAGGGTAGAATATTGGCAGTTTCATATGGTTCAGTCAAATACATCCTTTGGCGTGCGGTCAGGGATAACTTACAGCCATTTTTATTTCCTGTTTTAGGTGGTGAAGGGCAGGCTTGGTTGGGGGAGGGGATTTTGACAGGCAGATGATCTGTTCCTCTTTCTCTCGTCTCCGTGCTCCCTGAGGAGTGGACTGAATATAGCTCATTTAGCCAGTGGTGTGCTGATAAATGCTTAACAACTGGCTCTTGCAGGTGGGGAGGGAATGTTTGCACATAAATGTATGTATGTTTATTATACATCTACTTGTAAGTTTATTATACATTTACTGATATAAGGAATGTGGAGCATACAGTTTACAAATCATAAAACTATCGTGAATTCTATATAGTCGATAGATCCTCACAGAATTCCTTTGCTAATTTTTGTGGAACTCATGTCTGTAGCCCAGCTTTGGTTGCAGCTGAGGGAGGCGTGAAGCTCTGACATTAGATGCTGGTTGATACTTTCACTTACTTTAGTGAGTAAGATGAAAGTGAAATAAGCAAGTCCTTTGTCAGAGTTGGAGCTTCATTTATTTGCTGCTGATACGAGCAGCTTCTTTGCTGAATCAGACGATCGTCTTAAATACTGAAGAATGTTTCTCCAGTTTCTTGTGCTAGTCACAATGTAATGGCTACAGACACGGCACACTTTCAAATTAGTCTGCATTATTAATATTTTTTGCCATCTCGTGGTATAACTGCTTCTACCATGGCCAATGTGCAAGCGCTAAGATGACATCGCCGAGCACGGAGTTGGAGGGAATGCACCACAGCATACCATTTCCACATAGCATTTCCATCATGAAGATTCCACAGACTGGTGGTTCTCCACCAGTCATTTTGCCTCCCCCTTCTCCAGGGGACACTTGGCAGTGTCTGGAGACATCTTTGGTTGTCACAGCTCTGGGAACGCAACTGGCATCTAGTGGGTAGAGGGCAGGCATGCTGCCAAACATCTACAATGCACAGGACAGTCCCTGCAACACAGAATTATGTCATCTAAAATGCCAGTAGTGCCAGGGTTGAGAAACCCTGCAATAGATATAAATAACCTCAAGAGGACAGACAACAGTAAAACACAGTAAAATAGTTAGGAGGTGATGAGCTTTGGGTATTTGTTACCTTTCATTTAATTGTAAGTTTACGTAATTTAATTTCTAATAATGGCTGTGTTTTACGACTGGCTTGCTTTCACATCGGTTCTCACAAGCCTGCAGAGCCGGCTCCAGCGTACCCACTGCGTTTGGCCTGTTCTCCCAGCATCTGGCACAGAGAGGACACTCAGAAGGGTTTGAGGCCTGAATAAAGGAATGCCGGGGTCCAGGATGAGTGTTTAGGGGCCAGGACTGGGGAGACCACTCTCGCTGAGACTCCCTGGTGACGCTCCCTGTGATCTCAGGCTGTTTACACCAGCTGCACCCGAGCACCTTTGTAAAGGGATGTAGAAGCTATTTCGGTTTTCTCATCTGCAGGTGTCCCAAAGGCCTTTCCCTCCAGGACAGAATCTGGCAGCAAAGAAAACCATGGCCACATGCCCTGAAAGGCTGCTGGCCCATCTCCCGCTTTCCCCAAAGCCCCCATTCTTAGGACCTTTTCCTGTTGTCTTGCTAAGACATTCGTTTATCCAGCACATGCTTTTTGAGTATCTCCTACACTCTGGGCACCGTCCTAGGTTCTTATTCACAACAGCAAACTTTTCAGGCAGATAAGGTTGTAATACAGATACTAATTACCAAATGAAAATATTTCCAACAGAAGTAAAAATAACTGACCTTTATTGAGCACTGCCTGTGCCAAGCATTGTTCTTAAGTGCTGGGGGGAAATTGTGACAGGGAGTGAGATCAGGAGGGACTGGATACGGGCTTCCCTGGTGGCGCAGGGGTTAAGAGTCTGCCTGCCAGTGCAGGGGACACGGGTTCGAGCCCTGGTCCGGCAAGATCCCACATGCCGTGGAGCAACTAAGCCCCTGTGCCACAACTACTGAGCCTGCGCTCTAGAGCCCGCGAGCCGCAACTGCTAAGCCCGTGCACCACAACTACTGAAGCCCACGTGCCTGGAGCCCATGCTCCGCAACGAGAGAAGCCACCACAATGAGAAGTCCACGCACCGCAAGGAGGACCCAACACAGCCAAAACTAAAAACAAATACATTGAAGAAAAAAGAGTGGATAGGCCTCTTGTTATTAGGACGCTGATTCCAGCTGCAAGAGAGGCTGGGAAATGTAGTTTTTAGCTGGTCAGCCATGTGCCAGCAAAAATCTGGCAGAGGAGAATGCATATGGCAGACAGCTGGTAGCCCCAGCCACACTTCTTGAACCCTGAAGGTTGAGAAGGGCCTCATAGGCTGACAGGAGGGCTTTGGATTTGTCTCCGAGTGAGACAGGAAGTCTCAGAGCAGCTTTGGTAGAGTGACATGACCTGACCTGGGCTTAAAGCATCTCTCTGGATGGATGTCGGGGAAGCAGGATGGAAGCAGGTGGGAGTGCAGAGTACTGCAGCCACTGTGGGAAACAGCTCCTCAAAAGGCTGAACCTAGAGTTATACGTGACCCAGCAATTCTACTCCTAGGTATATATATCCCCCCAAAAGAAAAACATACATCCACACAAAAACTATGCACATGGGTGTTCATAGCAGCATTATTCATAACAGCCAAACAGTGGCAACAGCCCAGATACCCGTCACCTGATGACTGACGAACAGATAAACAAATTGTGAGACATTCACACAGTGGAATGTTATTTGGCCATAAAAGAGAAACACTGATAGAAGCTGTATGAACGAACCTTGAAAACTATCCCAGGGCTTCCCTGGTGGCACAGTGGTTAAGAATCCGCCTGCCAATGCAGGGGACACGGGTTCGAGCCCTTGTCTGGGAAGATTCTCACATGCTGCGGAGCAACTAAGCCTGTGCGCCACAACTACTGAGTCCACGTGCCACAACTACTGAAGCCTGTGCGCCTAGAGCCCGTGCTCTGCAACAAGAGAAGCCACTGCAATGAGAAGCCCACAAACCGCAACAAGGAGTAGCCCCCGCTTGCTGCAACTAGAGGAAGCCCGCACGCAGCAGTGAAGACCCAATGCAGCCAAAAATAAATAAAATAAATAAATTTATTTTAAAAAAATTTACGCCAAGTGAAAAAAGCCAGTCACACTAAACCACATGTTTGTTTGTTTTGTTTTATTTTTTGGCTGAGCCAGGCAGCATGTGACATCCTAGTTCCCTGACCAGGGATCAGACCCGCGCCCCTTGCAAGGGAAGCGCAGATTCTTAACCCCTGGACCGCCAGGGAAGTCCATAGACCCCTTGTTATATGATTACATTTATATAAAATGTCCAGAATAGGGAAATCTCTAGAAACAGAATGTAGATTAGTGGTTGCCTAGGGCTGGGTGGGATGGAACCATTGGGAGGTAATGGTTAGGGGGTGTGGTGTTTTGAATCATTCTTGGCTTGATGAAAATATTCTGAAATGGATTATGGTGCTGGTTTCACAATCTGTGATTATACTAAGAACTATTGAGTTGTACACTTTAGATGAGTGAGTTGTATGTTATGTGAATTATATCTCAATAAAGGTGCTAAAAAATGTAAAAAGAATTGGAAGCAGGGAGCCCCTGCTGGAGGCGAGAGATGATGTGGTCTCTGGAGGAATCAGAGCAGATAGAGGAGAGTGAGCGGGAGTGAGCTAAGCTTCCATTTCTCCCTGCCTGATGGGAACCCCCAGGAGCTCTTTGCAGCAGGGGAAGCCCTGTTCTCTTTCTCACGATGTGCAATTCTACAGCAGCCCCAGCCTGGAGCTCTCAAAACAATTCAAGAAACAGGGAAAAGATTGATGAGTGAGATTCTGGCAGCCCCTCCCGTGTAAGCCTCATTTCCTTTTCTCTCCCCGTCTTTGGTTTGTGTTAACAGGAGACAGAAGAGAATAAAACCAAAGGATTTAATTACTTACTGAAGGCAGCTGAAGCTGGCGACAGACAGTCCATGATCTTGGTGGCACGAGCCTTTGACACTGGCCAGAACCTCAGCCCAGACAGGTACTGTGGCCATGGCTCAGGTGACACTGGTGGGAACCTGGGCTGCAGGTGGGAGCTTCCCCTCCGGTGTTAGGACAGACCTGGGTTCCAGATGTGGCTCCCCTGAGTACCAGCCCAGTGACCATGGGCAAGTAGTTTTACCTCCTTGGCCTCAGTTTCTTCACTGTGTAAAATGGAAACGATTATAGAACCTGCATCCTAGGGTGGTTGTGTCTCATTGTATGAGGGTTAAATGAGATGCTGCCTCTAATCCTCACTGTGCCTGGCACATAAAGTGAGAGATAAATGGCATCTTAGCCATTTTATGTAAAGATTTGCCTGAGAAAGAGTTTGAAAGGATATGTAGCATCAGGTCCAGAGCGGTGGTCCTTAGATGTTAGAATTAGGGGTGATTTTAATTGATTCTTCCTACTTTTGTTTTTATTCTTACTATTTTTCACTTCTGAGAGGGAGGGGAGGGAAGGAAGCAAGCTCCAGGGGAGTTCAAGCCTGGTGTGAGTTTTCCAGAGCGGTTTTAAGACTCCTGATGGCTACAGCCCTGCAGGTGTCAACAGCTTTTCGGTTATCCCTCTGGCAGGGGTGCCAGGACTGGACTCTGCGGTGGGAAGAGAGGAGAATGGCAGCTTCATCTCGGCTCTTTGGCTTGGCCAGTGGGAGGTCCCAGAAGTTCAGGAGCAGAGGACGGTTGGGGGAGTTGAACTCTTAGTGGGACCCATTGCTCACCCTCTGTGGCTCCCAGTGGATCTCGGCTTCCCCCTGTTGTCCTCAGACGCAGGGAGCAGGGTGGGCACATTCATTGTCTAAACCTCCAGGATGGGGGCGGTTTGGCAGTTCCCTCCTCTGTGGGTCAAGTTTTCATGTCCCTCTCACTGGGTTTAGAAGGAAAGTCAGGGCTGTGGGTCTGTCATCTCGAGCTCTCAGGGTCTAAAACGTCCGGATACATGACATCCTGCCTGAATTACATGTCATGCAAACATTTGTCAGCTACCTACTGTGTTGTAACAGTAATGCTCCCCTATATTTGGATGCACTTTCATATCTGTGATTTTATTTCACCGAGAACTAGAATTGGGTCTCCTGCATCTCTTCAGGCCCAGTGCTTAGTGCAGGGCCTGGCTCAGTAGTAGTTTGAATGAATGAACCAACACATCTCTTTGACACAGACAGGGCAGGCATTTGGGGGCTTATTTTATGGATGAGTAAACTGTAGTTCTGAGAAGTGAAGGGGCTTGTCCATAGTCAAGTAGCCAGTAAGTAGTGGAGCCACAACTTAGGCCTTTTCACCTCTCCTCCAGTGGACTGTACATTAGCCTGCTTCTTAGGGACTTAGAATTACTGGCATGGAGGGGAGGTAAACAAAACAGACACGACACAATTGTGTCCGATCAAATACCAACATCTGTGGTGCCCATTGAGTGCAGTGGGGAAGCACCACCGCATGGGTGTGGGGAGCTGGAGCTGGGCATTGAATATCTGTATCTGAGGCCCTTAAAAAAAATCTTTGCTGTATGTGTTTTCTCTTTATGTCCTCTGTCTACTTTCTCTTTTTAATTTGAGACAATAGGTTTTTTGGTTTTGATTTGTAAGAATTATATATATATATATATATATATATATATATATATATATATATATATATTCCCCACCACCACCACCATGTGGCATGCAGGATCTTAGTTCCCCAACCAGGGATTGAACCCATGCCCCCCTGCAGTGGAAGCGTGGAGTCCTAACCACTGGACCACCAGGGAATTCCCTGTTAAAAATTTTAATATATTAACTGTTAACTCTGGTATATGAGTTGGCTTTTAAAAAATTTTCTGAGATGGCTACCAAAAAAAAAAAAAAAAAAGATAGTGTTAAATTTTTTAAAAAAAGAAAAAGGCTTCCCTGGTGCTCCTTTGGTTAAGACTCCGCGCTTCCACTGCAGGGAGCATGGGTTTGATCCTCGGTATGGGAAGTTCCGCATGCCGCAAGGTGTGGCCAAAAAAAAGAGAACTGGCTATCATAGATTTGGGGTGCAGGGGATGGCACATGTGCCACACAATGACCATTGTTTATTGGGTCTGGGGACATGCTGGTTTTTAATATTTTGTAGTTAAATCTATCAAGATTTTCTTCTATAGCTTCTGCTATAGTCTTTTTCTTACTCTTCTTCCTCATTCCAACCAGCTCCAGCCTCTTCCATTCAGGGAGCATTAATTGAGGGTCAGCGATTTGCATTTTAAGGGGTTTTGACCCCCTTAGAAGTTACCATCTAATAGGACAAGGAAAAGTCATTGGAAATTGCAAGGCAGGATAGACATGCTAACCGCTGGGTGCAGAGCTGGGTAGGGGTGGGTGGGGAGAGAGTAGGCCCTTTCCCTCCTTTTACATTTAATGTGTTGGGGGGATTCTGCCTTGCCCTTCAAGACTGGGGAGGGTCAAAGCTGAAAGAAGTGAGATCATCTAGTTCAGTGGCTTCCAATCCACTGTTAAAACCCTGGGTTTTTGGGTGTGTCACCTGTAATTTTCAAATAACTTCCCTTTTTTATAAAATAAAATGGAGTCAGGGTTATCTCCTGACACCATCCTAGCCAGCCACTTCAACAGACATTTAGAGAGGCTGTGCTGTTTGCCAGGCCCTGGGAATGCAGCAGTGAATAGAACAGACAAGGTCCCTACCTTCTTGGGGCTTATGTTCTAGTCAGGGAAACCATAATAAGCAAGTAAGTAGGTAAACAGGAGATGAACAGACTGGGGTAATTATAAGAAATAGGGTGTTTGGGGACAGCATCTCTGAAGAAGTTGAGCTGAGGTTGGAGAGGTGAGGAGCCAGGTATGGGAAGAGTTGAAGGAAGGACGTTCTAAGCAGAGGGAGCAGCAGGTGCAAAAGCCAAGAAGCAGACAGGAGCTGGCGCGTTCGGGGAGGAGAACGTGACCCAACGAGCCTGGCATGGGAGGAGGTTGACAGGAGCTAAGACTGGAGGGTAGAGCCAGGTCCATATATATATATATATATATATATATATATATATAGCTGTTGCTCCTGGAACGTTTCATGAGGCCCATAGACCTTCTTCTCTGTGTCTCTCTTTGCTCGTTCCTGATGCACTCTAGTTACTCACATGTTTGGTAATATGCATTAGTACACCCCGAGGAAAAGAGCCCACTGCCCGGTTTGCTCTTTATTCTGTATTGTTCAGATTCAGCTGGAACTTGAATTCAGCATACGCCCTTGGTGGTTTGGCCATTCATGTGCTGCAGTAGGAGAAAGAGTTGAGGGTAGAGGGCAGAGCCAGAAGGGGGAAGTCAGCTATTTCGGGTAAACTCTGCATTTGCTGGAGTAGAGCCAGAGCTGGCCGGAAGAGGCAGAGCAGAAGATGGGGCTGAATGACTGCTGTGAGAAGGTTCTGGAGGCCTCGACAGAGAGTCCCCCACCCACCTTCTCTCCTGTGTGAGTCACAGGGCAAATTGGCTGGGATACCAGCCACTGCTAATGCAAAAATCACCCATACGGTGATTTTATTTTTATTTTTGCCTCACCGTGCGGCTTTCAGGACCTTAGTTCCACGACCAGAGACTGAACCCGGGCCACGGCAGTGAAAGCGCTGAGTCCTGATCACTGGACCACCAGGGAATTCCCATAGGGTGATTTCGTGCAAATGAGGAAAATGTTCCCCTTCTTCAGGATGCTCTACTTCCATCTGTTGGAAAATTGTTGTACTATCCCAATTTTTTTAGGGAAAACTGCTTGAGCACTATTGTAATAAATATGTAAATCTACAATGTAAATGACACCCTTTAGATGTGGTGGAATTGGGTCCTATGGGTCCTGAATCAGAGGTGGTGGCCCCATAGGGATTCCTGACTTACCTTTCCTGCTGATGGGCCTCCTCCTTCCTGCCTTGCTGCTATGGTAACTTCCCTCTTTTCCTCTGTGTCTCTTGGCAAGGTCCCAAAGCTGGCCAGAGGCTCTACTCTGGTACAACACTGCCCTGGAGACAACTGACTGTGATGAAGGTGGGGAGTATGATGGGATGCACGATGAGCCCCGGTACCTGCTGCTGGCCAGGGAGGCAGAGATGCTGTTCACAGGCGGCTGCGGGCTGGAGAAGAACCCGCAGAGATCAGGTAGGGCCTGGCAGACCTGCCCCTGGGGTGGGACAGTGCTAGACAGTGAGAGACGTAATTCCTGTCTCGCTGGGAGTTACAACAACATGCAAGACTGAATCTCTTCTTTCAATTCCGGTTGGGAGAAAGATTTGTACTGGCCCTGTATTTTTGCCAGGCTGGATACCCATATAACGCTGGCTTAGAAGGGGGCTTTATGCAGTTGGTATGCAGACGAACATTTTTATATTTTAATAGTCAAATATTAGGAGTTTGGGAGGTTTGTTTTTAATTCACAAATTGAGCTGACATTTTCATAACATAAAATTCAACATTTTAAAGTGTAAATTTCGGTGGGTTTTAGTATATTCACAGTATTATGCCATCATCCACACCACCTAATTCCAGAACATTTCCATCACGCCAGAACGAAACCTGGTACCCGTTAGCAGCGACTCCCTATTTCCCCCTCCCTCCATCCCTGGCAACCACTAACCTACTTTTCATCTTTATAGATTTACTTATTCTGGTCATTTCATATAAATGGGATCGTATAATAGGTGACCTTTTGTGTCTTGGCTTCTTTCACGGTTCATTCATGTTGTAGCATGTATCAGTACTTTATTCCTTTTTATTGCTGAATAATATTCCATTGTATAGATACTACATTTTGTTTATACAGTCATCAGTTGATTCACACTTTTATATATATATGAAATATATATGTGTGTATTTATTTTTTAATTTTTTTATTTTGGGCTGCATTGGGTCTTCGTTGCTGCATGCGGGCTTTCTCTAGTTACGATGAGCGGGGGCTACTCTTCCTTGCAGTGCGTGGGCTTCTCATTGCGGTGGCTTCTCTTGTTGCAGAGCACAGGCTCTAGGGACACGGGCTTCAGTAGTTGCAGCACGTGGGCTCAGTAGTTGTGGTGTGCAGGTTCTAGGGTGCGTGGACTTTAGTAGTTGTGGCGTGAAGGCTCAGTAGTTGTGGCTCACGGGCTCTAGAGTGCAGGCTCGGTAGTTGTGCATGGGCTTAGTTGCTCTGCGGCATGTGGGATCTCCCTGGACCAGGGATCGAACCCATGTCCCCTGCATTGGCAGGTGGATTCTTAACCACTGCACCACCAGGGAAGTCCCTATATGTATTTTTTTAAATATCATGATAGACATACTGAGCTCCTGATTTCACAGGTATAGGATGAGGCTAAGTTTAAAAGTTATTTTTTAAGGTGGTGTAACAAAATCAAGCAAATAATACTGCAACTCTACAGTCCTTTATTTGAAACTTCTAAATCCAAAAAGCTCTGAAAACCAACTATTTTTATATGTTTTGCACAAATTCATTTGGTGGCAAAACCTCTCCAGAACTGACGTGAGGTTGTTCATAATTTTTATTTCTTATACTTTATCTTTTCTACTTTCATATATTCCCAATTTGCCCTGTAAAAGCCCTCAGCCTGATTCTCATTGGCTCAGTTGGAATCACCTACCCATCCCTAAACCAATCACTGTGCTTATTGAGATGGCTTACTCTGATTGGCTGTGCCTAAATGTGGACCACTCCCTGTGGCCTGGTGGGGAATGGGAAAGTGCTTTGATTGGCCAGGCTTGAATCACATGCCCACCCAGAGCCCCAACCAGGTTATGTGGAGGGAGAGGCAAGAAAGGGTAACTGAGGGGTGATATTCTAGAGAGGGGGTCGGGGACACTGGGTGGCAAAAATAACAGGTGCTTCACCCCTTCACTTTCTTTCAGGCGACTTATACACCAAGGCAGCCGAGGCAGCAATGGAAGCCATGAAGGGCCGGCTGGCCAACCAGTACTACGAGAAAGCCGAGGAGGCCTGGGCACAGATGGAGGAATAGCTTGCTGGAAAAATCACTGCCAGCCAGTCGCAAGCTAAAGGGCTAGGAGTGGGGGAAAGAAAAAGACTTCTTTACTTATTTAGGGTTGTTTTGGGGCTGGAGGAGGCAAATATTTTTAGTGTGTTGTAAATCAACTTTTGTATTTTATTGTTGACTCTCGAAAATGTCTTTGCTACCAGTGGAGACACTGCAGCTGTCCCCTAGGGCAGCATTTTGGGGGAGGGGGATTGAAAAACCAGCCTAATGAACCAACATATCTCTCTGAGGTTCTTCTTCTGTGTTTTGTTGTTGTTATTGTTGTTTTTTGTCATGAGATGTAAGAAAATGTATCTTTTCTCCCCTGGATGGAAAATACTAAGGCTTTGCTCATCAGCCTTTTCAGGCTGGGCTGAAATCTCAGGACCACAGAGCCTGTGTTTCCTGAGTAAGGATGCAATGGGGTACAGTAGAGCTGCACGTTAACTTTCCATGGGGCATGTAGTGTCGTGACTTAGTGCAAAGCCTTCTTAGAGCATTTGGAAGTGTGCTGGCGTTTTCTGGTGGATGTGAGACTGTACATCACCCAGGCCCCCTTCTGCCATGGGGGAAGACCGGCACACTGTTTTCTTTTTGGGGGGGAATCTTAGTTCCCCAATCAGGAATTGAACCCCGGCCCTCAGCAGTGAAAGTGCCATGTCCTAACCACTGGCCCGCCAGGGAATTCCCATGTTTTCTAATCTTTTAGTTTAATGTCCTTCCTGAAATGCAGCTTATTTTCTGGAATACAGCCAAATTCCATTCTGAAGCATGCTCTCTACAGTGGGCTTTACAAAACAGGTTTGATTTTTATATGCACACTTTTACTACCTCTAACTCCTCCATCAGCTACCGTGCACCTTTTTGGGTGCACCTCAGAGCTTTTACATGTAAGGACAGTGGCTTTGAAAGTTGGAGCCTGTCCTCCAAGCGGACATGTACCCTGCATTTCAGTGGCAGCATCCACAATATACTGAAGTACCCTTTGTACCGTATTCCTCCGTATTTTCTTAGCACCTGGTGTTCTTATGAAGAATCCGCTCCCCAACCCCCGTCCTTGGCATTTTCTGCTTGAAGCTTTTGGTGATTTTCTTGTTTTTTGCAGCAGGATGCTTTCAGCAGCGGTCCCTTGAGATTTGTCTAAGCTGTTGGAGAATGAAAGGGCAAGAACTATAAACACTCATTAATTCCAGTGGTTTCCCCAGGGCCAGGCTATGGCTATCTGTATTTAATGAGCGTTCTCTTTAGAAGGAATTCAGATTTAACACCAGTTTGATTCCAGTTGGTGTTTCAAATAGCAAAGAAAACAGACTGCTTTGATCAACCCCAAGTGCTAAAGCAGCCTCTCTTCCTTTGTTTAAAAATGAAAACATAAAAAAAACAGAGCGTAACATAAAAACCATTCTTTTTTTTTTTTTTTGGCCACACCACTCGGCTTGTGGGAACTTAGTTCCCCGACCAGGGATTGAATCCGATTCCTCCTGCAGTGGGAGCTCAGGGTCCTAACCACTGGACCTCCAGGGAATTTCCATACGAACCATTCTTACCTGTTCATTAAGACAGGTGCTTTAGCATGTTAATGTTAAGTACTGTGAAGTCATGACCCTGTGCATGCATTAGGTTTCAAAGTTCAGAGTGTGCCCTAAAGGAAAAATCAAGCAGAGTCAAAATTACCCTTGAAAAATCCTGTAGAGCAGCTATAAATGACAGTATCCCTGTTTTTGTATTTGGACTCATCACAACCAGTTTCCTTTAGATGTTGGAACTGATCCCTTTTTCCGTTTCCACAGATCAAGTGGTTGGCTTGCCTTGTTTGTGTGTTTTAAACCAGTGCATATAGTTAATTTGCATTTTAGAAGCAACTTTATTTTGACTTATCTCTTCAAAGGTGTCAAGCCTCATAAAATTCATGCTTTTGTTAGTTCAACCAGCCTTCTTGCTCTTTGAGATTTTATTATGCAAATCATTTATGTTCCCTGACTACCTGTCTCATTTCTTAGTTATATGTCAGTGCTTTCCTCTAACGCAGGGATCGGCAACTTTTTTGTAAAGGGCAAGATAGTAAATATTTTAGGCTTTGCGGGCCATATGGTCTCTGTTGCAACTACTTAGCCCTGCTGTTGTAGTGCAGAAACATCGGTGACCGATACCTAAACGAATGAGCATGGCTGGCGTTCCAATAAAACTTTATTGACAAAACAGCCTGCCTGGGCTATAGTTTGCCAACCCCTGCTCTAATCCTGACTTAAGAGCTACTATATTAAACCCTGAGGGCAAGAGTCATCTCAATTTTTATTTTGGTCTCCAGCGCTTAAAAACAGTGCCTTAGCACAGAGTAGGCACTCAGTAAATTCATGAACAATGGAGAACCAGCCCTAGTCACAGCACACACTCTTTGTGGCTCTGGTTCCTCCAACCGGTTAATGATTCCTTGTCTGGATTGGCTTGAACAGTCACCCCTGTAATTCATCCCACTCACATGGCCTTAATGTCAGGGCAGTCCCCTTCTGCAGGAGGCTGGGATAGCTAGGCAAATGCTTCTTTAAGGACCATTGAGAGCAAAATGATCTGCAAAATACTGAGATCCTTCTGAGCCAGCAGAACTTACTCCACTTTAAAAAGCTAGTTCTGTGCCTTCTGAAGCTGGTTAGGGCATCTTCTTTTTCCACAAATGCTAGGCATGCCAAAAAAAAAAAAAAGCAAAAAACCCTAGGATATTCTAGCCCAACTGGGGAGCCATCAGAGACTCTTTTCAGGTGCAAGAAACAGGGGAAGGTCCAGGAGATTAGCAGAGTCGGGGATGTAATTTGCATCTTCAATCACAGAGAATCCATGATTCTGAAAGGTAGACTCTTTCCAAGTACCCTGCTGGTTAGAGGCTAGGCTGGAGCTAGGATTTGAGAGCTGCTTTTATTTAGAGGATCCTGGGAATAAAATTTAAAGTTAAACTGGAGTGTAATGTCTCTTTCAGTTTTGCTGTAGGTTTAAAAAGAAAAAAAGCAGCCTTTATAGATGTAAGTAGGAAAAAATCTGTTACCCCTGTGCACCTGGATATCCTTATCCTCTCCTCCTCACCTGAGGCCCTGTGGGAATTTATCATCAAATGCGACCTTGATGAACCAAGCCAGGTAAATTACTGTTGTTGCTGTTTTAGTGACTTCATTTCCTTTCGTCCGAGCACATTTGTCTGCAGTACTAGACATGTTTTACAAATCAAAAATGTTTACACGAGTATATGCAGCTTGTGTGGGGGAAAGGAGACAAAATATGCATATTCTCTGCATTTGTGCCTGTTATTCACTTTTCTAATCTCTGCAGTACCCCTTTAACCTAGACAAGGTGGACACTGCGTGGACCCAGAGAAGTGGCTTGCATTATAGATTTATTTTTGCATATATATTGAGTTCCATTTTGCCTTTCCAAATAAAGTGGTTTCTTTCTTTCTGGCCTCAAATTCAAATGTCTCCTGGTGGGCTTCCCTGGTGGCGCAGTGGTTGAGAGTCCGCCTGCCGATGCAGGGGACACGGGTTCGTGCCCCGGTCCGGGAAGATCCCACGTGCCGCGGCGCGGCTGGGCCCGTGAGCCATGGCCACTGAGTCTGCGCGTCCGGAGCCTGTGGTCCGCAACGGGAGAGGCCACAACAGTGAGAGGCCCGCGTACCGCAAAACAAAACAAATGTCTCCTGGTAACACATGAGTGAAGTAGCTGGGTGGAGGTGGGGTGAATTGGAGGGCTCAGCCCCACCTGAAAGAGGCAGCCCAGATTCAGCTCCGAATGGTTGTCCCCATGGGGAGTGTAGGCCCAGTGTTGCCCCATTTTCCAATTTTTCAAGCTGCTGAAAATTGGATTTTTTTATGCAAGGTTTCTTGATTTTTAACATTTCTAATAAATTCTTATAAAAAAACTTCTAGATTTGGCACATACGTTTTCTGTTTGCTTTAAATAAAGGATGTGTACCTCTCGTTTTTCTTGGTTTTTCTCATCTATAAAACAATAATCTTTACCATTGCATAGTTGTCATCAGTTTCAAAGAAAATGCGTGTTAAAGATGCTTTGTAATCTAAAACTTAAGAAAATCTTCGTTACTGGTGTGAGAATTTCCTTAAAAATTTTAAGGATTTTTAGAAATTTGAACAATATACCATAACTACATGGTATATTGAACACATATTTAGGTCCATTTGCTCCGAAGTCTCCACTAAAATGACAGGAAAGAGATTTTCTTAATGGCATAAGCCCATGAGGGTGAAAAGGAAGAGTCATCAACAGTAACAAAGTTTTGGATGCTGGAAAGCAGATAGACTGTGATTGAGTTAGCAGACCCAAGAAGGCTGGATCCTAGGTCAGCAGTAGGAAAATCTAAGAACCCAGTTTTCATCATTGAAGACCCCCCCCCCCCCAAAGGCCGAAAACCCCCCCCCCCCCGCCAAAGGCTGAAGAATTGGCACAAGGAACCTCTGGAAGGGGGAGTGAAATGGGGCTAAAAATGTAGGTTCAGTTGAAAGACAATTAAAGCATCAGACCTCTAGACCCACTCAGCTCCCCTGTGTAGCCAGCCAGCTGCCCTTCCATCACCCTGCAGAAGCCTAGGACACCAGGCACAGTAGAAAGTGAGGCTACTCTACTGAAAGGAGGGTTGGTGGAAGTTTCTGTATTGGCTGTAGAGTGTCCACCAGCCTTCTTTCCCCCTGTGCTCCCAGACACTGGCAGCTGACTTTGTCCCTCCTGGCAGAAGGCAGACAATTGAAGAAATTCCTTGGGAATCTGACTAGCCTAAGATAAAAGACTTAAGGTACTTCCCCCTAATGAAACAGGCTGGCCAGAGCACCTCACAAAAAAAGCCTCACCCACCAAGTCCCACCCACACCTACAGAAATTCCCAGATAACATTAGAGCCCTGTTCTTAAACTTGAACAGGCACCCAAAGATCCATATGTAAGGAAGGCATTTCATGTAACAGACAAATAGAACCAAGAGCAGACAGCATCTTGGAGGAAACAATAGGCCTGGAGAAGAAAACTTCAAGTAATAAAAAACTATCAATATCCTAAGATAAAATATCGTGTCCATGAAAAAAGGATCAAGATGCAATTCTAAGAATTCACACAGTTTTCCCAGCACCACTTACTGAAGAGGCTGTCTTTTCTCCAGTGTATATTCTTAACTCCTTATCAAAGATAAGGTGACCATATGTGCGTGGGTTCATCTCTGGGCTTTCTATCCTGTTCCATTGATTTGTATTTCTGTTTTTGTGCCAGTACCATACTGTCTTGATTACTGTAGCTTTGTAGTATAGTCTGAAGTCAGGGAGCCTGATTTATCCAGCTCTATTTTTCTTTCTCAAGATTGCTTTGGCTATTCGGGGTCTTTTTGTGTTTCCATACAAATTGTGAAATTTTTTGTTCTAGTTCTGTGAAAAATGCCATTGGTAATTTGATAGGGATTGCATTGAATCTGTAGATTGCTTTGGGTAGTATAGTCATTTTCACAATGTTGATTCTTCCAATCCAAGAACATGGTATATCTCTCCACCTGTTTGTATCGTCTTTAATTTCTTTCATCAGTGTCTTATAGTTTTCTGCATACAGGTCTTGCTAGAGTCTGTCATACAGAGTGAAGTAAGTCAGAAAGAGAAAACAAATACCGTATGCTAATGCACATATATGGAATCTAGAAAAAAACGGTTCTGATGAACCTAGAGGCAGGACAAGAATAAAGACACAGACATAGAGAATGGACTTGAGGACATGGGGGGGGGAAGGGTAAGCTGGGACAAAGTGAGAGAGTGGCATGGACATATATACACTACCAAATGTAAAATAGCTAGTGGGAAGCAGCCACATAGCACAGGGAGATCAGCTTGGTGCTTTGTGTCCCCCTAGAGGGGTGGCTTAGGGAGGGTGGGAGGGAGACGCAAGAGGGAGGGGATATGGGGATATATGTGTGCGTATAGCTGATTCACTTTGTTATACAGCAGAAACTAACACACCGTTGTAAAGCAATTATAAAGATGTTTTTTTTTTTAAAAAAATCACACAGCAAAGAGCTCTTGTAAATCGAATATACCCTTACAAAAATGAGTAACTTAATAGAAGGGTTGGAAAATGAAGTTGAGGAAATCTCCCAGGAAGTGGAACAAAAGAACACAAAAGCTAAAGAATAGGAGAGGAAATTCTAAGAGCTAGAGGAGCACGCACTCTGGGCTGTACAACTGTTCCACGATGGAACCATTATAATTGTTAGCATTTTTGCTTTGTGGAGAAATTAGCTAAGAACAGCCTAAGATCATGTATGTGTAGTTTTTAATGGTCTTTCCTTGGCTTTTTAAAATTTAGGACCAGAATTCTACAATCCTAGTTTCAAAGTCAAAATTTTCATATAGCCTTTTACTAGAAATTAAGCGCGCATGTAGTTATAGATATCATTTTTACTGAGTTATATTTAGCATATAGATTAAAATGTAAAGAAGTGTAACTCAGTCCTACCAGTATGCAAATCATTTAGAAGTAAGCAAATGCTTTCATTGTAATACAATGAAGGTTCCAAAAAGGTTTGCTTTCTTTTCTCCTACCTTGACATACTTATCAGTATTTAAGATCACCAAAAGGAATTCGTAAGTCTGGTTAGGACTGAGTTTGTTTTTTTTTTCCTTTTATGAGCCATTTGAGGTATCCATTTGTTTTTCTTCCTACATATATTTCTTTCTGACTTCATGAACAATTTTAGTTTTTCCAATTATAAAGGAAATTAGTTCCAAAGAATTAGAGCTCTTAATACTAAGTAGTACCTCTTGGAAAAAAATAAATGTAGTAGTCTTAATTAAAATAAAAGAAAAAAAATTTTATAAGTCTAGGAGCCTAACTTAAAACAGAGTGAGAGAAAGTAGAGGGGAGAGAATCTTTTTTTTTTTTTTTTTGCGCATTATGCAGGGGTCTTAGTTCCCCTAGCAGGGATCAAACCCATGCCCCCTGCAATGGAAGCGCAGAGTCTTAACAACTGGACCGCCAGGGAAGTTCCCTGAGAGAGTCTTTAAAATAAGTTGAGAACATTTCTTGGGACTGAAGGATGTGTGTCTCCAGAACAATAGGGCCCATTAAGTATCTAGCACAATTGATAAAATTAGACCTATGCCAAGATTCATATTCATGAAATTTCAGAACATTGAGGACAGGGAAAAGATCCCGGAAACTTTCAGAGGGAAAGAACAAGTTTCATAAAATGACTGAGAATCAGAATAACATCAGACAACTCAACAGTAACACTGGAAGTTGGAAGCTGATGGCTTCTGAATTCTGGGGAAAATACACTTTAACCTAGAATCATATGCCCAAACTATTAATGAAGCATAAGCGTGAAATAAAGACAATTTCAGACATGTAAATTCTCAAGAAAGTAACCTCTCAAATACTGTTCCTCCAGAAGCCACTGGAAGAGTTGCTCTATCAAAAGAGGGCCAGTGTTGGGGGAATAACAAGAAATGTGTGAGGTCCAGCATAAGAGTGAGGAAAAGTCAGTGCCCAGGTGAGGGTGAAGGGCCATCTCAACATGGTGGCCTTACCATAAACCTAGAGTCTAGGGCCCCTGTCAGGATGCTGTGGAAGACATGTCTTCAAAAAGTTGAAGCGATAGAACACCTCATGTGTCTGTGTGGCAAGGATGGACAGTTTGAAGTTGAATTAGGGATGAATTCATAGAAAGTAGGTGCATTTTTTTAAAGATAATTATTAAGTAAAGAATAAGGTAAAAATATTTTCCAGAAAAGGAAAAATAATCATAGTTGAGTACATAGCTAAGCTCAAACTTAGTGAGTAGCATTTACTAATTATTGTTCAAATGAAATTACGAGACAACACTTTTAGGAGCGTTGAGGTGTTTGTGATGGCAGAGGTGGGATGATTAAGGTTAAATTCTTATCTTCCTTAGCAGGAAGTCAATAGGAAACGCCTAAAGTTGAAAGAGAGAGAGAGAGGGAGGGAGGGAGAGAGGGGGGGTGGGGAGAGAGGGAGGGAGGGAGGGAGGAAACAAAAAAAGCAACAATATGTTGTTTAGACATATGGAGAGAAACACAAGAAGAATCAGCTAAAAGTTGAAAGTGGTTGCCTGGAGTGGAAGGAGTAGGCGTACTGTTTATTTTGATAACAAGCCTTGTAGAATTGATATTATACACATGAAGAACTTTGATAAAATTATCAAAGTAAGAATTTTATTTATTATTACTTTGTATACACATGGTTTTTTTTCAGCATTTAATTTTTCACTTGCGTATGTCTTGGCTCCTCAGTGAGATGGTAAGATCAATAATGAGAAGGGCCATGTTTTATACTACTGTGAGTCTTATATAGAATCAAGCAAACTGTCTTTCCTTTAGTAGATTTGATGTTTCCTTCATTGCAGCTCATCCCGATGTGAATGGTATCATGGTCCAATGTTCCGTGAAGGTTTTCACATCATCCGATCCTGCGATATTTTTGGAGTAACACAGCCTCCTGTTACATTTTATGTCTGTTCCTCTTCCTGCCAGGCTCTTAGAAAATTGGTACAATCTCTCAGTTATCTTGACCTCCATCTCATAAAGCCTGATTCCATAGGCTAGTGCCAGCATTCACTAGACTTTCAGTGATAGCCTGTGGTGGTTCTAGACGTCAGCTTGGCTAAGCTGAACCTCATTTTCAAGAATTCCCTTGCCAGTGTGTCCAGCTAGAGAAGAAACCGCAAGAGAAATTTGCAGGGGGCAAATTTGCAGGAGGCTCTGTTTCCTCTCTAGAGATTGATAGCTTGCAGAGCTCAAAGTAAGAATTTTAAATGTTTACTAAGCTAAAAATACTGAATTAAATTTGCTAAGTTAAAAATTCATTATGGTAATTCATAGATTGAGCATCTACTACTATGCTTTGTTGAATCTAAGACACCACTGATGTTAAGATGCACCATTATTTTCTGTATTAATAAGAAAAAAACCACTGAAAATAAACTGTATGCCATTGATCATAAGATGCAGGTCAATTTTAGAGATATTAAAAGGTGAAAAAAAATGTCTTAGAAATAATGATATATGGCATGCCAGACATTGGGCTGGACGTACACAGTCACCTTCTAACCCTGCAACAAACCTCAGTATTATTGTGACCATTTTACAGATGAGAAAAATGAGGCTTAAAGATATCCCATAGCAAAAGTATTTGATAAGAATGTTTTCATTCATCAAGAAGGAAAGGTGGAGGTTTGAAGCTCAAACACCATCATAGTTTCAACATAAATGATGCCAACTGTGGCTGCTGCCGCATTATTCCCATGATCTACCAGCACAGGACACAGGAGTGTGTTTGAACAGCTGAAACTTAAATGTATCGAAGGAAGGGTGCCAGCAGTAGTGGAGCCTTCAGCTTAACTTGACTCAACACAGGAGATCTCACTCAGGTCTGTCCATTTCTGTGGACTTTTAAGTGGTCAAGGTGTAAGATGACTGCATGTGGTCCACCAGGGAGAGTCCTAGTTCACTCCAGCGTCCCAGTTCTCCTTCTAATTAAGCATTTGTTCCTGACAGAATTGACCTGGTCACCTTGCTGAGGGGGTGTGCTCTGCAAAAGCAACTAAACTGTTTCCTCTGCAAAAACAAGGTTCCTTTTGGGGAGGCCTAGGTGATCAGGGGGTTTCCTTGGTTGCAGGTAACAGAAATTAACGCTAGCCAACATTAGCGAAGGAGCAATTTTTTTGAGAAGGAGGTAGCTTATATACTGGAAGGTAAAAGGGAAATAGGCCTCAGAAAGGGCAGTCCCAGGGCAAATGTGGGGATCTAGCAGAAGGTAAGAGTCTGGAAGTTTCCTTCCCAGCCCCACTAGTGAGCTAAAAATCCTTGTATCTGGTGTCCAGATTCAGATTTCCAGGATAAAGCCTCTGAATGGCCTAATTTGGATCTTGTGCCTGCCCACTTTGTACTTTGATTGACAGTTCCTTGAAGACCACAGGGGGGTTGTGGTGGGGTGGGGAGGGATAAACTGGGAGACTGGGATTGACACATACACACTACTGCACATAAAATAGATAACTAATAAGAACGTACTGTATAGCACAGGGAACTCTACTCAATACTCTGTAATGACCTATATAGGAAAAGAATCTAAAAAAGAGTGGATATATGTATTTATAACTGATTCACTTTGCTGTACAGCAGAAGCTAACACAACATTGACAACCAACTATACTCCAATAAAAATTTTAAAAAAAAAAGACGACAGGGAGGAGTGTTTCCTCAAAGGAAAATCGGCATTGGAACCAGAAAAGTCGGGGATGGATTCTGGGAAGACAAAAACAACAGATTCCCACTCAGAGAGTATTCCCTTTGGGGAGGAAGAGGAAAAGGGCCCTGAAGATTAGAGGCAAGTGTTAAGGAAAACTTTTCAAATGGTTTTTTTGCAAGCCTATGCCAAAATTTTATTATAGCCTTCCTGCCAGTGTAACTCCTCACTGAGGCTAGTTCACAGATCCACACTTGGTAGGGACATTTTTTAAAAATTACCTTTTATTACAGTATCACCTAATAGAGTAAACTGTACAATCTTAAGTGTAGAGCTTGCTGAATTTTAGAACATTTGTAGAACTCTAGAAAGCTCCCTCAGCCCCCCTCCCCACCCCCAACAAGGGTGACCATTCTTCTGACCTCTATTTTGGTAGAGACACTTTATAGGACGAGAGAATGATTAAATCATCATTGTTAGATGAGGGAGAGAGAGAGAGAGAGAGAGAGAGGGAACGTTCCATTAAAGTTCACTACTCTCTTGACTGACAAACAACAGTCAGCTGGTTGATGGGTAGAAAACAAGTTTCCCAGTATAAATCTTAATGCCAGTAAATTTCATAAGAAAAATCGTTAAGCATTTGATCAGGAATGTTAATTTCTTTCCAGAAGGAGATTCATGCAGTGCAGTTTGGTCTCAGACCGGGTTTGGGGTGATTTTCCTTTTGCAGGGGCAAGGGAGCGAAGATTGGAGAGGATCCAGGACAGAGCCCCCATGTCCATCCCTACTGCCCACAACTGAGGGGTTATGATCTGGAGACAGACACCCTTCACCTGACAGCCTCTAGATTGAGGGTGGGTGACAGGGGCAGTGTTTGATCTGTGGTGCTTGTCCTTCCCCCCTCCACCTCAAGGGACAGAGCAGACATGCCAAGGGACAGTCAGGGTTTCAGCCCTTCCCTCTCTCCTTTTACATAAAGCTGCTGGGAACCAGTGAGTCCAGGAGTTCTGGTGCAACATTCTGCTTCTCCTGCTTATTAGTTTCACATCTGATTTTCATAAGCCAGCTATGTAATGGGACTGCAGCTCTGCGAGAAATGCCCAAAAGGAGGCCCTGGGCTCTGTCTTCCAGGATCAGCCTGCATCCCTGTTAAGCATTCTGGTAGGGACAGACCTGAATTGCTGCAAATGTTCTGGCAGAAATACCTTTAGCTCTGTTTGAGCCCTTACCATGCAAGGATAGTTCATTTGTTACAGCTACCAGGTAACCCTATCTTTAGCAGAAAAGAGGAATTTATTACAATGATAAAGGGATGTCTCCAAGAATGTGAATTCCACTGGGCCCCGGGAAGAGGCTTGAGTTGGGAGCCACAAAACCATCAGAATTTCTCTATGACTTTCTGCTCTTCTTCTCATTTTATCATTATTTTTCTCTACTTCTCCAGTCCATCTCACAGAATATGGCCACCCCAAATCCCACGTTCTCCCTAGTTCCAGTCAGTCAATCTCAGAGACTAACTCCAACACTTAACACAGTGAAAATAACAAACCAGGAACTCACCATGTCTCAGTTCAGATTCTCAAAAGAGAATCTGATTGGTCCAACCTCTGTCCTATGCTTACTATAGAGCCCACTGGCCATGGTTTGGGGAAGGTGGCTACCCAGAGGGTGGACCCACCCTCTGGGCTGGTCAGGCAATTCCTAGAAAAGTGGGATTAGGCGGAGATTCCAGCAATTATTTTCCACCATGGGGATATTTCCTTTTGGAAAACCCGCCACATAACTCACAAACACAGTGCCTCTTGGTACTGAAACACCGTGAGTAGATTAGTGCTTCTATTGATCTCAAGAACTATAGATCCCCCAACAATGCCTGGCCTAGAGAGATGGCTGCTTCTGTATTTTTTAAAGATTTCTTTAAAAGTAACAAACTCTCCCAGTACAATGAAGTCTTTGCATATCAATACTTATTTTAAAGGTAGCTGGAGAAAAAAAATGGGTTAAGGAGGAACTGCAGAGGAGGAATATGGAATGCCCAAATATCAAGGTGTCTGCCAACTGGATATTAACCAGAAACTTGAATATAACAACTTAATATAAACAACTTAAATGTACATATTCATAGTATGGAATAAATTAGATCTAAATGTGTCACAATAAATCAAAAACATAATGTTGGAGGAGAAAAGCAAGTTGCAGAATGATATTGGTACAACGTAGTAAGGTTTATGTAAATGAAAAGCAAAAAAAGAAGATCATACTATGTGTTCATGGGTGTATGCACACACACACACAAGGATAGATAGATAGATAGATATGAAAGTATAAGAATGAATTGGAAGGATACACATCAAATTCATAATAGTTATAGCCAAGGGAAATGTTTGGGAAGGGGTTATATTTTCATTTGTAATAGTCTAATTCTTTTTGTTTGTAATTGTCTAATATTTTTAATAGATTTTTAAAAGGACAACGTATTCACACTTTTAATGAAAAGCATATACATAGGAAGAGAATTGGAAGTGAAATGCCACCAATATTAGGTAGTGGGAATATGGATGATTATTTTTTCTTTGTACTTTTTCTGTATTTTTAAATATCTATATATCAACATGAATAGATATTTAAAAAACATAGTCGGGTGAAAAAACAGTTGCAGATAAATACTAACAGCATGATAATATTTATATTTATGTAAAAACCCATAACAATAAAAACAAAACATCTATTTTCTATGGATATATCTATTATGAATATATCCATATGTATCCATATAAATTTACAGTAGAAGATCCAGAAGGATATACAGTATGCTAAGCTGTATAATGGTTACCTCTGCGGACTTACGATAGACGCCAAAGGTAAAAGAACGTTTGTATTGTATCTGCAAAGTTTTCATATTTGCAACAATTCACATAGTATTTGTGTAACTAAAAATTAAAACACATAATTTTTTAGAGAAAACTGCCCCACCAGTTCCCGTGGTTTGGCTTCTGAAGCCCCTGGTGCGGGTTACTGCTGAAATCCATCATTTCTCCCATGTGAGTTAACTTGACGTCTCCGAGTTAAACGTCCTACCCAGAATACAGATTCTTAAAGTGCTTTTCATTCTAAGACCTGTTCAGAAGTGTGGGTCTAAATATTTGAGCAAATATTTTTCTTTTTAGTACCTGGCATGTTCTAAAATAGCTCTATAGGGATAAGGTAAAGCACATATGAAACAAACTCCCACAGAAATGAACTGCAATTGCATATAAATGTATTAAGTAGTTTCCTAGAAGAGTTTAGTCACAGCTGGGTAGCGTGGCCGAGCGGTCTAAGGCGCTGGATTAAGGCTCCAGTCTCTTCGGGGGCGTGGGTTCGAATCCCACCGCTGCCAAAGTGAGGTTTTTTTTTTTTGTTGCTGCTGCCTCCGTGTCTGGTTCTGTATTCATCTCTGTTCCGCGGCTGCAACGACGCCCCCTGCTGCCAGACGCGGCTGGCTGCCCGCATGAATGGAGCGGCGGAGGGGGCGGGCCCGCGCGCGCCTGGGCGGGGCATTGTGGGTAAAAGGAAGCGCGAGGGCCCTCCCCGCTAGCTCCCCCCACGTGTCCGCCGAGTTTCTCCACCAACAACATGGCCGCTGCCTGAGAGGAGAACCGGGCCGCCGCCGCCTGTGTAGCCCACGGGTACCTGGGCCGTTGCCGCCGCCCGCGCGCGGGCCCGTCGGAGAGGTGAGTGCAGATGTGGCAGCGCCCGCCCAGGCTGGAGCCGGGCCGCACTCTCGAGGTGGACCTGGGCGGGGCTGCCGCGTAGGCCCGGAGGCCCGCGCCACCCGGTGCCAAGGGGCCGGCGGCCTCCCGGGACTCGGGCGGGAAGGACGGGCAGCCTGGCCCAGTAGACCCGGGCTGGCCTCGGGCTCCGACCTCGCCTCGGCCCGGCAGTCGGTGAGGCCGCGGCCGAGGCTGCCGGCGGTGACTCAGGGTCCAGCCACCTTGCCCCGCCCGGCTCAGACGGGCCTCCTACGGGAGCACCTGTCCGAAGGCAGCCGATGTCCTGCCGGCGTGGCGGCTCGTGGCAGTGGCTGCTTGGTGGGCGTGAGAAGGGGGCCTGACCACCCGCGAGGGAGGCGAAACCCATTGGACAGTGTGGCTCGGGGCTGGCGGCCCGCCCTGATGGGCAGGGGAAGGGTGCCCGGGCCCCCTCCTCGCCCCAGATTAGCTTCCGTCCGGCTAGGCCCGGAATTCTTCATTCATTTATTCCGGCCACCATTCAGGGCTAACTGGAAGCCAGCTACGTGCGGCGGATAGGGCCCTGATCATTTGATCAGAGGAGGTGTCAGTAAGCACGTAAACCAGTAAATAAAAAAGGTCGTTCTGTTGTGTTACCTTTAGAATCGTTGGGCTTGGGGGCAGAAAGAGGAGATCTTAGCAGTCGCCACAGTTTCTTTATCTGTGAAGTGGGGATAATAGAATTACCTACCTCATAGGTTTGTGGTGAGGGCCCAATAGGGTAAGACGGGAGAAGCCCCAGGTTGCAGTTAGTTTCGTGGCTGTGTTTCCTGCCTTTCTATATTGGAAGAAAACATTGGGCCACGTAGTAACAAACCTTCCCATAGGTTATTTATACCACATTCCTCTGAGGTCGGTACTTTTGTTATCCCCATTTTAGGGATGAAAATAGTGAGCAGTACTACTGCTTCGGTTGGGCCACGGGTAGCAAACAGCGGACCTGGGATTTGAACTTGCACAGTTTCGCTCCAGAGTCCAGGCTCTTACCCACTATACCATCCTGCCTCCTCTTAAAAAAAGCGGTCAGCATAGTCGTTAAGAATGAGAACAAGGCTCTTTGACATCAGCTAGACTCAGGTTTGTGTCCTAACTCCGCCATTCTCCAGCCCTGTGACCTTGGGTAGGTTACTTACTGTCTGAACTTTAGTTTCCTTCTTTCTTAATTGGGGATGGTACAGCTTGATTTATAGGGCTATTGAGCAGATTAAATGAGATTGAGTATTAAGTCCTTAGAGAAGGGAGGGTCCGACTCAGTTGAGTTCATTCTTCCTGCCCCTAGGCCATCTCTCCTTTTAACAGGGGTGGAAACTGGGGTGACCCGAAGAGGGAGATGCCTTGTGCCAGGGGCACACAGCCAATAAGAATCCAGACCTTGAGACTATTTGCCCCGGGGCCCTTTCCTCTTAATTCACATTGTATATTGTCCTCACCTTGTCTCCCTCCCTCCAGTAACTGGAGATTATTTGGAGTTGCCTCTGCTTTTCTGATTGGCGGACAGGTTAGATTGCTGGGTGCAGCACTGATGGCACCCAGCTGTGGTTTTCAGGCACCTCCTCTGCTCTGGACCCTTCCTTAGATTCATTCACCTGGTGTTCTTGTCCCCTTTCCGTTTGTTGAGCAGCCCCCTGGCAGGGGATGTTTTCTGTGCTCAGTGGCGTGGAGCCACTACCATGGAGTACCCTTGTGGCCACAGGACACCCTGTTGAGGCCAAGGTGGTCACTGCTGCTGGGGAAGCTTGTCTTGTGGCCTGAGAGGATAGGCCACACCTCTATCCTCAAGTGACCACAAGGCCCAAACCATGAGGCCACTAGTCTCTGGATGGGGCTGAGTTAGGCTCACTGGGTAAAAGGTCTGTAACTGCCTGATTTCATGCACTCATTCACTCCATCATTCTTTGTACTATACTGAGTGTTTACGTCATGCCAGGCATTGTTCAATTTTTTAAAAAGATAGTAATCCCCATATCAACTTGATGAAGTAAATATAATCATCTCCATTTTATGGTTGAAGCACTGAGAGGCTTTCATGGAGCTTACCTTCTAGTGCAGGAGACAGACACACATAAGCAAATAGACTAGGTAGTTCCAGATTGTGATAAGAACCATGAAGGAAATAAAATGGGGATGTGGTAGTGACTGGAAATGGGTGGGGGGCTCTTTAAGGTGGATAGTCCGGGAACCTGTCTGTTCCTGGAGGGGGTGGGGGTGGTGATACTAGTGCAAAGGAGCCAGCCTTGAAAAGACCTGGGGAAAATAGGTGGTGTGCAAAGCTCCTGAGACAGGCTGGGGCTTAGCTCGTTGTAGGCCCAGCAAGATCGTATGGGACCCTGGGGCCATGGAAAGGAATTTGGATTTTATTCTATGTGACAGTTGAAGGGTTTTGAGCAGGGGAATGATGTGATCTGTTTTTCCGCAAGGGTAGCTCTGGGTGTTTCTGGGAGGATTGGAGGTAGGAAAGACTTGTTGAAGCAGTACTTTTCAAATTGCAGATCAAGATTTATTAGTGGGATGTGAAATCAGCTTAGGGGGTTTGTAACCAGTATTTTTAATTTTAATGAGTGAGGATAAAAATCATCACTGCATCAGATATAGTAGGGACAATGAATGGTTATGTGAAACCTTGTTTTAGTGAGGTAATTGTATGTATATTCCGGGTCATTTATATGAAATGGGTTTCTTACTGTGGGTCTTAGGCTGAAAAACTTGAAAGCCCCTGAGTTGGATGATGTTGCCTGGGAGGATGAAGGGAGGTGATAATCCCTGCATTAACCGAATCATATATTCTATCTGGAGGGAGGAGCACCATCCTTCCTGAGCTCCTCCTTGACTGGGGAGAGGCCAATAGAGAAAGAGCTGAGAAAGCCTGTCTTGGGATCCTCCCAGGCCGTACCCTTTTAGTACCTACGTCGGTTCCCTGGTTCACCCAGAAGTCCCCAATCTCTCAGTTGTCCACAGAGCCAGCTGGAGAGAAGGTAGGTACTTTGCATACGTTTATGATCCTTGGCAGGTGAGGTGGGGTCTCAGGCTCTCCCATGCATTGCCCTCAGTCCGGGCGGTAACAGGCATTTGGGGTTTATGACTTTCTTCTAGTCTTCTAATCCCGAACTGTTGAGGTAGCCTGCTTCCCTCTACTCTCTTCCTCTGCTCAGAGTCTTATGGTAGCTCCCTATTAAATGGCATTCCTGTGGTTTACTTATTCAGACAACACGTACGTATTGAGTGCCTGCTATGTGCTAGGCACTGGGGGCCAGCAAGGGACGAAATAGATGAAAATCTCTGCCTTCATGTAGTTTACCACTTACTGGCAGTGGGGGTGAGGATGGATAATAAATACAGAGCTATAAACTGTCACATGGTGATACATGCTATGGAGAAAACCAGAGCAGGGAAGGAGCTGGCGGGGTGGGGTGTTGTGATTTTTGAATTGGGTGGACGGGGAAAGTCTTAGCTATGAGGTAGAATCTGAGCAAAAACCTGAAAGAGGTGAAGGAGGGAGCCATGAGGTTATGGGGGCTGGTAGAGCAGTTACAAAAGCCCAGAGGTGAGGGATGGGGGAGGGAAGGAGACCTGTGGGAGATGAGGTCTGAAAGGAAAAGGGTCAGGGAGGGAGTTGTCTAGGGCCTCACATGGGATGAAAAAGACTTTGGCTTTTATTTCTGAGTGAGATGGGAAGACTTTGAGGGCGGAGGAGTGATGTGATTGCCGGCTGTGGGGTGGGCTGTGGGGTGAGCAAAGACCGTAGGAGGCAAAGGTGGAAGCAGGGAGACCAGTTAGGAGGCTGCTGCTCTAAGGCGGGCAGGAGATGGAGGTGGCAGTGGGGGTGGGCAGATTCCCGACATACTTAGAAGGCACAGCTGACAGGATTTGCTGGCGTGGGGCGAGAGGAAGAGAAGCACTGAGGATGATGCCATTGTTTTGGCCTGAGCATTCTCAGCGTCTGGAATGTAGTATATCTGGAATAAGCGAGATGACTCCGCTTGGTGGCTGGGGCAGGGGGCTTAGATGCCATTGAATCCCATGGTGAAAATATTTATGTTCTTTTAAATATTAAACCATTCAAATGTTAGGTAGGTAAGACAAGAATCGAGCTGGTCTTACCTAAAAGTAGAGGTCTGGGAACGCTGAGATTGGAGGGTGCCCAGGTGCCTTTCTAACTGTACCCATCCCCTCCCTTTGGGAATATGAAGGGTCATCGCAGCTGAATTACAGTCAGCCCTCCACATTCATGGATTCAGCTAACCTCAGAAACTAAATTTGCCCTGCGCCTGGCAACTATTTATATTGTATTAGGTATTATAATTAACCTAGAGATGATTTAAAATATACCATGTGCTCTAATATCATTCTTTTACAGGTAGCTGTCCAGTTTTCCCAGCACCACTTATTGAAGAGGCTGTCTTTTCTCCATTGTATGTTCTTTCCTCCTTTGTCATAAATTAGGTGACCATATGTGCGTGGGTTTATCTCTGGGCTTTCTGTCCTGTACCATTGATCTATATTTCTGTTTTTGTGCCAGTACCTTACTGTCTTGATTACTGTAGCTTTGTAGTATAGTTTAAATTCTGGGAGCCTGATTCCTCCAGCTCTGTTTTTCTTTCTCAAGATTGCTTTGGCTATTCGGGGTCTTTTTGTGTTTCCATACAAATTGTAAAATTTTTTTGTTCTAGTTCTGTGAAAAATGCCATTGGTAATTTGATAGGGATTGCACTGAATCTGTAGATTGCTTTGGAATGGCCATCATCAAAAGATCTACAAACAATAAATGCTGGAGAGGGTGTGGAGAAAAGGGAACCCTCTTGCCCTGTTGGTGGGAATGTAAATTGATACAGCCACTGTGGAGAACAGTATGGAGGTTGGTTAAAAAACTAAAAGTAGAACTACCATATGACCCAGCAATCCCACTACTGGGCATATACCCTGAGAAAACCATAACTCAAAGGACACATGTACCCCAATGTGCATTGCAGCACTATTTACAATAGTCAGGACGTGGAAACAATCTAAACGTCCAGCGACAGACGAATGGATACAGAAGATGTGGTACATATATACAATGGAATATTACTCAGCCATAAAAAGGAACGGAATTGGGTCATTTATAGAGATGTGGATGGACCTAGAGACTATCATACAGAGTGAAATAAGTCAGAAAGAGAAAAACAAATATTGTGTATTAATGCACATCTGTGGAATCTGGAAAAATGGTACAGATGAACCGGTTTTCAAGGCAGAAATAGAGACACAGATGTAGAGAACAAACATATGGACACCAAGGGGGTAAGGAGGAGTGGGATGAATTGGGAGATTGGGACTAACATATATACGGTAATATGTATAAAATAGATAACTAATGAGAACTTGCTGTATAGCACAGGGAACTCCACTTCGCTGTACAGTAGAAACTAACACAACATTGTAAAACAACTATACCCCAATTTAAAAAAAAAGGAACGAAATTGGGTCATTTGTGGAGACGTGGATTGACCTAGAGTCTGTCATACAGAGTGAAGTAAGCCAGAAAGAGAAAAACAAATATTGTATATTAACGCATATACGTGGAATCTAGAAAAATGGTACGGATGAACCTATTTGCAGAGCAGGAATAGAGACGTAGAGGTAGAGAACGGACGTGTGGATGTGTGTGGGGGGAAGGGGAGGGTGGGACAAACTGGGAGATCAGGATTGACATATGTACACTACCATGCATAAAATAGATAACTAGCGGGAACATGCTATAAATAAAGCACAAGAAGCTCAGCTCGGTGCTCTGTGATGACCGAGATGGGTGGGTTGGGGGGTGTGGGGTGGGAGGGAGGTCCAGTGGAGAGGGGATATAGGTATACGTACAGCAGAAACTAACTCAACATTGTAAAGCAATTATACTCCAATAAAAAAAATTTTTTTTTTTTGAAAAAAATAAAGTATACGATGTGCTTAGGTTATATGCAAATACTGTGCCATCTTATGTAAGGGACTTGAACATCCACAGATTTTGGTATCCTTGAGGGTCCTGGAACCAATCCCCCCTTACCCACTGATACTGAGGGACAGTGTACTCACCCTCCACCATGGCGACCTGCCGCCTTCCCTCCTTCAGGTACTTGAAGTGCTTCCTGTTGCCTGGAGTCCCTCTTCCCCTCTGCTATCCTGGCTTGTCCAAATCCTTCTGTCCTTCAAGGCCCAGCCCAAATGCCCCTTCCCCCAGCAGGAAGGCCCTTCCTTCCTCTGAACTCCCCTACCTGTAACTGCGACCTGAAGTTGGATGGCCTGGCATTGAGGTCCAGTGGGTCCCCTTGCTTCCTGTGTGGCTTTGGGTAAAACACATAAAAGCGTCTCTGAGTTCCAGTCTCCTCGTTATAAAATGGGGACAATTAAGAGAAGAGTATGTATGTGAAGAGGGTCATTTTTAGACATGCGCACACACACACACAGAAAAACCACAGAAAGGAGGTCATCTCACTCGGGGTTGGGTTTAAAGTCAGCTTGAAAATCAAATATCAGAGATGGAGTCACCCTGGAATCCAAGTCTTGGGACTGTCTGCTCTTCCTGCTCTGCATCAGGCTCTCTAAAGATTCCCCATGGCCCCCGATTACTTCTCGGGTGTTTTCATCATGGCTGTGGACCAGCCAGCCTCCATCCTCCTGCCTGGTGGTGAATTCTTTGTGAGTGGTCAGAAAACTCCTAAAACTGGTCATTTATTCCTTCCCATGGGTGTAGCTGACATGTGGTGACTTGGGTCCACCTGTTTACACCCATTGCTTGGTGGTTTCTGCCTGCTTTTTTTTTTGTTTTTTGGCTGATGGGGTATATAATGGGCTGTCCATTTTTGACTCTACGATAGATGTAGAAATAAGATCAGTTTCTGTTTGCTTCAGGCTCCTCCCTCCCAGAGCAGGGCTGCTTGCAGAATGGGTACCTAGGTGTGTTGGTTGAATAACTGACTCACGGTGCAGGCCTCTTGCTCTCCTTGCAGATCGAGTCCAAGGACCGCGCGGCTGGCTCCCCCCTAGTATGGCCAATGAAGAGGATGACCCAGTCATACAAGAGGTAACTGCTGTTCCCCACCCTCTGCCGGGACGGGGTCCCTTCCATCCATCCTCAGGCCAGCCTGGGACCTGTTGGCATCCTCTCTTCCTCACACCTGCCTGGCCGACCCCTCACTTCTTTCAGGTGTCTGATCCAGCATCACCTTGTCAGAGAGGATTCCCTGACCCTCCTGCCTCACGTGACGTTCTCCTGCACACCCTCCCTAGCCCCTTACCTTGGCCATACCTTGCGTTTGGCCACAACACCTCTCAGCCCCTACACATAAGTTTCCTTCCACTAAAGTGTAAGCCTCATGAGGGCAGGGATTTTGTCCTGTTCACCGCTGTGTCTGCAAAGCCAAGTCCAGTGCCTGGCAATTAATAGATACTCAGTGACTATTTGTTGAATGAATGAATGGGTTTGACAGCTCCCTCTTCTTCACGCTCTTATGCAGATTCGGTCATTCAGCAGTTGTTCACTGAATCCATGATGTGCTGGGGGCTGTGACAGCAGGGAGCCAGGCAGTGTTCTGCCCTTGGGAAGCTTAGGATATGTGAGGCAAGACTGACAAGGAAGGGGTCTCAAGATGCAGACGGTGGTTCCAGAGTCAGCCCAGACCAAGACATATCCTAGAGGCTCTGGGCCTTTGCACATGCTGTTTCCGTCACATATGCCTCCCCTGTGCCTGATGAGCCTCCATTCATCCTTAAGGCCTGGAGGTGGGAGAGAAAATGGTTCATAGGAAGAGCTAGGAAGCAGGAAGGTAAACTGCAAGGTGGGGCAGGGGTGGTGAGGGTTGAGAAGAAAGAGCCAGGTCACACCACCTGAAGACAGGCCAATCCAGCACAGGTGATGGAGGGCACAGGGAGGAAGTCCTCCCCTGCCCCATCCTCATCAGAACGGCGTTTAATCGGGCCCTCTGGGATGCATCCTGATCTGGGCAGCCTCGGAATATGTTTTTATTCGGTTATGGTGGACCTGGGCAGGGGGCTCTGGACATATCCAGGTTGGAGATTTGGTTCCCTTTATTTTTAGCATCAGCTGAGCTATTTCGTCTTCCCCAAATGGCCTCAGAGCCATTATTATTCCTGAAATTTGAGGAGCATGCTTGTGCCCGGGGCAGGTTGGAAATTGGGTTCTGTCTCCTGATTAAGTCTTCTTCCCTTGTTCCCAGATCGACGTGTACTTGGCCAAAAGTCTGGCAGAGAAGCTCTATCTGTTTCAGGTAATTATAGGACATAAAGGTAAAGGGGGAAAAAAAGCAAGTGTTGGTGGGTGGTGGAGACACAGTAAGTGGTAGGCCAGGAACAATTTGAAACCTCCACATTGCTTAGAATTCTTGGCAACAGAGGGTGTTTTGTAAGACAGTTTCTGTGCTTTTATGGGCAGGTCAATAGTAATCTCTCATTTTGAAGATGGGGAACCAAGGCAACCCTAAGAGGCAGAACAGTGTAGTGGGTACAGCTTGGGCCCTGGGGACGGTCTCCCGGCCTTGAGGCTTGGCTGTGAGTCCTTGGGCAAGTTCCTTTAAAAAAAAAATCTCTCTGTGCCTCAGTTTCTTTATTTGCAAAGTGGTGATAGTAATAGTGTCTGCCTGATAGGGTCCCCACGGGGATCAGGTGAGTCCATATTAAAGCGCTTAGAGCACTGCCTGCCTGGTGCAGAGTTAGCGCCGAGAACGATCACCACCGCTGTAACTGAGACTCGGGGAGCAGCTTTCTGGGGCAGCTCCAGTCAGCATTGGTGCGCCTCTGTCCTGCTGGCTCTGAGTGCCCCCAGTTGTTATTCCTGCCCCCTCCCCTCTTAGCTGGGCCTGTAGTTTAATCATAGTCACTCACAGGTGTTAACCCTAGACTGTCTGCAGGCACCATTCAAAGCGTTTTACATATGTTAACTCATCTCCTCCCACAACATCCCTGTGGTGGTTACTATTGTAATTTTATAACAGCTTTATTGAGATCTAATTCACACCCATGCAGCTTCCCTGCTTAAGTGTAATGCAGTGGGTTTCAGTCTGTCCGCAGGGCTGTGCAGCCAGCGGCCCGGTCTATTTTAGGAAGTGTTTGCTGCCGCTCTGCCCTCACTCCCTGCAGTCCTAGGCGACCGTTAACCTGTTTTCTGTCCGTGGATTTGCCTGTTCTGGACATTTCATATAAATGGAGTCATGTAATATGTGGCCTTTTGTGTCTGGCTCTTTTGTTTAACGTGGTGTTTCCAAGGCTTTTCCATGTTATAGCATGTATCAGTACCTCATTTCTTTTTATGGATGAATATACTTCACTGTATGGACCTATATGCCACATTTTATTTCTCCATGCATCGGTTGATGGGTATTTGGGTTGTTGCCATGTTTTGGCTATTATGCATAATGCTGCTATGAACATTCCCGTGCAAGTGTTTGTGTGGAGAGTTTTTCATTGCTCTTGAGTATATACCTGGGAGTGGAATTGCTGGGTCCTATAGAAACTATGTTTAATATTTTGAGGAAATGACAGACTGTTTTGAACCACTTTACATTCCTAGCAGTAAGGTTGTTAAGTATTTTTGTCCCCACGTTGCATATAAGAAAAAGAGGCCCAGGGAGGCTAGTAACTTGCACAAGGGGCCTGGAACAGGGTGGCAGCACCCTCCAAGCATGTGCTGGGAAGAGGCCCGGTGTTGGGCCCCTGGCATCTGCCTTTACAGGCCGTGGCACTGGGGGCTGTTGTCTGCATCTGCTTCCTTGACTGACTGCAGAGGGATGGAACGGATGGTGGTGACAGTGACCCACGTGTGTTCATAGTGTGCCAGGCCCAGTGCCGGGTGTCAGCTCCACCTGCCTCATTCCCTGCTCCGAATGGTCTGGGAGGCGAGGAGCTTGCCTGAGTACACAGGGAGCAAGTGGCAGAGTTAGGACCGTCTGATTCTAGAACTGGCACCCTTCCCCACCACCCTTCCTGGCGATCAGGAGATCACAGAGCTGCCTGGACCTCGGCAGACCAGGGGCCTCCCGGGCTGTCGTGGGCTAGCCTGTCCCAGCTCAGGGCTCAGCCCGGACCAGCTGTGCTCCAGGCTGTTCCTGGACCTAAGTTCCAAGTTCCTGCCCCAAGCTTCAGCCCAGGAAGCAGGGAGGAGTCATTGTATTGCTATTTAAGTGAGCTTTTAGGAAACAGCCATTTCCTTGGGCTGGAATGCAGCTGATCTCAAATGGCCTCCAAAGGAGGGTTACTTTATGCACTGCCACACCTCCACCAGGTTCATTCATAGCGATGGTCACGGCCTTTTGCAAGTGAGTCCAAACCATGACTCATCCATCCACCCAGCGGCATATGTAAAGCACGGGAGAAAGAAAGGAAGAGTGCCTCTGTGGGGAAGGATGTCTCTACATCCTTCTTTGTTCAGAGAAAAGAAGCGATTTCAGAGCAGTATGCTCAGATGTGACAGAACTTCACACCTGATGACACTGGGGCCCAGAGAGAGCTCTCTGGGCAGGTCACTGGCAGACCAGCTCCCTTCTCTGTCATCAACTTTTCATTATGGAAAAGTCCACACATCAGCAAAAGGAGAGAGAATGGGATAGTGATTCCCATAGACCTGTCGACTGAAAAAAAAAAAAAAGCACAACCTAACAGTTGAGAATTATGTTTTATTCTGCGGTCGTACTGAGGACTTACGGGAGATAGCCTCTCAGGTAGCTCTGAGGAACTATTCTGAAGAGGTAAGAGAGGAGTCAGGACTTATAGGAGTTTTTGCAAAACAACAACAAAACCCTGGGGGGTCAGAACATCAGATTACTGTTTGTTAAAGAAAACCAGACTCTCCGAGTTAATGAATTTAGCACTTTTCTATGTATGGGAAGTGGCAAGAGTCTGGGCTAATGGAAATCATTCCTTTGTTATGCACCTTAACTATCTAGGGCCAGTCTCCTGTTTTCTCCATCCTGAGTCCCCTTAGGGTGCACTGTAGGGGGAGTGGCTGCAAGGCAGAGGGTTTGAAGGCCACAACATCCTTTGTGGCAGGTGATATCCTTTGTCCACAGATCCATCGTCAGGCTTTAGCAGTGAGCAGTGTTCGCCAGTTTTGTTTTCCCTCTTTGCTTCCTGTGGTCTCATTTCCCTTGTCCTTCTCCACCGGGATGGCCTGTAAACTAGCAGTTAGACTTCGGACCCTTCCTCTTGACTCCCATGGCGGTGCGCTTGACTTCCTAGGGCCCGTGGGGCTATGCATGCTGGGGCCTGTCTGATGCTTAGGCATGTCCCTTGGACATTTGAAAATTGCTCTTTGGAAGGAAACCAGGTGGAGCCAGTGAGAATGGGATGCAGGGATGCAGGCAGAGACCAGCGAGGGCCTCTGGTCTGGGGTGGGCGTGGAGGGTGGCTATTGATTCTTGGCCAGCGCCTCTGAAGCTCAGCCCTCACTGGGGCTGGGCAGGGTGGACTGACGGCTCCCTTCCCTTCCCCAGTACCCTGTGCGTCCAGTCTCGATGACCTATGATGACATTCCGCACCTCTCAGCCAGGATCAAGCCCAAGCAGCAGAAGGTGGGGCTACCCTCTTGGGTGGAGGTGGAGGGAGGGGAGGGGTGATAGGGTGGGAGCTGAAAGAATCCAGGAGACAGGCCTTTTGGGGGTGGAAGCGCAGAGGAGTGATTGGAGAGTTAGGAAGAAAACCAGCAGCTTGCAGGGCCTTGAAAGCTGCAGGAGGAAAAACTTCCAGAAAGAAGGGGGGTGGGCAGCTCCAGAGAGGCCAGGGAGGAGTGAGGCTTGAGATGAACTAGAACATGGGGTGGGTGGACCCACGTTCACAGGACAGGGCAGGGCCAATGCGAAGAGGGCACAATATGGGGAATCTAGTGCCTCTCAGGGCTAGGGTGACGGAACAGGAGACATGCCTTTCCTCGGGCGCCTGCAGCTCCAGGCCCTGTTGCCATGTAAAAAGCTGTACCAGTATTGCCAATTCTGCTGACTTTTCAAAAGAAGTTGGAAATAAGGATAAAAGAGAAAAGCTCTTGATTTTTAAATGTTGGCACCTAATTTAGATTTTGGGGAGTGGAATTGTGGGTGCGGGCAAGCAAAACTACATGAACCCCCTCCCAAAGAAAGCACTCTGGCTCTTCTATTGGAATTTGGCTTTGTGGCTTTTGTGTGGACTGAAGCCTAGGGGCCCTCGGAGAGGGATGGTGTCAGTCCTGCTTCTGGGCAGGGACTGGGGTTAGGGAGGTAGGCATGGTGGGTTTGAGGGGATCCTCTGAGGGCTGTGCCTTGGGGTCCTCATAGCTGCTGGGGGTGTTTGGTGCCTCCAGGTGGAGCTTGAGATGGCCATCGACACGCTGAATCCCAACTATTGCCGCAGCAAAGGGGAGCAGATCGCGCTGAACGTGGACGGGGCCTGCGCTGACGAGACCAGCACATACTCCTCGTGAGTTCCCCAAGGCCTCCGAGCTTCACGTTTTTCAAATACGAGCCTTCCAGAGCCCTCAGAGATACCTAGGCCTTGTGCTCTACAGCTAAGCTTCCCACCAGCGTCCCGTCTTTGCATGGCTGGGCCTGGCGCAGACTCGTCCCCATGGGAAACGTCTTCCCTCCCGAGATGGCTCCTCTGACCAAGTTCTTCCTGGGTTGAGAGGCAAGCTGGCCCCTCGACGGGAGAGGGAGCTCCCACCCACTGCTTGTTTCTTGGGCTGCACATGAGGTTTCCTCATCCCCAGCTCCCCTCCTGCGGCACCTGTGGCCTGTCCTGTGGCCTTGGTCTCTGGCAGTTGGATTTTAGGTGTCTGGGGGGGAGGGGGCTCCGCCTACAGGCCCAGGCCTGGAGCTTCCTTCCCCTTGACGTCTGTCCTCCCTGTGCTTGTAGGAAGCTGATGGACAAGCAGACGTTCTGCTCTTCCCAGACCACCAGTAACACGTCCCGTTATGCTGCCGCGCTCTACAGGCAAGGTACCCGCGCTGGACATCCCTGACTGCCATGGCTTGTGAGGGCTGAGTGGGTGGGAGGGAAGCAGAATGGGGGCTGGGACAGGAGGAGGACACCCCGAATGCTAGATACCCAGAGAGGCCAGACAGGTTGTAGAAATGACAGATGGCCAGGGGAATGGAATTTGGCACCTCAAGGGACTTTTAGCTTGACACTACCATACCCGATGGGGTGGAGGTCAAAGGTCATTGTCCTCCTGGGACACAGACACACACAGCATAACCTTTTGGATGGGGTAGAATTTTGTCTTAAATACCAGGTACTTAGGACCCAGTAATTCCATTCCTAGAAAGCATCTACGCAAGAGAAATGAAAACATGTCTCCACACAAAAACTTGTATGTAGGTGTTCATAGCAGCATTATTCATGGTAGTGAAAAGTGGAAATGATCCAAATTCCATCAGCTGGTGCGCGGATAACAAAATACGGTTTAGCCATACGTTAAGGAACGAAGTACCGATAAGCACTCCCACATGGGTGAGCCTTGAAAACATTAGGCTAAATGAAAGAAGCCAGGCGCAAAGGACCACGTGTTCCATGATTCCATTCACGTGAAATGTCCAGAATAGGCGAACCCCTAGAGGCAGAAAGCAGATTATTGGTTTCAGAGGCTGGGAGGAGAGTAGAATGGGGAGTGACTGCTGATGTGGGTACAGGGCTTCTTTCTGGGGTGATGAAAATGTTCTAAAGTTGATTGTGGTGCTAGTTTACTAGTTTGTGAATATGTTAAAATACATTGAATTGTATGCTTGAAATGGGTAAATTATATGGTATGTGAATTATATCTCAGTAAAGCTATTAAAAAGTACAAGGTTTCTATAAGTATTTAGAGTTTATAAAGCAATAAATGAAATTTGAGCACTTAGGAAATAAACTGTGATAGAATAAAAGTAATGTCAAATAACTATACTCTTCTATTTTGAACCCCAGTCTCAAGGATATAGTTCTTTAAAGCCACATTCCTTGCAGCCAGGCCTAGTCACTTACTCACTTCTGGTCTCAAGCATTCTGCTCCCTCTGGAGTCCCAGAGAGCTTCCACAGAGCCTTAGTGTCTGTCTGATTTCTTTTCTTTCAAGGCTGCATTGGCTTGATTGAAATTGATTACCTTTGCACTGCCTCCCAGTGCACAGGTCTGATTCACAAGAGAAAGTCACGATCTTTGCCAGAGACGGCGTAGACACTCCTCCACCGGGCTCCGCCAGGCCTCCTCTCCAGCCCCGTTTGCACTAGCCAACTTCTTAACAGGACGGGTGGGATTTTGACAGGAAGAGGTGGGAGGATGAGGAGGAGAGGTCTGGGTGTGTGTGGGGTTAGGGAGGCGCTGAGGGTGGTCTGGCAGAGGCCTGGCGGGGGAAAGAGCAGGGCGTGTTTGGTGTGGATGAGTGGCCCAGCGTGGCTGGAACAAGCGAGTGTGGGAGGGCATTGGGGACCGGGGTTGGGAGGCCCTTGAATGCTGGAGGAGGAGGCTTTGCAGGCAAGCCTTGAGGAAGTGACATTGGGTGGAAGAGTCTGCGTTCATGTCTTCATCTGGTTTGTGTACTTCCTGTGTCCGGCACAGCCAGATCGGGTTGGGAATGGCCATCGGCCTGGTGGTCCCAAGGCTCTAGGACTGGGGGCTAGAGCAGAGGTGGGAGGTGGTTTGGCAGTGAGCCGAGGCCTTTAGGGGAGTCTGGGGCCCTTGGTAGCTCCCTTGAGCCAAGCTGTGTGGGTCAGCCTCAGCTCCTAGAGTCAGGTCCAAGCCCTTCTTCCTCTGCCAGGTGAGCTCCACCTGACACCTTTACATGGCATCCTGCAGCTGCGGCCCAGCTTCTCCTACCTGGATAAGGCAGATGCCAAGCACCGTGAGAGGGAGGCAGCCAACGAGGGTGAGCCCTGGACACCCAGCCCTGCTGTCTGTCTGTCTGTCTGTATATGTTAGCAGGATAGGTTGGTCATGGCAAGAAGTATTAAAAAGGGATGGATTATAGGATCCTTAGCAGCATCCCTGGCTGCTACCCACTGGATGCCAGTAGCACCCACCCCCACAATTACGACAACCAAAAATGTCTCTGGATTTCCAAATGTCTCCTGGGGGGCAAAATTGCCCCTAATTGAAAACCACTGACTTAGGCAGCTACGTCGGTCCAGAAGGAGAATTCACAGGCTTCGCTGCTTGAGACCTACCTGGTGGGTGGGGTGTAGAGCCTCCAACAGGTTGCAAGCAAGGCTTTTTCTTTTGCAGCGGGAGACTCTTCACAGGACGAGGCAGAAGAAGATGTGAAGCAGATCACGGTGAGCTCTGGCCCTGAGAGAGAGTGCAGCCTGGGAGGCAGCAGGGCCAGCTTTGTAGCTCAGCTTCCTGGAAGCAGCAAGGGGTGGGAAGGTCTGCAGAGAACATGGGCTCTGGGGTGAAACATACAGAAACAGAGTCCATGCCTTAGAGCCTCCTTGCTGGGCTACCTGGAGGGATAATCTACCCTCTGCCCAGCCTGAATTGGGTGGCAGTGGGAAATGCCCCAGATGTGAGGTTCTCTGGCCTCCTGGTGGGTGCTGGGGCAGCAGCCTGGAAACGCCCCAGGCCTGAGGTTGTGGACCCGCCCCTCCCCGCCCCCCAACCAGGTGCGTTTCTCCCGGCCTGAGTCGGAGCAGGCCCGCCAGCGCCGCGTGCAGTCCTACGAGTTCCTGCAGAAGAAGCATGCTGAGGAGCCCTGGGTCCACCTGCACTACTATGGCCTGAGGGTGAGCTGGGGTCCCTGGGCGGTGCTGACACTGGCCAGGGTGGGGTCCTGGGAGAAAAGCCCCAGTGCCTGGGAAGTGTTACCTGGTGGCCTCATTGTCTCACATTTAACTTCTTTCAGATTCAGTCGTAGCCACTTGGTAGTGCCACAGGGAGAGAGGTTAAGCCCTGTGAGCAGCTTGTCCTCTCTTCCCACCTACTGTGTGCCCCAAGGGAGTGAGTCTGCCATGTCACTGGTGGGGGTTGTGGCCCCCCGGGCACTCCCTGAATGTGAGCATCTTGCCGGGCTCAGTGAGGCTGTTTGGTTACATACATTTTTTTTTTTTTTTTTTTTTTGCGGTATGCGGGCCTCTCACTGTTGTGGCCTCTCCCGTTGCGGAGCACAGGCTCCGGACGCGCAGGCTCAGCGGCCATGGCTCACGGGCCCAGCCGCTCCGCGGCATGTGGGATCTTCCCGGACCGGGGCACGAATCCGCGTCCCCTGCATCGGCAAGGTGGACTCTCAACCACTGCGCCACCAGGGAAGCCCTGGTTACGTACTTTTAAGTATCGTGGGCCCTGAATGAAGGCTAGACGCTTCATCGGCTGCTCTGTGGAGAATCAGCCATCTGTCCCATGGCTGAGTTCACTGTGCACCTGCCAAGGGTGATTTTTACTGTACTTAGAGCGCAGCCCTCGAAACTGTGTTGAGTAAGGGAAGCAATTGAATATTAGCTCGCAAAGACACCATAGACAAGGGCTCCCCAGCGTTTTTCTGGGGGAGGAGCAACCCCTGATTATTCTGAAACCTTCCTGAAAGAGATTTGTGTTGACAGAGCCGTACGCTTTGGGTCAGTCAGACTTCCAGAAGCTCTGCTATTTCCTAGTGTGTAACCTTAGGCAAATTACTTAATCTCTCTGAGGCTCAGTTTCCTTATCTGTAAAATGGGAATAATAATAAGAGTACCTAATTTCATAGTTATTTTGGGGATGAGATGAGTTAGAGTATGTATATAGCCATTGGAATAGGGCCTGGCACATAGTAGATGCTCAGTGAATGTTAGTTGTTATTTTTATCATTGCTTTCAGTGTTCCTGTATCGGACGGGGCACTGAGGCGCGGGTGCTGGGGCTGTGTAGTCATAAAGGCAGGAGGGTAGTTGGTTGAGGCCACATTGCAGAGGCCTTGAGTGCCATGCTCAGGAGGTTGGATTGATCCTGTGGTTGGCCTCAGAGCAGGACAGTGGGTGGCTGGAGCAGAAGGTGATGCAGGGGTGAGAACTGGATCACAGAGGGAGGCCTGGAATGTTGGCTGAGGTTCCTCTCACACCCTATTCCTCCCCAACAGGACAGCCGCTCTGAGCATGAGCGCCAGTACCTGCTGTGCCAGGGCTCCAGTGGGGTTGAGAACACAGAGCTTGTCAAGTCACCCAGGTGAGACTGGCCAGCCCAGGGCTGCTAAGGGCTACTGAGCCCGACACTGGCCCCAGGAGGGTCCCTGTGTTGTGGGTCCTCCCTTGGGACTGTGGCCCCTTCTGTAACACGGGGGAGGGATGTGGAGTAGCCTATCATCCTCTGGAGAGGGCCAGGAGGGGGTGTGGGAGTTTGGGGGGGGGCTTGGATACAGCCTGGTTGGGGGCTGGGTGGGCCAAGGACAGAGCCCTGGGAGCTGCTGACCCTGTTCTCTCCTGCCACAGTGAGTACCTCATGATGCTGATGCCTCCCAGCCAGGAGGAGGAGAAGTGAGTAGAGGGGCTGAGTGCCTTCACCCCCCTTCCCCTTCCCACCCCCTAACGCGCCCCTGGCCCCCTAACCCTTTGCATTTGTTTCCAACAGAGACAAACCCGTGGCCCCCAGCAATGTCCTGTCCATGGCTCAGCTGCGCACCCTGCCCCTAGCTGATCAGATCAAGATCCTGATGAAGAATGGTGGGTGGGCAGCCCTTCCCTGCCTTCTGGGGGGCCCCAGCCCTGCCACCTCCTGGGGAAGTGGAGTTAGGAAAGAGTTAAGGACCAAGGGGCGAGACCAGAGGCCCCACTACCCAGAACCCGCCCAGCTTTACAGCTCTGACCTTGTCTGCAAGGCACACTAGAGCTGGTGGCAGGCTACCTCAGATGGGCTGCGGGTCCCTGCCACCTTTGTCACTCACCTGCTGTGTGAGCCTGGGCAGGCCACTGGCCTTCCTGAGCCTTAGATTATTTATCTATAAAAAGGAACTAAGATAGCTCATGGGGCTGAGGTGAGGCCTCAGAGGTGAGGCCTCTAAAGGGACTGTACAGAGCCTTGCATGTGAACGTGAGCTACGTTCATTTTCACAACGAAGTGCATTCCCTTGCACTACTTTGTGGTGCCCTCGCCAGGCTCTGCGCCGTGGGGATGCTGAAGGCCAGAACCTTTAGAGTGGACGTGAGCCTTGAACCTCAGAGCGGAGTCCCAGGCCCTGGGCTCTTCTGAGATGCCAGCACCAGGGGCTCCGGGGTCTGAGTGGAGAGGGGCGCTCCCGGGGGGAGCCAGGCCGCTGGCCTTGCTGCAGAAGACACGGGGCCTCCCCAGGCCCTGCCCCTTCTCACTTGGGCTAGGGGCTCGTGTGGGGGAGAGCAGAGCACGGTGATGAAGTGCATGAACTTTGGACCCAGATGGCCTGGGTTCAAGTCCTGGCTGTGCCACTTACTAGCCAAGTGATCATGGGTGAATTTTGAAACCTTCCTGGGCTGAGTCTTCCTCATGAGGCACGCCTCGGTCTTCCAGTGGGTGTTTCCTCCAGGGCTCAGTAAGAGGCGGGTGCCTGCCCAGAGTAAGCAGCCAGTGAATGCCAGCTGTTACTGTTAGCACTGTCATGCTGGGATTGTTATGTGAGCCCAGGCCCCTCTTGCCTTGTCTGATGTCTCCTTTGCCCTCCTCAGTGAAGGTCATGCCTTTTGCCAACTTGATGAGCCTCCTGGGCCCCTCCATCGACTCTGTGGCTGTTCTGCGTGGCATCCAGAAGGTGGCGATGTTAGTCCAAGGAAACTGGGTGGTGAAGAGGTAAGTTCATTTTAGTCCCTTAGTTGGGAGCGCTTAACCCATTTAAATTGAATGTTAAGTACTGATGTTTTGGGTTTAAGTCTACCTTAGTGCTTTTTATTTGTCCAGCTTACATTGCATTTTATATTCATTTTTACTTTCTTTTCTTGTTATTCCGTTTCCCCCACTAACTTGGAAGTTATCCTTTCTTGACTTAGTGATTACCCTGCAGATTTCACAGTTTAATATTAGTTGCCGCTTTTTACCCTCATCCATGACGATTCAACGACCTTTAGAATATTTTATATTTATCTTCCTCTCAACTCATGTGTCATTGTATTTATATATTCTAATTCTGTTTTAAACCCCGTAAGACATTATACTGTCCAGTCAATGTTTTTGAGATCTACTGACGTATTTGCCTTTTTATTTTGCTCATCATTCCTTCCTGCATCTCTGAGTTCCTAACTGTGATAATTTCCTTCTGCTAAAGTGAAGGTCTTCAGGTGATGAATTTCTTTGGTTTTTTTTTATCTGGAAATGTCGATTTCACCTTTGTTCTTGAAGGATACTTTTGTTTGTTTTTAATTTTATTGAAGTGTGGCTGATTTACAATATTGTGTTAAGGGTATTTTTTACTGAGTATAGAATTCTAGGTTGGTTATTTTCTTTCCACACACTGATGTAATTTCGTTGCAGTTTGACTTCCATTGTTTTTGTTGTCTGTCTAATACATGTTCCTTCGTTTCCCTCTGGCTGCATTTAAGATTTTCTCTTGCTTTGGCTTCCCAGGGCTCATTAAGATGGGCCTAAGTGGGAATTTCTTTTTATGTATCCTGTTGGGGTTCATAGATCCTGAATCTGTGGCTTGCTGTCCTTCAGTAGTTTCTCTCCTCCTGTGATTCCTCCTCTAGACCCTGCCTCCTCCCTAGACTGTCAGGGGTAGGGACTGTCTGTTTTGACTCTCCCTTTATCCCTGGTACTCAGTATAATGCCTGGCAAACGGTAGACCCTTGGTAAATACGGTGTGGCTATGTTTTACGCACGCTTGAATTATATTACTTCTGAATTGTATAATATAAAATGCTTGAATACTCACTTTTTAGAAAGTGTGATGTAAAGTGAACAATCTGTCAAAATGTAAATTGTTCCAAATTTTTAAAAAAGTTATTCATTGCAAAAAGTCCATCATTTCACAGTTGGTTGGCCAGGTAAACTGCAAAGTCATGTCACTGCCACGTGGTGATGGCCTTTCCCTGGGAAACGATGCCCAACATGCCTTGTGGGTCCTTGCAGCTATTGTCTTATGTGACACAAGTGTTTAATTATGAGGACCTTCGTGATGGCACGTCACTTGTTAAATGGGACACTTATGTGTATTTATGCTGCGGATGGGTGAAATCCAAGAGGGACCATCCCATTAGCCCCCTGAGGATGCTCGCCCAGAGGAGGCACGGAGATTTGCCAAATGTCTGGCAGCCGGGCAGCCACAGAGCTGGGGTTTGAGCTCCCCCAGCACCGCGCATGCCGTGGTGCTGCTGCCGCATTCAGCTTATGGTCTGCCTGTCCCTGTGACTTGAAAGTAGGCCCTCCTGGGCCCTGGGTGTTCTGCCACACCTGTGGGTAGTGGTCCTTCCATGCCCTGTCCCTCTGTGTTCCTGTGAGGAGGTGATACAGGATACTCCTATCTGTTGAGTAAATGTGTCTGGACAGCTTGTTCTGTGCCCTGCACTGTGCTCTCATTCAGTGCTGTCCCTGTCCTCAGGAAAGTGTGCCGGGGGGATGGGTGGGGCAGGCACCGTTACAGCCCAGTGCACGGACCACACTGTGTACTTAGTGGGTACCTCCCCTCCGTGTGGCAGAGATGGGGCCAGGGCCCTGTCCCGTAGAGCTTTACAGGAAGGGTGGACACAGAGCTCAACCTTGAAGGAAAGTAGTAGTTGGCTGCCAGGTGGGATTGAGGAGGCGAGTGGGGCGGGGAGAGCAAAGGTGCCCCGGGCACGGATGGCAGGGGACGTGTGTGTTTTCCTGGGCAACAGGGTCTGCGTCTGGACTTGGGGTCAGGAGACGCTTTTAAGCCTTGGTGCCTGCTCATTTGCCCTTGAAGGTCCCTGAGCCTTGAGTGCTGGTCCCATTCTCTCCAAAGGCTTCAGCCCCACCCGTGCTTGGGGTCTGTCTGGATCCCAGTCCCTGACCCCTCCTGCCTCAGCTCACACTGCTCCCTCCTTCCCTTTCAGCCAGTGGTAAGGCCTTGTGTGTTGCTTTACAGGTGGGACTTGCTGTCTGCCAGAGTCCTGGGCTCACCTTGTCTGTCTCTGAGCCCCTGGCCCCTCCAACTATGTCAGGGGCCTTGGGGCTGGGCCAGTGTGTGAGGGGGGCGTTGGGAAAGGGGTAGGAGGAAGAACTCTTGGAGCCAGGCTCCCAGGGAAAAGGGGAGGGTCTGAGGGGAGCGGTTGGGGCCCAGGCCGGCCCTCGCCCGTGTTGTAAAGAGGCCTGAGCTTCCACTCGGAGCCTGAGGGAGTGGGGGGCAGAGGGGCTGAGGACAGGGACTGACCTGCCACCCTGTCTCATTGGCAGTGACATCCTGTACCCCAAGGACTCTTCTAGCCCTCACAGCGGCGTGCCTGCTGAGGTGCTCTGCAGGGGCCGAGACTTTGTTGTAAGTGCCCCGGCTCTCCGGCCTTCCGGGTTGGGGCGTTATGGGCGGGGGACTGGGCAAGCACAGAGTGTCCCGGACCTTCGTCCAGGCAGCGGGCAAAGGGCAGGTATGTGTGGCCAGGGTGGGGCTGGGGGGAGTGGAGGGCTCTGGACTCTGTGCCTTTCTTCTCCTTCCTCTCAGACCCTGGAGTCTTCAGCTTCATAAGAACCTTTGAGTTCCTAGCCTGGAGGTTGCACACTGGAGTCCCATAGGTAGATTCTGGCCAAGGAGCCGTTTGACCTGAGTGGTGTTTTTAAAATGTTGACTTAGTTGTCTATTTTTACAAATCACAGTCATGATTCAAACTAGATTTCTGTCTTGTCATGAATAATTGGACAGTCTGGTACCACTGGACCCGCACCCCCAAACAGCACCCTCTTTGAGTGGGGCTCACGCTCCCCAGTTCACAACCGCTTTCCTCGTGCGTGTTTCCTGCACTGTTGCTGTGGGCTTTTTGCAGCTCCTGAGCTGGCTCATGCCTCCACCCCGTCACCCTATCTGCCCCCCAGCCCTTATCCAGAGCTTAAGGCCCAGCCAAGGCATCCCTCCCAAATGCCTGACCCCTGAGCTGCTGGGACCTGTGCTGCCTCCCTTGACCTTGGCAGTGTGCTTTGAGCGTGCTGCAGTCTGTCTCCTTGGAGCTGTCCGTGGTGACCTTGGTGAGCTCATGTGCAGACCTAATCACACCAGGCGGCCCTTAAGCTGTTTCAGAGAGTGCCTCCGCTTTTTCTTTTCCCAGCTGGGTGTCCCAGCTCCTGTGGGTACTTAGCGTCTAGATGCCTGTGTGGTTTATTTTCGTCTCTGGGGGTCAGGGTGCAGTGGCGTCGACTCCCAGGCTCACCTTCCACATGTGTGCCACTCACCCTCAGCTGCCTGTCAGCCCTCCTCTGTTCGCGCAGACACCGTCACATCTGGGGGTCTGGGAGGGGGTCTAGTCAAATCTGAGTTGTTGTAGGTGACATACGGGCAAGGTATCCCCCATCCCAGGGAGCTTATGTGGTGTGGAGTGGGTCCAGCTGCCCTCCTGGAAGAGGTGGCCCAGGAGGTCCCTTACAGAGGAGGAGATGGAGGCTCAGAGTTGAAGCGACTGCCCTCAGCCAGGACCCAGGCCCAGTCTGCCTGACACCCAGGCCGGCTCAGAGCCGCCACTTTGTGCCCTCATCCCGGGCTCCCAGGACAACAGCAGGGGTTTGGGGGACAATCCTAGTAGGATCCCTGCCTCCTGGAAACAAGCTTCTTTTTCTCCCTTAGATGTGGAAGTTCACGCAGAACCGGTGGGTGGTAAGGAAAGAGGTGGCAGCGGTGACTAAAGTAAGTGAAGTTCTTCTTGATCCGAGAGGCCCAGCCCCACTACTGGAGGAATGGGGGCTGGGCGTGCCTCACCTTTGCCCCCCTCTCCCAAGCTCTGCGCGGAAGACGTGAAGGACTTTCTAGAGCACATGGCCGTAGTGAGGATCAACAAGGGCTGGGAGTTCATACTGCCGTATGACGGGGAGTTCATCAAGAAACATCCAGATGTGGTCCAGCGGCAGCACATGCTGTGGACGGGCATCCAGGCCAAGTAAGAGCTTGCTGGGCGGGATGAGGGGCAGCCAGGCAGAGGAACAGCAGGTTGTCCCCAGCCACCTGCTTCCAGCGGGGAGCACAGCCTGGCTGCATCTGGGGCGGGAATGCAAATTTGGGGCTGTGTGCACCCCTCCCCCACTCAGGTGGACTTTGCTGTTCGGTCCCAGAATCCCCCCGGCAGAGACCTGGCACAGACAAGCCTGCTGATCCGAGCTGACTTGAACTGACCCGCGTCTGTTCTGAGGGGTTGGGAAGGAGGGGGCAGCACTCAGCAGCAGGAGCGGGGGCTTGTGTGGCCCCAGGCAGGCTGGCGGGAGAGCAGCTGGGGAAGGGAGGGCGGGCCAGTGCTCCCCACTCCCGCTGTGGGGCTCCGAGCCACGGGGAGAGACCGTGGAAGCTCCAGGCGTGCAGCGTCTTCAGGGACTAGGATGTCCAGGGCTTAAGGGGGTGTTTCCGCTGGGAGGCAGGTGACGTGAGGGGACATGGTGTAAAGTTAAGAGGGTTCACTCTTCTTTTCAGATTAGAAAAAGTTTATAATCTTGTGAAGGAAACCATGCCAAAGAAGCCGGATGGACAATCAGGTGTGGAGGGGTGTCGGCTGGGTGGGCCCCTAACCCTGACACTGTCTCCAGAAGGGCTACTTTTCTGGAACTTGTCAGGGCTCAGCCTGTGGGGGGAAATGAGGGGGCGTGGCTCATCGTTGGCTGCCCTTCTGTGCCCTCTTCCCTCAGCTGGAGGCTTGTCCAGTGGCAGAGCCTTGGCCTTAGGGACTGAGGCTTCTGGGTTCCAGGGCTGTGTCTGGGTTCCAGGCCTCTGAGATTTCTCGCCCTCTTGGGTTGGCAGGGATGCTGGTGGCAGGGACTCAGCAGTAACCCACCCTGGCTTGGGTCTCTGAATGTGGGAATCTGCTTTTCCTGGTTCTGTTTCTTCCCTCATTGTTGGGGTAGCCACATTCCTTCTGGGTAAGGTGGGGGCGAAAGGCAAGCTGGGCCACTTGCTTTTGTGCCAGCTGGCTTGCATTTTCCCTGTCCCCTTCCTCTGGTCAGCAGGGTGTCCCCATCAGGATGGAAGGGAACGTCTGTGGGGCAGAGGGACCGGGGCCCTTCATCTCAGGCCCTTCCCTGCACGGTCCCTACTGTCCTGAGCAGCCCTGTGTCTCCGCAGGGCCTGTCGGGCTGGTCTCTGGGGACCAGCGGGTCCAAGTCGCCAAAAGACAGGCCCAGCAGAACCACGCGCTGCTGGAGCGGGAGCTGCAGCGGAGGAAGGAGCAGCTGCGGGCGTCCTCGGTCCTGCCCGCTGTGCGGATCAAGGAGGAGCCCGTGAGTGAGGAGGGGGAGGAAGAGGAAGAGCGGGGGGCAGAGGATGAGCAGCCCATGGACACCTCACCCGGCGGTGGCCTCCACAGCAGGCTGGCCAACGGGCTGCCTGCTGCGCGGGCGGCAGGTGGGGACAGCTTCAACGGGCACCCGCCCTCAGGCTCTGCCGGTACCCCCGTGGCCCGGGAACTGAGGGCCTTCGTGGAGGCCACCTTTCAGAGACAGTTTGTGCTCACGCTGAGCGAACTCAAGCGCCTCTTCAACCTGCACTTGGCCAGCCTGCCCCCCGGCCACATGCTCTTCAGCGGCATCTCGGACCGCATGCTGCAGGACACGGTGCTGGCCGCCGGCTGCAAGCAGATACTGGTGCCTGTAAGTAGCGCCTGCTGGATGGGCAGCACACGCCCCCTCGGAGGGCTCCTGGGTCGGCAGCATCTTTCCTGGCTGAAAGTGGCTGTGGAGAGAACCTGGTACCAGAGTGGCCTGAGCCCTGCCGGCTTTGGGGAAACAGCTGTTTGTAGGGTGCACGGGGCAGGGGCACTCGGGAGACTGTTGGCCTCGGTGTGCATCTCGGCTCCCACGTGGTTGCCGGGTTTACCTCGGGCCGGTCAGCCTCTCGGCTCTGCACCCTCATCTCAAGTGTGTGAATGTTAGTTTTTGTGTCACGGGGCTTTGGTGAGGGCTGAGTGGGAGCCTGAGGCCGTCACCTGTTGGCTTGGCACACAGCAGGGCCTTCCTTGGTCACGCCGGCTCCCTGTCCCAGGGTCTAGCTCCCTCCTGTGCCGGCACCTCCCTCATTCCTGTCAGCTTTGCCGTTTTTCAAGATGATTTCACTTCTAGTATCATTTGATCTTCTTGCAACGGTAGATGAAGAAACCCAAGTTTCAAAGTAGAATGAACTTGTTTAAAGGTCACATACCCAGGAAGTGATAGAGCTGGAAGTTGAACCTCTACAGTGGCTCCAAGTCTTAAATCCTTTCTGCTTCAGCTGAGATGAGCTGGCCCTCTCACCAGAGCCCCCATCTGTGCCTGGGCTCCTGCCGGTGGGCCTCCCTGCCCTGGAGGCTGGCTGACTAGCGTGGCTCTGTGGCCTTTCCATTAGCATTTCTGGTACCAAGCCTGCAGGTGCAGGGGCGGGCCACCCCCCCTCCCCCCAGGCTTTTGGGCTTCTCGTCCTGTCATTGGAAGGGGCCCTAGAGGGGTGGAAGTGCAAGAGCAGAGGGACCCTTGGAGACCATCTCCCTGCGCTGAGGGTGAAGCGTGCCAGGCTGTGGTCCCAGGGAGGCTGTGCTCGTCATTCTCTCTCCCAGGCTCTGTCCAGACCTGGCAGCACGTGGGGTGAGGTGGGGCTGTGTCTGCCTCTTAACAAGGGAGCGCTAACGTCTGCAGTCTAAGGTCAGAGGCACCTGCAGCCTTGGGTGATGTGAGGCAAAGGCCCATCCCTGTGTACGTGAGGAGCAGAAACTAGGACAAGAGGCCCTGGGTCCCAGGCTGGCTGGGGTGTCCCGGGGGATCTGGCCCTCGTGGCAAGGAGCCTCCTTGGTGAGCTCTCTACAGAAGGTACTGGGGTTTGGGGGCCCTGCCCTGTTCGGAGCCACCCTTGTCCACGTAGCAAACGGGTCCGGTTATCTGCAGACTCGCCTTTTGCTGACTGACTGAGCGAGGCAAGGGAGAGGCGCCTGCCTGATGCTAGCCAGGCCATCTTGTGCTGTTGGAGTGGATAGAGGGCGAGGGGCATGGAGTGGGCCACCCTCGGGACCCGTGATCCTGTATCATAGTCATGTCCAAGGTGGAATGTTCCTAGACCTGTCCAGCCTTGTTTTTCTTTATGTAAGGGAGCTGAGGCCCAGGGAGAGCAAGTACACTCGCAAAGACTTGAGTTTAACTCCTGGTTCTGCCACCTGTTAGCTGTGTGACCACAGACATTGAGTGAACTCTCCGAACCGGGCTTTTCTCATGGAGAGTGGAGGCAGCAACACCTCGCTTCCTCTGTGGTAGCAAATGAGACTGTATATTTAGAGCCCCACCTGGGACTTTACATGGTAGGAACTGTTACTATTGCTTGTGTTGCGGTGCCACTCCACTGCCCCCTTCTCCAGGAACCAGGAGCCCGGGCCACCCTTTCCTCGGCCCACCTTCGGACGCTGCTGAGCTGCGAGGCATGGGCCGCTTAGGGTCGGGCAGCCCCTCTAACCCGTACGAGCATGGCCCTTGTGGGAGGGATTGAAAGGAATCCCCAGGATATTCCTAAGGAGTTACAGGGGCGGGAGTGCTTCTCAGGACACGGAGGGTTGATATTTAGGGTGGGAGGACACAGGATGTTAAAGCAGAGAGGAGAGCTAATGCCAGGCTGATAGGAGAACAGAAGCAGCCTCCTCCCCGCCTTACCGAGCACGGCCGCGGGCCGCGGGCCGGTGCATCCGGCTCCTCACAGGAGCCTCTCCGCGCGGGGAGTGGCTGGCGAGGAGAAGGACGCAGAGGCAGGTGTGCCACGGCCCACGGCTGGTGGGAGGCAGGAGCTGGGACTGGAACTCTGTTCCTGGAAATGGGCCGGTGCAGACTGAGGGCCCCGGGGGAGGGAGGGTCCAGGTGGTGAACACGAGATCAGCCAGCTCACACCTGGGCCTTGGTCAGTTTCCCCCACAGACGGCTGCTTCCCCGGATGAGCAGAAGGTGTTCGCCCTCTGGGAGTCTGGAGACATGAGTGACCAGGTGAGGTGACCTTTGCTGCCGTCCTCCCAGGAGCAGGTCGGTGTTCTGCAGAGGGTTAGACCTTCGGGGAGACCCAGAGTGCGGTTGTGTCCACTTCAGATTTTCCAGCCGCTCCCAATTTTAAATATTCTGGCTCTGTGTCTCTGTACTTCAGACATGCTGGATGTGCCGGTAGTGTGGGCCAAAACCAGTGGTTTCCAAATGCCAGTCTGAACCATCGGCATCAAAATCGCCTTTTAAAAAATACAGAGATTCCCAGGACTGACCTCAGAGATTCAGTTCAGTTCCATAGGAATGGGGTAGGGTCCTAGGTACTTAAGTTTCTGCAAAGCTTTCTAGATGATTCTGATGCCCCGGCAGGCTTGTGAACCTGTGACAGACCACATTTTTCAGGTGGCTGATGGCAGTAGGAATTAAAAGGATTCCTTATCAGATCTCAGGTGCTGGATCAGATCTCAGGTTAGAGAAATTGGTCGTTTTACCTCTAGCCACACCCAGACGGGAAGGGTCACGGGTGTCCAGTGAACAGAATATGAATGCAGCCAGCAGCACCTGAGGTCCAGAAGTTTTCCTTAAATCATGAGCTTGCCTGAGTTTTAAAGATTAAGATTTAATTGCTAAACTCCAATTGATCTGTCCTTTTCCAGGTCCTGTCCCTCGGGGGTGGGGAGAAGGGGAGTGAGCAAAGGCCCCCACTGAGTTCTCTGTCCCCTTTTGCCTCTTGGAAGGGGACTGACAGGCAGGCTGAGAATACCAAAGGGGCAGGGCCTTCTGTGATGGTGCCGTAGATGGAGAGCAAACTGGAACAGTCTCTGTGTGCTTTTGGCCAGAATAGGTGGCATCTGGGTTTCCTACTCCTGAAGTACTCCAATAATTAAAAGGAAAAAAGTATAAGTGCATGTTCTTAAAAATAAGTAAGACTGAAGCTATATGGGAAACCATCTCCTGCCCTGCCTGACCTGATTCCCACTCTTCAGAGGCAGTCGCTTTTTAACTGCAATATACCACCAAAGGAGTTCCTCCATTTTAAAAAATTATTATATATATGCACAATGTGCTTATGCTGCTCTCTGATGTCTCAGCTCGATGTTATCAGTGGGCTTCCTGTTGTGGCGGTTGTCAGCTGTGGGAGAATGTAGACAGGTGTGGGATGTGTTATGACAATTGTTTTGTTAAATCATGTATCAGTGCTTAGAGCATCATGACTGGAAATTTGTTCATTGTAGAGCCAAATACCAGTAGTATCTACGATTATATTCTTTTTTTTTTCACTTTTTTCCAGCTTTATTGAAATATAATTGACATCATTTCTTCTTTATACTACTTCCTATTCTCACTTACATGGTTTTCTGAACACATAGATACCAAGAGTAGTACCATTCTTGAGTCTGATTCCCCAGATGCCTCTCCAGCAGAACCAGCTCCATGTCTCTTGCTAGCTTGCAATCTTTTGTCTTCCTTCTTGCTTAATTTTAGCTTTTAAGGGCACAGAGGAGTTGTCTGCATTCTTCCATGTCTTAAAATGGCTTTCTTTTGTCCTCCGGTTTTATTATTTGTCTGGGACTAGGATTTTGGAGGGCAAATCATTTTCCTCTGAATTTAAGATCATTTTCCACTGTATTCAAGCTTTCAGAGTTGTCGTGCACTGACACTCTGTTCCTTGGTCTTTTCAGTTTGATCCACACCCTTCCCTTAAACCAAACTACGGTTTTCCTCACTCTACATATAGCACATCAGTGCAACTCCAGAGGCACCCTGGCGTGGGTTATTACTGTACTGGACAGTTGAGTCATTCTTACGAAGTTCTGTGATAGATTTGTAATTCCTGTACCTGTTTTTTTCTTCCGGAATTCTTAGGTCATATGTTGGAACTAGAGGATCAAATCTTTTTTCTCTCATTTAACACCTTTTGTACTTTGCAGGGGGTGGGGATTTTGACTATCTTCTATCCTCCCTGTTTAGTTTTTCTTTGGGACGTAATGCTTTTCATGGCATCCTGTCTTGTTTGTGTGCCAGGACTTTAAGCCACTCACTCCTCATCCTGTTCTGTCTTCACGCAGTTTAGATGGTGGCTTCATCTGCCTACTGAATCAGTTACCGCTCCTGTTTTGTTTTTTTTTTTCCCCCGGTACGCAGGCCTCTCACTGCTGTGGCCTCTCCTGTTGCGGAGCACAGGCTCTGGACGCGCAGGCTCAGCGGCCATGGCTCACGGGCCCAGCCGCTCCGCGGCATGTGGGATCTTCCCGGACCGGGGCACGAACCCATGTCCCCTGCATCGGCAGGCGGACTCTCAACCACTGCGCCACCAGGGAAGCCCACCACTTGTTTTTTAATCACGAAAAACTATGTCTGAATCACTCATCCTCTGCCGATGCTTCACTGGGTTTTGTTCTTGTGGGCATATACCTTTATTTCTTCATTTTATTGGGTCTTAAGAGGTGACAGATTGGCCAAACGTGTTTGTCTTTAACCAGAAGTCCTGAGCAAGGATGTTGATCAAAGACTGCAGCATGGAGTTAGGTCCATAGCCTTTGGGTTTCTTGTTTGGGGATGTTTCTCTTTCAGGTGATTATTTCCCATAATAACATGTTTTTGCTACTAAAGCATCGACAGGTTTTGCTTGAAATTTTTTCCAAAAATTACCGGGTACGCCGGAACATGATCCAGTCTCGGCTGACTCAAGAGTGTGGAGAAGATCTGAGTAAACAGGAGGTGGATAAAGTGCTAAAGGTACATCCATTTTGTGTATAATAATATCTGGAGGCTCCAGACTTTTGCTGACTGTGAGCTTAAGACCAGGGCGCCCACAGCTGGCTCCTCCCTGTCTTAGATAGAGGCTGACAGTGTGTGGAAAGGGACCTAGTCTCGTGCCTTTCCTACTGCTGTGTTTATAAATCAGGCTTCCTCTGGACTCCTCCCCAGCCGGTCGGGTCTTCAGCAACAGATAATTGGCATCGGTGTGGTTGGTATATGCAAAAGGACTAAATTGAATAAGACGTAAGCTCCATCTTAAAAAAATATAGTCATCCTTTACAGTGCCAGGGCCTAGATTAGAATCCTTACTCCACTCGTTTGAATCGTGTACCACTTTCATGGTTTTTGCCATAGCCACATACTCACTCTTGTGCTACTTGCTTTTAGTAGAACAATTTTTAAATAAAATTTAGTTTAAAAAGGAATATATCATTTGTCTAGTATATGAAAATACTTAATTCCTGTTAAGCATTACCTATAATGCCTTTATGGATTGACTCTGTGGTACAAATATCATACTTGCAGAAGCATTGGAACACTGAAAGCTGATGACAAATCCCCTATATTCTAGTATTCTTATATTCCAGGTCCATAGATGCTGATGCTATTTGTGAAGCACTTTTGTTCTGGTCAGCTTATTCAGTTCTTGTATTTTGTGTTTATAGAGCACATTCATTTATAGTCCCTCACTCTTAAGATAACCCCTGAGGAGAGGAGGGGCTTGAGGCCCACACGTGGAGGAGGCTGGGCAGTGACCACAGTGATGTGGTCAGGCAGATTTTGATCTCCCATTTGTGTTCTCTCCATTAATCATAAATCAAGTTTTGATATTCTGCACAGAATGTAAGTAGCTCCTTTTCCTGCTAAAGTCTGCCCTTGACATCTTTCTCTATTCATAGGACTGCTGTGTAAGCTATGGTGGCATGTGGTACCTTAAAGGGACAGTACAGTCTTGACAATAGTTGCAAACCACTAACCCAGTGAATTCAAGCCCAAGGAAGGACGGCAGAGCCAGCAGAGGTGGAAGTAGAGTCTCGATTGCTTCAGACGACTTGGAGCAAGAGGAACTGACCAACTCGTGGCCTGTGGCATTGCACTGTCCAGAGGACAGAGGGGATCATACTCAGCCAGTGGCAGGGTCAGCTTAAGTTAGACCGCTCCCAGAAGAGACCAGCTGGGACCTTCTCTGCAGTACAGTTTGAAATTCCTGATGTATTTTGTTTATTATTTGGTTTCATTCTCATAATAAAGAGAGTGTATACTGACATGGGCAGGATGATGAAAATCATGGTTTAATATTTTACTTTCATACTTCATGCCAACAAGGTCTAGGTTATGTTTACAAGAAAACCTCAAGGTTTTTAATATTTTAAATGCCTAGAAGCCAATATTAAGTCTTCAATTATCTATCTGCTAAGACTTCTGCCAATTTCGTTAAACAATCCAAATTGAATTGTTTTACTGTTGGGTTCCTGTGGCCATTTTACCTTTTAAAACAACCTACTTTATGTAGCAGTCTCAACTGTTTACATGAACCATAGCAAAAAATCAGAATCAAATCCATTTATTCTTAATGTTTGCATAAGGATGCAAGCAAAACCAGGTAAGTATGGAACAATGTATAAGTGAGGTCATCACACTTTGATGTAAAGAATTTATATTTTGTGTATTTTTAAAATAAATGCTAACACTAACGTGGCATCATGGTGCTGTTGTCTTCAAATGGTTACAAGAAGGCAATGCTCTCTGTGGTTTCAAAGCCTTGTATGTACACCAGAGGGAAGAGAGCCAGCAGCACTGCGCGGTAGTGCTGTGCAGTCACATATGTAATTGTAAAATTTTCTGGTAGACACATTAAGATAGTAAAAAGAAACTGGTTAAGTTTTAATATATTTGATTTAGCCTAATATAACTAAAACATCAACTTGTAATAAAAAATATTAATATTTTCTTGGTACAAAGTTTTCAAGATCTGGTATCTTATAACACGCACAATTGGACTAGCTACAGTTTAAGTACTTGGCACGTGTGGCTCATAGTGACTACTGGACAGTGCAGCCCTTAGAGGATTATGAAAAAATAAGAGTAAGCCGGATTGGGCTAGATGTGAAATTTTGCTACAGTTAAGACGTTTGCCCTGGTCTATTTTGGGCAATAGAGCCACTACTATCTGAAGGTTTAGATGATGGTCTATGTGTACGTACACCCCACACCACCACTGGAAAAAAAAAAAAAAAAAAAAAAAGGAACATCTATTATTTGGAAATGTAGTTTAGCAGGCTGATTGCATATTATGTTCTTGGTTCTAATTGTTAACATATATGAGTCTGAAAAGAGTAAAAAATCTTCGAAAATTTTTCTGGAGTGTGTCCAGCTATCATATAATACTTCCAAGGGGAGGCCCCTTGTGGTACAGCAGAGACTGAGCAGAGCAGAACTGGCAGGGGTTGGGGGAGTCAGGCTCAGTAGGGAGTCAAAGCCTTAAACACTAATAAAGAGAGATGAGTTAAACACTGAATTCAAATAGCTAGGAAAATGATAACATAGGAAATGTTGAAAAACAAAATGAGGTAAAAAATGAATGTAAAGTAAGATACCTCAGTAGTTACCAGTGAAGGAAAATGGCACAAGCTTGTATAGATAGTGAGATGGGAAAAGTTAGAGGAATTATTAGATGATTTATAAGGAAAATACAAATTACTAAAAGTGGTTGGAAAGAAATTGCAGTAGAGCAATTATTAGAGAAGAAAAGGGCCAGGGATTATCATAGTTAGAATTATAGCACATCTTTATGAGGTAACACAAGGGTTAAACTTCAGCATGTAATAGGCCCCCAAATTCTTATCAAAGGGTTAATTTAAAAACCTGATAAAGACAGCATGATGTGAATAAAAATCCTAAGTAGTGGATTCCAATGGCATGTTAAAGAAGTCAGTCAGTCAACCATAAAACGTCTCTACAAGGGTGACACCCGGGCATTTCCTCTAAGATCAGGCACGAGACAAGGATGCCTACCATAACTACTTCGGTTTCACATAGTGTTGGAAGTCCTAGCTAGACCAACTAGGCAAGAAGAAGAAAAAAATTGGAAATGAAGAAGTAAAATTATGTTTGCAGATGGTATGATCTTATATGTAGAAAACTAAAGATTTCACAAAGTCTGTTCCGATGAGTTCAGCAAAGAAGCAGGAAGCAAAGTCAACACAAAAATCAGTTGCATTTCTACACACTAACAAGGAACAATCTAGAAAGGAAATTACAAAAACAATTCCATTTACAATGGCATCAAAAAAATAAAATATTTAGTAATTGACCAAGGAGGTAGAAGATTTGTATAATGAGAACTACAAAACATTGCTGGAAGAAATTAAGACAAACGGAAACACGTTCATGGGTTAGAAGAGTCAATATTGTTAAAATGTCAACAGATTCAATGCAATCCCTATCAAAATCCCAATGATGTTTTTTGCAGGAATAGAAAAACCCATCCTAATAGTCATATGGAATCTCAAGGGACACCAGATAGTCAAAACAATCTTGAAAAAGAACAAAACTGGAGGACTCACACTTCTGATTTCAAAACTTACTGCAAAGCTACAGTGATCATAAAGGCAAATAGACCAATGGAATAGAGAGCCCTGAAATAAACCCTCATATATATTGTCAAATGGGAAAGGGCAGTCTTCAACAAATGGTGCTGGGAAAACTAGACATCCACATGCTAAAGAGTAAGTTTGGACCCTGACCTAACATCATAGGAAAAGTTGACTCAAAATGGATCAAGGACCTTGATGGAAGATCTAAAACAAAACTTTTAGAAGAAAACAACTAAAGCATTACTACACCGGATTTGGCAATCGTTTCTTGCTATGACACCAAAGCCACAGGTAACAAAAAATAGACAGATTGGACTTGGTGAAAATTTAAAAATTTTATGCATCGTAAGACTCTAACAGAGTAAAAAGGCAACCCGCAGAATGGGAGGAAATACTTGCAAATCATATCATCTGAGAGATTAATATCCAGATTATATAGAGAACTAAAACTCAACAAGCTAACCCAATTCAAAAATGGGTAAAGGACTGGAGCAGACATTTATTCAAAGCCTGGTACAAGCCGGGGGTTGCCCTGAGGTGGTCCTGGCAGGCCAGCCAGAGCACTAGGTGGTCTTCAATCTGTAGCCTCCACGCTGGGACTGGGAGCAAGCAAGTGTGCATACTGTTCAAGAGCAGAATCCTGGTTACTTACAGCTGTCTGGTGAGACCCACCGGTTTTCAAGCCAGCTAATGGGGCTCATCTCAGTGTCAGACCCCAGGGCTGGGGTGCCTAATATGTGGCTTGAGCACCTCGCTCCCCAGGGCAGATCCCTGAGCCTGCCCTCTGACATCCCCTCTTCTGGGTCACCCACTGTGGGTGCAGGCCTGGACTCCATCACTTCTCCCTATCAGACTCTGTGTGGTTCTTTTTTTACAGCCTTGGTTGTAGAAGAGCCACACTGCTAGTCTTCAGATGGCTCTCAACGAGAACTATATGTGGTGGTAGTTTTGATGTGTTTGTGGGGGGAGGTGAGCCCAGGGTCCTACTCCACCATCTTGATCCCGCCTCCCAGAGTTATTGTTTAATGGGTATAGTTTCAGTTTTAAAGAGGAAGTGTTATGGGGATGGATGGCGGTGGTGATGGTTGCACAACATGAATGTATTTAATATCTCTGAGCTGTACACTGGGAAACGGTCCAGATGGTAACTGTGTATTTCTACCACAATAAAAACAAAAACAAAAACCTTGAAGTTCAGATGCCCCAAACAATCGTCAAGCGCAAAAAGAAAAGTGTTTAAAGATTAATATAACTACATAAAAGTACTGCTTGGCAAAATGCCAGTAACAAGGTAAAAATTAAGATAAATAGAATATTTGTAATTTCTGATTGCAAAAGTGAACTTCCTAAATACTAGAGCTCTTAAATAAGAAAAGTAGGAGGCAAGGGACAATACAAAAATGGCTTTTAACAGATTAAAATCTATTCAACCTTATTAATAAAAAATACAAAATTAAAAGGAAACACCATTTTTTCTTCTATTAGATTGGCAAGGGTCATAAAGTTTATTGGCATGGCAACAGGCACATGAAAAGATGCTCAGCATTGGTAATTACTAGAGAAATGCACATCAAAACTACACTGAGGTACCACCTCACACCAGTCAGAACGGCCGTAATTAAAAAGCCTACAAATAAATGCTGGAGAGGGTGTGGAGAAAAGGGAACCCTCCTGTACTCTTGGTGGGAAAGTAAAGTGGTGCAGTCACTATGGAGAACAGTATGGAGGTTCCTCAAAAAACTAAAAATAGAGTTGCCATATGATCCAGATGGGACACGTATCTGGAGCAAACTAATTCAAAAAGATACATGTACCCCTATGTTCACAGCAGCACTATTTACGATAGCCAAGACGTGGAAACAACCTAAATGTCCATCAAGAAATGAATGGGTAAAGAAAGTGTGGTATATATATATAATAGAATACTACTCAGCCATAAAAAAGAATGAAATCGTGCCATTTGCAGCAACATGGATGGACCCAGAGATTATCATACTAAATGAAGTAAGTCACAAAAAGACAAATACCATTTGATATCACTTATATTGGAATTTAAAATATGACACAAATGAACTTATCTACGAAACAGATTCACAGACATAGAGAACAGACTTGTGGTTGCCAAGGAGGAAGGGGGTGAGGGAGAATGGATTGGGAGTTTGGGATTAGCAGATGCAAACTATTATATACAGAATGGATAAACAACAAAGTCCTATTGTATAGCACAGGGAACTATATTCAATATCCTGTGATAAACCATAATGGAAAAGAATATGAAAAATATAGGTACAATCACTTTGCTGTACACCAGAAGCTAACACAACATTGTAAATCAACTATACTTTAATAAAATGTTAAAAAAAATACATGGTTCAAAAAAAAGATACATGGTTCAGTAAAAATGGAAGATATAGTATACTCCTATTTTAAAATATGGGGTGGGACTTACCTGGTGGCACGGTGGTTAAGAATCCGCCTGCCAATGCAGGGGAGCGTGGGTTCCATCCCTGGTCCAGGAAAATCCCACATGCTGCGGAGCAACTAAGGCCATGCGCCACGACTACTGAGCCCGAGCTCTAGAGCCCGAGCCACAACTACTGAAGCCCGTGTGCCTAGAGCCCATGCTCCGCAACAAGAGAAGCCACCGCAACGAGAAGCCCGCGCACCGCAACGAATAGTAGCCCCCGCTCCTGCTCGCCACAACTAGAGAAAAGCCCACGCGCAGCAACTAAGACCCAATGCAGCCAGAAAAAAAGAAAAAAGGGATGATAATGAGCACACTTGTAAGGATATACCAATAAACTGGTAACCAGTTGATTCTGGGAAGTAAGGTTGGGAGGTCAGGGAAGATGAGACGACTTACTTTACAATCTCTGTACTGTTTGAAAAAATAATGTTTTACCCATTAATCCAGTTTTGCCATTGAGCAAAATTAGATTCAATGCTCATTTTAACATCTGAATACTGTAAAATGTCTTTCCTATGACTGAATGATCAAATGTTTTGAGAATTACCTAGTCAAACGCTATTAATTCAGAACCAAGCCTGACATTTCTAAAATAGTGAAAATTATATACAGCATATAAATTTGAAAATGTTTTTCAATCATATAGTAATTTTAATGAACATTTATCAGCATGAACAGAATTTGTGCTATTACACAATTCCAAGGAATGGGAAAAAATGGAAATGGAAAAAAAAATCACTCAGTTCTTCCCAGAGAGATTTGTTGGAAGAAGAAAAGTTGGTAATAACAGCGAAAAGGCTTAAGCTTAAAATAACAAGCAATTGATCCATTTGTTCATTTTCATTGGTAGTTTTATTTGGTTTTTAGAAAAATATACACAATAAATGGAACCTCAGTTCTCTTAAATAGTTTTAAATTAAAAGTATGCAAGTGAGTGTTATTTCCAGTCAGGACATCAACACTGTTTAATAAAGTGGCAGATAGGAATTTCTGCAGCAAGTCACAAACGTTTACAGGAATGGCAGGAAGTGAGGAGAGCAGCCTGAGGCTGGCAGGCTGGCCAGCTCAGCCGGCACAGTGCGGGTACGGGTTCATCGTGCCCCTTCAGCCTGAATTTAAGAAAAGAACGATTAGCCTATCCTAACCACTACAGCTTTGAGTAAAAACATTTGAATGTGGGGAAGAGGCCCTCCAGGGCTCTAACAAGCTAACTGGGCCAACCAGAGCCTGCCCTTTTAGTTTGGTATTCAGTTAGACTAAAATGTTATTAGGGTTACCTGTCAGTCACAGTTCAACTGGTAGCCCATGTAACCAACTCAAAAGGCTTGGAGTATTTGTTAATGCCATGTATTTTGGATTAGACCCCTGCTTTCTCCTGAACATTCTTCTTAATGAATTCACAGTATCCAACAGTGTTTGCGAAAGATATTTTCCCTTGGCAGCCATGTGACTTCTACATAGTTTTGAGAAGTTAAGCAAGGAGGCAGTAGGAATTGCCTTAGCTTTGTTTCAGCTCTGCCCTTTCCCCTATATAATATACACTACGTGTGTGTATATATATATATATATATATATATATATATATACACATACACATACACACTATATACTACAGTTACTCCAGGCCTACTTCTCCAGGAGCACATATTTTCCCTCCACTGGTCTTGGGGTTTTTCAAGGAATCGCAACCTAATTGTCACGCCAGCCAGAGGCCAGTTTGTCATGGGATTTACTGAGGAGCTTAAATGGAACTCGATTATACAACTGCCACCGGTAGCCACCTTCCTCCCTCGCTGTATGCATTTGCTAAGTAAGCAAAGCAATGAGGCAGACGTCAGGAGCAGTATCAGGTTTGGGGTCTACACACACTTGTGTGAGTGGGAGAGAGAGGTGATAGGAAACAGGCCAATTAGTGGTGGAGCTGGCGGTTCACTTAGGAATGAGAAGAGAGAGATCGGTATTTTGTTCTCTGTTCGTCTATTTCCTGTTTGGTTTTCTTGATGCAACTAAAGATCTCCTTAAAAAGCACTTTGTATTCTGGTGGTGTCGAGGTGGTGGGGCAACTGATGGGCTCTGGGGTGACCGAGGCCGGTTCCCAGCCAAGGGTGCCAGGCTCAGGCTGGGCGTTCACTGCGGCCGGGTCCTTGGCCCTGGAGGTCTGCACAGCCTTGTGGGCCAGGGAGTCCTCCTCCTGCTGGCACTTCCTCAGCAGCTCCTCGTACTTCACCTTGAGGGCGCTGTACTGTGTGTCCACCTCGTGCAGGAGGGAGATGCCCCTCTGCTTCACGGCCTTGGCCCTCCGGATGCAGGTCTCCTCGTGGCCCTTCACAATGTCGCCACCCGCCAGGCTGCTCAGCACCGTCTCGCTGCTGCTGCGCTTGAGAGGCTTTCTGTGAGCTTCGGGCACGGTCAGGAGCATCTCCTCCAGCAGGCTCTGGCTGGGCTCCTTGACAGGGACAAACAGAGAGTCTGGCACCAGCTTCTCAACCCCATTCACAAAAGGGCGCTCCGACTGCAACATCTGCCGCATCTCCGCCACGTCGGCCTGCAGCTCCAGCGCACGGGTTCGGTAGGCCTCCGCGGCCCCCAGCTGCTGCTCCAGTTCGCTGTTCTCCTTCAGCACCAGCCCATACTCCTCCTCCACGGTCGCCCGCTTCTGCCGCTCCAGGCTCAGCTGGGCCTGCAGCATTGTCACTGTTTTCTTCAAATGCTCGTTTTCTTCTTCATCAGGGCTCTGCTGACTTTGTAAGGCAGTGATCTTCTCGGCAAACACATGATCGTACACGAAGTGCCTGGGGAAAATGTTGAAAGAATCTATTACACAGGTCAACTGAGAATGCAAAGAGGGGGACTGATGATTTTTTTTCAACTCCCTGTTTTTGAGGAGCTGTGATGTGAATGATGTTTCGCCTATTCCACACTAGAGCAGTGGCTAAAATGAACACGTTAGAAAACACAAGTTCTGTGACTAATTTTTGTTTTAAACATTAAAAATACTACAGGGCAATTATACTCCAATAAAGATGTAAAAAAAAACAAAAACAAAAAAAAAACACTACAGGGCTTCCCTGGTGGCGCAGTGGTTGAGAGTCCGCCTGCCGATGCAGGGGACACGGGTTCGTGCCCCGGTCCGGGAAGATCCCACATGCCGCGGAGCGGCTGGGCCCGTGAGCCATGGCCGCTGAGCCTGCGCGTCCGGAGCCTGTGCTCCGCAATGGGAGAGGCCACAACAGTGAGAGGCCCGCGTACTGCAAAAAAAAAAAACAAAAAACTACAGAACATCCATTCCCAAAGACCAGCTGTATGACTGATACTGTTCAAGGAAATCAGAACAGCCAGTGGTGCTCAGTGTTGGCTGCAGATTAGAATCACCTGGGCAGTCTTAAAAAATACTGAAGCCTGGGTCCCACCCACGTAGATTCTGACCTAGCTGGTCTGCCACCTGGACTTGAGTTTTTTTTTTTTTTTTTTAAAGCTCTTTATGTGATTCATAATATACAGCTAAGACAGAACCACTGCTGCAGCGATTTTTAAACCACAAACACATATCAGAAACACCTAGGCAGCCTTTTCCTCACACCTAGAGATTCTGATTAGGCCTGAGGGAGTCGCTGGTTTGGCAGTGTGAAAAACTGCACAGGTGACCTGGTGAACGGTCAACGCTGAGGACCACCAAGTGCACGGGCTGGTCTCTCGCCTCTTCAGACTCCTAGGCAACTTGTAACTGTACTTATTTGTGTGATTATTTGCTTATCTGCCTCTTCATGAGACTGAAACCTCCACGAGGGCAGGAACTTTGTCTGTTTTGCTCACCACTCCTCACATCTGGCATTAGCACGTGCCTTACAACAGGTGCTCAAGAAATAGTTCCTAAATATTCAATCTTAGAACTCTATATTGTAAAGGCATTTCTGCAGACAAAAAAACCTTGTTTGCCTGGATTTTTGTTTTACTGAATTTTCAATTTTCTTCTTCACTGGAATGTGAAATACAACCCCAAAATCTGTAGTCTATCAGATAAAGTACTGCACCTTATTTTAAATTAAGATTTAACACATTAAAAGCACTAAAATACACGAGACTTTCAAAAATAAGTGTTCACCGAATTACTAATGCTCAAGAACTCAATCATTTGTATGTTTAAATTAAGTGGTTTTGTTCAAACCACCGGTGGTCTAATAGCCAAGTGGCATTTCCTAAAAGGGTACTTTTAATCTACTGGAATGCAGAATGTGTCAGTGACACGAGATGCGCGCCTGCTTGCAAATGCCGTGGAAAGGCAGGCTCTTACTGGCGGAGGTCATACAGCTCTTTCAGAGACGAGAAGCTGGGTGCCGATTTCTCCCGGTCATGCTTCCCCCGGCTCCTCCCTTGGCTAGATGACTTCAGCTCCTCCACTTGGCTCTGGAGGTGATCGATGTTGGCTTGTAGGCATTCAATTGTTTCAGTCAGACTGCGAGGAACAGACAGAAGCTAGTTGCTGCTTGTCATATTAAATTAAGGGCGTAAGCAGTGAGGCGAGATTAGGTGCCAGCCACTCAAACTGGGCTTGCATAATTGGAAAAGACTTCTATTTAATCTCTATTCTCCACAAAGAATTAAATTAAACCTTGCCCCATATTGACCCAAACATACTACAGCCATGTTCTATTCTAGTTGATACTAAATGACTTCTCCTAGGGCTTCTTCAATGGATTCTAAAAACTTTACCTCAGAATCTTCTGCTGTGAGGCCTTGCTGTCAGCAACGAGCTTTTGATTTGTTTCTTCCAGTTCCCTTGCTGTGACATCTAATTGCTCATAAACCTTTGCGTGCTGTTCATTCATCTGCCGCAGGAGCTCCACCTGCTTGGTCAGATACTGGAAGAGATGATTGTGACCAGTTTACACGTTAAACAGATAAGATACCTGCAGCATTCCAGCACCAACTGCATCCCACAATTCAATTCAGTTCTGGCACTAACTACTGGAGCTGTAAGGGCTCAGCCCCACAGAACTGCCCCCAATTCAGGCGCTGCTGTCAAGTCCCAGGGACCGCCCGTATATTCAAACAACCAGCTGTAAATCTGGGGGCTCCCGTGACCTCCCCTCCGGTTCAGTAATTCGTTAAAACAACTCACAGAACTCAGGAAAGGGATTTACTTACACTTACTGCTTTATTATAAAGAATACAACTAAGGAACAGCCAAAGGGAAGAGATGCGTAGGGCAGGGATGGGGGTGGAGAGCAGTGTGGGGCTTTCTTGCCCTCTCCAGATGCACCACCCTCCCAGCACATCCATGTGTTCACCAACCCGGAAACCCAGCTTCACTGCACAGACATGATTCATTCAATCACTGGCCACTGGTGAATGAACTCAATCTCCAGTCCCTGACCCCTCTCCAGAGGTTGGGGATTGCGCTGAAAGTTCTAACCCTCTAATCATGTGGTTGGTTCCTCTGGCAACCAGTCTCCATCCTATCATTCAGGAAATTCCAAAGGATTTAGGAGCGCTACACCAGGGCATGGGGACAAAGGTCAAATATATGATTTTCATTATACCACAATACCACAGGTTTATCTTATGAAAAGAAGAACTTTAAATCTCAATTAAACTACTTTCCTTAGTAAGAACTGGGTACAAGCCATCCTTTATATGCTTAGTTTCCCTAAAGCTCACCAACATCTCGTGTATCATAAGGCTCTTCTACTCTTACAAAGCACAAAACACACATAAAATTAATATTTGACAGGAAAATCTAAGTGAGACACGATAATCCCACAAGAGAAAAAGCATGGAATACATGATCAATGTTTAAACAAAAATATGTTTTATAGACATAAGAAAAGCCTAAAGAGGAGGATTTTAGCTGATTTTTGCTTGAAAAAAATTTAATTTTCTTCCCTCTGGGTGAGACATTCTGGACAAAGAACAGGGAGAAAGTATTGATTTAACCAGAAAAAGATATTTTAACTTAATATTATTCAAAGATACTTTTAATTCTGTGAGAATGTTGTCACCATAATCCTCCTTATTTGTGAGAAACTTGCCAGATTATTTATTTTGGTACTGCTAAGACTGCTTTCTAAATGGCCAAGGATAAAGGGGAATAGTCACAACCTTAATGCCTCAATGTTACGTTTCCTTGTTTCCCCTCCAACTCAACTCCACCTGAAGAGGACGAAAGACAGTATATATTCCAAATGAAATAGTCACAATATTTCTCTGGGGCACAACCAGAAAGAGGAAAAAGGTAGGTCTGAAGCATTACCAATGACCAAATGGTAACAGACCAGACATGACTTTAAAAATACTTTTCTTGAGGCTTCTCTTACATACCTATACAAGTATTTGCAAAGCTAACAGACTTCTTTCACAGACTTCTTTCAAAGAAAGGGCTATATGACTTTCAATGGGCTCTTTAAATGGCAGTGGTGTGGCAGAGTTGAAAAAAGTATGAGGCCTTTTTTCAAACTAGTTACATAGCTCGGTAGCAATGTGTTGAGAAAACACTTAATTCTCATACCTTCTCATCTGAAACTCTTGGCCAAGAGTGTTTTGGAAAATTCTTTAAATTTTAGGAAGACAACACACACTTTATAACATCCCAGCGAGGGCTGGGTAGCACTCTGTTATCAAGCATTCATATTCTCATCAAAAGTATGAATAAAGATTATAAACAGCCTCACATGAGTTCAGGTCAGGGTTTGCTGTCAAATGAACTTGTTGCCTACTTAAGAAAAACATCTTGTTTTTACAGAGCTTTTCGGGTTCAGAACTGAAAATAAATTGTGGATGCGTTAGTACCTACCTTGTAGGATTGAAAGTATTAAATGAGATGGAGTGAGCACGCAGCATAGCCCCTGTAAAAGCCTATGTTTATTCTTCACTCCCTCAATCCCCACCACCTTCTCCTAGAAGTGTGCCTGTAATCCTGCCCTCTGGCTGGCAATATTCCGGTAGATTCCTGTCACTGGTAGGGAATGTTTTCAATCTCTTCGGAATACTGGAGTAGAAAAGGGTTTAGAACATAGGAGTGTATATAATAGCTGCAGAAATTTTGCAAGCTACTTTATTTCAAGTATAAGATCTCAAGTATTCTTTCAGACTGATTCACAACCACCTAAAAAAAGTCTAATGCACAGATCAGACACTAATTATTAAGTTACCACAGGAGCTGTCCCCGCCTAGTGACTGGAATAGTCACATATTCCGTAGGACACATTTGCCCCACAGAGGGCAGGTGGGATGCCAAGTCTTGGTGGGCACAGGATCAGAGAAGAGAGATGGCCTGATGGGAGGCAGCAGCACAGAAGCTAAGAGCACAGGCTGTGGGGTTGGAATTTGGTTTGAAGTCCTACTTTGCCATTGCTAACTGGGTGACCTCCCGTAAGTAACTTAGTTTTTCTAAGGTGAGATTTCCTCATCACCTACCTCACAAGGTTGCTGTGAGGTTAATATGAGGGAAGGGTTCAGCATGGTATCTCGCAAATGGTAAAACTGCTCAATAAGAGTAGCTATTTCGTCCTTATCTACAGTTATGCGTTTTCAAACTTTACATGTGCTAAAATTCAACTGGGGGATTTATTGAAGTATAGGAATCTGGGCCCCTTTCCCCTAAAATTCTGAGTCAATGAGACTGGGGTAGAGCCAGGATTCTGCATTTTTAGTAAAAACCCAGGTGATGTTAGTGCAAGTGGTCCATGGATCACATTTATTAGAGAAATGTTGATCTTGGACATGGAAAATGCTGGAAGCCTCCCCTCCCCCAACCCAATGTCTCTCTTTCTCTTGGGTCCAGGAGACATAAACATTCACTTGGATCGAAATGATTCTTAAACTTAATGTATACCATTTCCCTTCTTAGGACTTAATTTAGTTGCAGTTATTCACAAAAATTAGGCTATATTTTAATTGTATTGCAACAGCATTCTTTATCATGTTGTATTCTGACATGTTCCTACAATCATAATTCCTTGAAATTATATACTACTTATATAATTGAGTACTCCTTCCTAAATTCTCAGTCCACCCAAATACTGATTCTCTACAGATGGCTAATCTTATCTACTGCATTTAAAAAACTTGTTAAAATGGGGCTTCCCCGGTGGCGCAGTGGTTGAGAGTCCGCCTGCATGCCGTGGAGCGGCTGGGCCCGTGAGCCATGGCCGTTGAGCCTGCACGTCCGGAGCCTGTGCTCTGCAACGGGAGAGGCCACAACAGTGAGAGGCCCGCGTACAGCAAAAAAAAAACTTGTTAAAATGGATAATTTCAAACATATAAAAATGCAGAAAAATGGCTTAATGAACCCTCATCTATCCATCATCCAGTTTCACAATTATCAATACACAATCTTGTTTCATCTCTACTTTTCCACTCCCCTCATTCCCCAATCAATTTAAAGCAAATCCAAGACACCTTAATTTAAGTATACATATTTATATATTTCGAAGCGATAAGACCTCATTTTAACCACAATTCCAATCACACTTCTAAAAACCCCAACAATTCCTTAATATGTTTCAGTGTTAACATTTTCCCATCTCTTAAATGGTTTTTCCAGCTTCATATGTAGTCCTTATTTCACCCTCAGGGGGTACCTTTATCTTGAAATTGTGGAGTTGCCTCCCTTTAAGGCAAGCTCCCCCTTCCTTTAGGGCCTTTATTACCCAATCTCCCCTCTCCCAGGGGCCTCGCCTTTCCTGGCTGGCTCAATCTAATCCAGCAGCTCTTGACCTGAGGTCCACGGGTTGAATCGACAGGGTCCACGAACTTGGATGGGAGAAAAGTTACACCTTCATTTTCACTAACTTCTAACTGAAATTTAGCATCTTCTTCAATTATGAATGGAGGCAACAAACCACCAGTAGTATGAGGAGTACTTAGGACTTCATCACTTACAGGAATCACAGATGTTTCCATAGCACATGATAGTGGCTGCAGAAATCTTGACTTATCACTATGAAATGACAGTTTTTAGATTGCTATTAGATCTTGGTATTTAATGAATTAATAAACACATATTAATATATCACAAATTTATTTTTTCAATATTTTGATAGTCATTTCAATATAACCGATTCCCTCTGTAATTTTATGTATTTTATGTATTTTAAGAGGTTCATCTTAGAGTCACGAGATAGCCAAAGGGATCCACAGCACAAAGATGGCCAAAAAACTCAAGATTATCCTTTAGGCCTCGATGCAAACATAAAGGCTTCAGAAGCCTTTCTAGACTACGCCATCTAAAGCAACACCACTCCCAAGGCACTCTATTAATTTCCCTCAAAACACTTCACACTTAATAATAAACAACCAAACTGCTTACTTGTTAATGTCATAGTCTTCCTAACCCTCCTTCAAGAAGGGAAGGCTCTTATACATCTAGTCCATTTAGCACAATTCTTGATACACAGTAGGGACTAAAAAAATACTGGCTAATGGCAATTTCTAGAGCTCTCTTCACAACAGCTCATCATGCTTGGTACCACAACTCAGACTGCTGGAATGTCGAAAGCTTTCTTTCAAAGAGTTTGAGAATGGCTTTGGCTATAGCCCTTTTGGGAAAAGGCCTTAATAGATACTAATTCTTTCCCCTCTTGCTCCATTTATGGACAATTTCTCTGTGTTTATTCCCATGGCACAGGTATGCCTCAGCAATCTGAAAGAGACATTTTTTACCAGTCTCTCTTACATGGGCCCCAAGATGTGTCCCTTTTTAAAGATATAATATTCAAATTAGAGTCATGGCCGACATAAAGGAAATAAGTCAACATGTAAATAAGTACAAAGAGTCTGTTTAGAAAACTGCAGTAGGTCCCCCTCATTTGATATATAAAAACCTGTAGGGGAAAAAAACCACAATGAAACCATTTAGGAAGAACTTGTGATATTTTGGTCTTAGAGGACTTGGCTTTAAGGACAATCTAAAGGATGGCAGGAAGCTTGCTTTCACGTGGTAGGAGTTTAATCTTATTATGATTAAATCAAAACTAATCAGAAAAGCCCTTCACTTCTCCAAGAATCTGTGATAGGTTACCTAACAAAGAAATCTGACTAAATTGGTCAGCAACTTAAAAGAAAAATTTTTAGCTCTCTCAGCAAGTATTGATGTGAGGCCAGAGAATCAGAATCCATGTAGTCAGACACTGCTTTAAGGCTTGGCCTCTAAAACTTCAAATTAGTATTTAATCAAATTTTTTCTGATTCTACAAGGAAATGGGTTAGCTTATTTTCTACCCTTCATTTAAAGGTATGGCTATGCTTCTCATGTTCTGGTTTTCTCAATTCAGAATCTTTGATCATAGCCTCAAATGAACCTGTCTGGACTGACAAGATCCTAAAATTCAAGTGCCAAAAAGAGATCGAGTACAAAAGTATTTGTCATATTAAACAGGGGTGGGTGATGAGGGGATATTTAAGCTAAACAGTGGAGGGAGGGGAACATGGGAGTAGCAAAAACACAGGCAAAAATGTCCACTTATAGGCAAGAGTGTCAAAGTTTAAGTTCCGTGGGTTATCTCCCACTTGTCTTAGAATTTGTACAGAATGTCACCTCAACTAGGAGTAAAAGGTTCAGGTTATGTGAAAAAGCTATAAATAGGCCACCTTTACAACTGAGGCAAACTTTTGAAAAAGGCCAGCAGGAGTCTATTAACACCTGTTTGCAACTGTAGAACCCTGACCTGGAATGCTGGAAAAGACAGACAACCAAACTAAAAACTCATAGGGAATGGAATGGAAATTCAGCTTTTATTCCGTGTTGGGATTATTCTTATATTAAGGATTACAGCCCAAATCCTCTGAATTTAGTATCGAAATGACCTTCCACAATACTGAAGAAATATTTCCCATTACCTTTGAAAAACTTCTTTCCCCTGATGAAAATATTATATTTCCCCTGAAGGAAATTTAGGAAAAAATTTAAAAGTATGAATATGAAAATAAAAACCACCTATAATCTCACTATTAAAAGCTTGGCTTGTTCTTAAGATCTATTTTCCAATATTTCCAATATTTTTTTCAGAATTAAGATTCTTTCATTACTAAAATTCTTAAAACACGGATAAACTGTGCAACAATTTATACTGTCCAAAATATATACACACACATAATCTCATCACCTCAGAACAACTCTGTACCAATGTCATGCAAGCATTCTTATCACCATTACACAGCGGAGCAAACAGGATCTGAGAGGTAATTCACAGGCCTAAAGTCCAGCTATTTGCTATAGAATTAAGGGCTTAAGTCTGAACATTCTAACACTGAGGCCAGAGCTCCTTCCACATCCTTTCAAAATCTCCAGAGGTGGAAAACCACAGTTTAGGAATTATTGGAAGTGCTTCGTAAACTGCTTACCTGTCTTAAGATACTGATTTGAACAGGTATTCAGTGATTACCTACTATGTTCCAAAGACTATGAATAAACACAGCAACAGCCTTCAATGTTGCAACGGAAAATGGGGAGGTGGCGGGAGGAGAGAAACAGAAAACAAATCAAGAAATAAGTGTAATATACAGTAGAATATCGACAAATGTCATAGGGGAAGCACAAAATGCTTTAAAATTTCTGAGGATGGCATGAGCTTTTGAAAGAAGGGACACCTCTAAGGCCAGACTTCTTTGACTCTTGTGGGGATAATGCAGGTTTCCAAGCAGAGAAGCAACAGAAACACAAGGCTGTGGGCTGCTCACACAATTGTAGAAAACTTCATGAGAATCCGATTGTGTCTCATGTGTCAGATCTCATTACTCTCCAAAGCTTCTCTTCACCCCCTCATTCAGGAGAGAAAAACTTGCTCTGGAATCTTGAAAAATTAGATGCTAAGTAAAAGCCACACAGGCTATAGGCATCTCTGAAGCCAATCATTACTTTCAACGTTTAATCTTTTTTTTACATTAAAAACAATGCCTAACAAAATACTAATTTTTATGAGGACTGTTTGAAACCTGTTAACAGTCTTTGAAAGCATACTTGTAGTTCCACTGAGAAAATATCCTTTCACAGTTTCCTAGTTGTCTATTTCCATAATGAGTCACAGTTTGGGGGATTTTTTTTTTAACATCTTTATTGGAGTATAATTGCTTTACAGTGGTTAGTTTCTGCTGTATAACAAAGTGAATCAGCTATACATATACATATATCCCCATATCCCCTCCCTCCCACCCTCCCTACCGCACCCCTCTAGGTGGTCACAAGGCACCAAGCTGATCTCCCTGTGCTATGCGGCTGCTTCCCACTTGCTATCTATTTTACATTTGGTAGTATATATCTGTCCATGCCACTCTCTCACTTGGTCCCAGCTTACCCTCCCCCCTCCCCGCATCCTCAAGTCCATTCTCTACATCTATGCCTTTATTCCTGTCCTGCCCCTAGGTTCTTCAGAACCATTTTTTTGGTTTTTGTTTCCAAATATATTTGTTAGCATATGGTATTTGTTTTTCTCTTTCTGACTTCACTCTGTGTGACCAACTCTAGATCCATCCACCTCAATACAAATAACTCAGTTTCGTTTCTTTTTACGGCTGAGTAATATTCCATTGTATATATGTGCCACATTTTCTGTATCCATCCATCTGTTGATGGACACTGAGGTTGCTTCCATGTCCTGGCTATTGTAAATAGTGCTGCAATGAACATGGCGGTACATGACTCTTTTTGAATTACGGTTTTCTCAGGGTATATGCCCAGTAGTGGCATTGCTGGGTCGTATGGTAGTTCTATTTTTAGTTTTTTAAGGAACCTCCATCCTGTTCTCCATAGTGGCTGTATCAATTTACATTCTCACCAACAGTTCAAGAGGGTTTCCTTTTCTCCACACCCCCTCCAGCATTTATTGTTTGTAGAGTTTTTTGATGATGCCCATTCTGAGCAGTGTGAGGTGATACCTCATTGTACTTTTGATTTTCATTTCTCTAATGATTAGTGATGCTGAGCATCCCTTTGTGTGTCTGTTGGAAATCTGTATATCTTCTTTGGAGAAATGTCTATTTAGGTCTTCTGCCCATTTTTGGGTTGGATTGTTTTTTTTGTTTTTTTTTTTTTTGCGGCACACAGGCCTCTAACTGTTGTGGCTTCTCCCATTGCGGAGCACAGGCTCCGGACACGCAGGCTCAGCGGCCATGGCTCACCGGCCCAGCCGCTCCGCGGCATGTGGGATCTTCCCGGACTGGGGCACGAACCTGTGTCCCCTGCATCGGCAGGCAGACTCTCAACCACTGCGCCACCAGGGAAGCCCCTGGATTGTTTTTTTGATATTGAGCTGCATGAGCTGCTTGTATATTTTGGAGATTAATCCTTTATCAGTTGCTTCGTTGGCAAATATTTTCTCCCACTGTGAGGGTTGTCTTTTCATCTTGTTTATGGTTTCCTTTGCTGTGCAAAAACTTTTAAGTTTCATTAGTTCCCATTTGTTTATTTTTGTTTTTATTTCCATTTCTCTAGGAGGTGGGTCAAAAACGATCTTGCTGTGACTTGTCACAGAGTGTTCTGCCTATGTTTTCCTCTAAGAGTTTTATAGCGTCTGGCCTTACATTTAGGTCTTTAATCCATTTTGAGTTTATTTTTGTGTATGGTGTTAGGGAGTGTTCTAATTTCATTCTTTTACATGTAGCTGTCCAGTTTTCCCAGCACCACTTATTGAAGAGGGTGTCTTTTCTCCATTGTATATTCTTGCCTCCTCTATCAAAGATAAGGTGACCATATGGGTTTATCTCTGGGCTTTCTATACTGTTCCATTGATCTATATTTCTGGTTTTGTTCCAGTACCATACTGCCTTGATTACTGCAGCTTTGTAGTATGTCTGAAGTCAGGGAGCCTGCTTCCTCCAGCTCCATTTTTCTTCCTCAAGATTGCTTTGGCTATTCAGGGTCTTTTGTGTTTCCATACAAATTGTGAAAGTTTTTGTTCTAGTTCTGTGAAAAATGCCATTGTTAATTTGATAGGGATCGCATTGAATCTGTAGATTGCTTTGGGTAGTATAGTCATTTTCACAATGTTGATTCTTCCAATCCAAGGACATGGTATATCTCTCCATCTGTTTGTATCATCTTTAATTTCTTTCATCAGTTTCTTATAGTTTTCTGCATACAGGTCTTTTGTCTCCTTAGGTAGGTTTATTCCTAGGTATTTTATTCTTTTTGTTGCAGTGGTAAATGAGAGTGTTTCCTTAATTTCTCTTTCAGATTTCTCATCATTAGTGTATAGGAACGCAAGAGATTTCTGTGCATTAATTTTGTATAGTTTTGGGGATTTTTATCCTAGCGTTTTCACCGGTTCTGCACATTCTTCATCTACTCAGAGTAGCTTGTTCCAAGACCATTTTCTGGCTGATTTAAAATTTCTCTGGGTTGGTAGGATAAGAGCTTACTTTCTGGTTTTCAACTATATTTTACTAAATTTAAAAAATGATCATGTATTACTTTTTGAATCAGGAAAACTCCCAATAAACATTCTAAGAAGTCAGTTTAAAACTTGTACAAGTGATTCCATTTGTGTAAAGTTCAAAGACAGGCTAAACTAATCTAGGGTGTTAAGAGTGCTGTTTAGGGGGCGTGGTGACTGGAAGAGCTAATAATGTTCTCATTTCTTATCTGGGTATTGGCTGCATGGGTATGTTTATGAAAATTCTCTGAACTATATACTTAGCATTTGTGCCTTTTTCTGTATGTATATTTCAAAAAAAAAAAAAAAAGGTTACTTTAAAGAGAAAAAAAAGACATAAGGTTTGAGTTAAGGAAAGAGTCCTTATAAAGTTTAGGGGGCTCTGAAAGGATATAATGATAAGAGGCACTATACCTATTGCAAGGGTCATCTTTTAGTACAGAATTAGGTTCTTCAACTGCCTGGTTACTTTTACAAGAGCGTCAGGCTTTCCTTGTTGTAGACTACTGGAGGGAGACCTTGGAAGTCTGTTGTGATCTGCAAGTCTGCCTGGGCCCAGGTGTGAACCAAACAGGCAGTAAGGCTGGTCTGTGGGAGGCCTCTGGCTGATAAGCGGGCTTAGCCAGAACTGCCATTTCATCTCCCTGTTTCATCCCATTCCTATTGACTTTCAGGAAGTGATTTATAAAAAGAAAGAAAGAAGAAAGCCAGCCGTAATGGCAGAGAAGAAATCTAAGACAGTGTTGTTCTTAGTCAAAAAACAGCTTTGGATAAAGAGTGAAATGTTGAAGGCTACAATGCTTGGATCTATGAACCAGTGGACCACGTGCTCTGTTACAGAAACAAAAGATCCATGGAAATGTTTCTGGAAGTAATCCAGGCTAAATTTATTTAATTAGCTTTATACATATATTTAATTGTATATTTATTTAATCATTAAGGTCTGACCTGGATACTTCATTTTTATCATGCTTTTCAACATCTTATAAGAATTGGGGGTTGGGGAGAGGTGACTGCAGGGGCCAAGGGACCACATCCGTGTAAAAGCTTGATTACAAACATTTTTTAAGGAAAAAAAAAATCGTACAGAAGACTTTAGATAGTATTATTTGTAGATTTGGAGGCTCTTCAAAGATCTTTGGATTTTTTTCAGAATGTCAATGATCTGTTTCAACTGTTTAATCACCTTCAATACCACAGAAAAGAAAATAAAGGTAGAAAGACAGGTAACTTAGACCATAAAGTAACTGTGTTTGTCATCTCCTATAGTAACAAATAGGCATCATTCTCTAATTATACAAATATTTGGACTTTTTTCATCTATATTTGGAAAAATGTGCTAAAATAAGCATTATAGTATTCAGTTATAGTGATTCATAGGTGCTTTCATGGAAAACATCAATACAATGTATTAAGACTATGTTTCTACCCAAATACAAATAAATGTACCTCACGGTATGCGGTGATCTTCATGTATATGCCCTAGGACCACTCTATGAAATTTTCCAATGAGTTGAAAAACGACGTCTATGAAGCAAAACAGGAATGAATTCCTTGATCATGTATGACATTTGGCTAGTTTAATAGTTTTAAAATGCCTGGTTTTCCTGCATTTTTAGGTTTCTGCCCAATTCTGTTCAGTTTTGGGTATGGCATGTTCTATGCTCTTCTGATATAGAATATACCAAAAATCATAGCTGGTGACTTCAATATCATTATAAGATACACATTCCTAGAATTATAAAGGTATATTTCAGTCACATCATTGGCTAAATTCATAAATCCTGATGAAGGGGGGAGGGGAATCTACTGTATGCATCTTAACTATGGCTACTATGTAAAATTAAGGATACTGAAACAATAAATTTGTCTTAGTTTTGATGATAGGCTTATTTGTATTCAAAAACTGAAACCTGTGTAATTTTGATTGAAGTCAAGGACAATGTTATTCCACGTCTTTGCATTTCTAACACCTGGTTCAATATATAATCAGAGCTCAGTAAGTTCTGATCATGATGAATGGCTTCTGTGTTCTAAGGTCTTTTATATTTTTCTGCACATAGACGTAAGAGTCCTGGTTCTACTGTACCAATTTGAGGAGAAGGAGTTGTAATTTAAGTGCAATGCTTTTTGTGGGTGGGAGGGTAGTTTGGGGCATGAAGTGTTCTAATAGGACAACTGTTTGGTTAATATCCATAACTAGCATCTTTACAGTCACCTGACCTACACATAACTGGGCAACTTTAATGGGACTATTTACAAGACAGCACCTCCATTTTAAAGCCTTAATCTAGCATCTTTCATATTATGAAATGAGGTACTACAATTTTAAAATTTTTCATCAAATTTAGGATGGTGTTTGTTAGGGAGAGGGGATGCAGCCAAGGAGGGGTTATAGAGGGAGTCTCAACAATGTGGATGGTTTTCTTTCTTAATCTGCTTGGTGGGTACACGGGTGTTCATTGTATTATTCTCTTATACCTCTTCGCATATCTCAAATATTGCATCATTCATTTTAAAAAGAAAAAAGTGAAAAAACTAAGTATAATATTCACAGCTTTACTTTGCTTCACATACTTGTAAATACTGCACCATTTACTTCTAGTACACTTCACCAAGGGTGAAGAGAGAAATTTCTTTCATCACAGCAGACTTACATGTTGGGAAAGCTTAAAGAAAGTAAAAGTCAACCTCCACACACTTCCCAATGGTTCTTTATTCTAAAAAAAGTGTATATTAGAAATTAAACACTGCTTTTAATTCCAAGTGTTATTTTAGTGGAATACAATTGGCGCTAGAGCAGCGACAGGCCACACCTCAAAGGTAACTCTCCCGCTGAGTAAATTACCTCAATTTCCTGTAACTGCTCCTGATTGGTTGTGTACATCTGCTGAAGAGAATCCTCCAGCTCTGTGTTCCGATCCAGTAATGTCTTCCCAAGCTCAGCAGCAAGTTGGAGATCTAGCACAACAAGTAAATCTTAGAATAGTGCAAATGATCTCACCTTAACATTTTACATAACCCAGTCCTTTATTTTAAGAATGAAACAAGACCTAACCAACATATAAAGTTTAAGTCAGATCCCAATGGAAGGTGGAATGGCACAGAAGGAAACCTGGATTCTCCTTAAAATTCGGTTGTATTAGGGCCTTTTACCAGGTAATGTACTCTTGATGTACCCTTACTTGTAAGATGTGAAGAATAGTGATATTCACTTCTTTAGGAATGATCATTCAGGACTGTGACATCTAAGATCATAATTATTTGCTAATGGACTGGACTTAATCATATCCTGATTGTCTACTTTTCTGGATGGACTGTTAAGCCAAAGTACAGGCAAACCTTACAATAGTCTCTAAAGTTCCCAGGAATCTGGCTGCTGTGAATGCAACTGTCAAAGCAAAGTGTGTTGTTACAGATCCTGGCCTCCTAAGTGGACTAAAAATTAAGTCACAAAAAGGAAAACTATTGATACATCAGTGATAAGAACACTGCCACAGGTCTCTCTCATTTTTATCTGTTTCTCTTCATGTCCTTCTCCAAGATGAGCAAACCAGATAAGCAAAGCAGCAGTACAGTTTGTGTGGTAACCCAGTCATGGTTCATACTTTCATTTAGCAAAGAAGCATATTTCTTTTCTAAACCTTATTTTTCAAAGCTCTCTCTTCTTAGGCATATAGGCACGTAAGACAGGATTTGTTATAAATCCCAGAAATAAAAATTTAGTGATACAAAAAAAGGACAATAGTTCTAACATAGGTGACTGAAACACTTATCTGCATAGTAAATTCTCTGAGGTCCTTTGATATAGTGGGAAATGCACTGAACTGAGTAGGAAGGTCTGGGGTCCAGTTCTGATTGCCATTTACCAGGTTAACACTTTCAATATAGTCCCTACATTTAGTATTTTGTGTAGAGAGATGACTGTCCTGTCAATATGATTCTGAAAATCAAATGAAATAATACATAAGTACTTTACAAACTAAGCTGCAATACACAGGCAAAGTTATTATTAGTATTCATTGATTCACAAATGAATGATTTTGTTGCTAGGCACCATGCTAAGATTTGGCTAGAATGGTGAATAAACGGATGAATTTCCTGCTTTCCTGACACTCCCAGATTAATGGGGGAAGGCAGACAGCAAGTAAGTAAATAAACTTGCAAACTGTGATAAACACTGTTCATCCATACATGTATGCATAATTCAATAATAGCAGACACTGTTCTGGGGATATAGAAATAAACTCAGCTAAAAAATTCCCTGCCTTCATGGAGCTTATAATCTATTGGGAGAAACAGCATGAAAAAAAGATATACTAGATAGCAAAAAGTGCTAAAGAAAAAAAAAAAAGGAAGCGGGCAGGAAAAGTATGGATGTGGGAGGTTGAAATTTAAGAACAGGCGACAAGGGCTTCCCTGGTGGCACAGTGGTTAAGAATCCGCCTGCCAATGCAGGGGACACGGGTTCGATCTCTGGTCCGGGAAGATCCCACATGCCGCGGAGCAACTAAGCCCATGTGCCACAACTACTGGGCCCGCGTGCCTAGAGCCCGTGCTCTACAACAAGAGAAGCCACTGCAATAAGAAGCCCGTGCACCGCAATTAAGAGTAGTGCCCGCTCACCGCAACTAGAGAAAGCCTGCGTGCAGCAGTGAAGACCCAACACAGCCAAAAATAAATTTATATATATATATAAAAAAAAAGAACAGGCGACAAGGGTGACATAAGACTCAAGATGTGAAGGAACTGAATACGTGACCCACGTAGATCTACTTAGGGGACCGGCATTCCAGGCAGACCTGGGAAGCATGACTGGGGCTAATAAGGAGGCCAATGAGGCTTGAGAGGGGTGTGTGTGTGTGTGTGTGTGTGTGTGTGTGTGTGTGTGTGTGTGTGTGTGTGTGTGTGTGTGTGTGTGTGTGTGTGTGTGTCAGTAGGAGACAAAGAGGGGCGTGTGTGTGTGTGTGTGTGTGTGTGTGTGTGTGTGTCAGTAGGAGACAAAGAGGGGCTCCATGGAACCCAGTGAAGGCTTTTCATGCGATCACTCTCTCTGGCTGTTGTGTAAATAGATGGAAAGGGACGAAGGTGGAGGGAGTGTGACAGGGATATTGCAATCATCTGGGTGAGAGAAGGTGGTGGCTCAGACTACAGTGGCAGAGATGGAGATGAATAGAGGTGTAGGATTCTGGATATGTTTTGAATGTAGAGCTAAAAGGATTTGTTAATCAACTGCATGTGGTATGCAAGAGAGAAAAGGGAAAAAACCTCTGGGTGTGGTGATAATGTACAAAGGATCTACTTCAGAAAGGGAGGTCACAAGGAAAGTCTTAGGAGATGTTTTAGCTAAAGCTTGAAGGAGGAGGATATCACCATGTAAACGCCAGGCAGAGGCCCTAAGACGGGAAAGAACCTGGCACACTGCACAGCCCAACATAAAGCCAGTGTGGCGGAAGCACACTGGGGGAGAGTGGTATGTGAGCTGGAGGAGTAGGCAGGGATCAGATCACACAAAATTTTATTGGCCATGGGAAAGAAAGTTTAGATTTTATTCTAAGTATGATGGAAAGTCATTTCACTTAGTGTCAAAAAATACACTTATTATTACTCATTATGAAAACAGGGAACCTCGCCACATATGATTTTAAAACAATTTTTAGAGGTTGACAAATAAGGTTTAACATTATTCATTACACCAATATTAAAACTTAACCTAGGGCTTCCCTGGTGGCGCAGTGGTTGAGAGTCTGCCTGCCGATGCAAGGGACACGGGTTCGTGCCCCGGTCCGGGAAGATCCCACATGCCGCGGAGCAGCTGGGCCCGTGAGCCGTGGCCGCGAGCCTGCACGTCCGGAGCCTGTGCTCCACAGCGGGAGAGGCCACAACAGTGAGAGGCCCGCGTACCGCAAAAAAAAGAAAACAAAGAAAAAACTTAACCTAGAATAAATGGTAAAAGAAAAGCAACCACCTTTGTTACCTGGTACTGTCCATCTGAGTGCATAATTAGCATTGTGCTTGGTTAGTTTTCCCTCCTTAGGAAAAAACAAAGCCGCAAAACCCGCCAAACACCACTATTTTAAAACATTTTACACCCATTTAAAATAAAACCTTATACTTTTGTTAGATAGGTGTTAAAATACATTCTCTTGTGATTTAAATATTAACAATGTCTACTAATGAGCTTAAGGCTTCAGATAGCAAGTCTATGAAATAACATCTTGTATTCACAAGACATAAAACCCTTTACAAACCATTCAAAGCATTTAAGAGACATTAATTTTTTATATCTTTTCAAGGTAGTTAGCCGATGCTAATCAACCTGACCAAATCCACATGGTGAGTCACAAGCAAAAGATAAACCACTGTCAATTCTAACTTTCACCATCATCACAATTCTCTATTATCCATATCCACACAATTTTAAGTCTATTGACAGAGATGTCCATATACTTCTTTGTTTAAGGTAGAGAGTACAAATCTTCCTAGCTGAGGTACTTAATCTTCTCACTTGTTTTCCTGGATGGCAATGAGAAACTAGAGTTAAGCTCTTTGGCCTTTACTGCCTGCGCTGCCAGTGAAAGCATATACAACTCCAGGCAAGTTAATATCTTGTTTTCATTAAGTGAAAAAGGAACTAAGTACAGCTGAGACGTTCCAGAAATAATTATTTTGTACTCAGAGGGAAGGCAATGTGTATACATAGCCCCACATAGGAACCACCACGATGAATTACTAAGGACAAAGCATATAAACACCACCTAGACATTACTTAAGTCTCTCCTGGCCTGCTGTAAAGCGGTGAGTAATTCCTCACTGGGAAGGACTCGAGACTCACCAAAGATATTCTTATCTAGCAATCAAAACCTGAGCCAAAACTGCTTCCAGAATAAAGACTAACTTGAGACCACTTCAGCTATTTTCCTCAGTTAGGAAACTACCTATGCTACTTAATACCAGCCAGGAACAGCTTTCCTTTTCCTGCTGCTGCAGAAAGAGATGCCAAGTATAGCACTCTTCTAGTAAACAGCAAACAGAAGAATTTGAGACTTGTCCTTATCGCAATCCTTATTTCTAGTTAAACAAAGCCCCAGCCTGGCTCAGTAACCTGAAGTCTCAGTCTCCTAAATATTTCATAGGATGTTTAGGACAGAATTCTGGCAAAACAAGTCTCAACTACAAGAAAGTGTCTGTGAAGCCACACTGTATAACAGGATATTACTTCATCTGTTAGTTTACAGACAAGAGTCTTTTTTGGTCTTAAGGAAAAAAAAAAAAGTTTATTTCCTGTTGTGTAGCATCTGGCTTCCATAACCAAAAGGAGCCAAAAGCTGGCAGTAAGCCCAAGAAGGTTTTCTAAAAAATTAGTGGGGGGAATGGGAGAATAAATGTCTTTTATTTTTAATTAACATATAAAAGAAAAGGAAACAAGATAGTTTTGAAGCCTTATGCACCTGTTCATCTCACCTTACAATAAGGATTTTCATTAAGAGGTTGCCTTTTCTAAATCCTACTGAACTGGTGTAGGCAGCCACTAAAAATACCACAGATTTACTGCAGGCTTGAGAACCGCAACTTTTCAATACCTTCATGTTCAATATTCTTCCACTAATCAGTCTTTGCAAGTGATAATAATCTATTTTAACAGTGTAAACTGTTAGCTTTAAACAGATATTCTACTCAGCCCTATGCTCTAGGCAAAGTGATTTTTTAAAAAAGATCTTCCTTCCAGAATTCTGAAATCTTTAAATCCCACTGCTATTACATTTTTCTTATTTTACTTCAGTTTTTTAAAAAACACGAGGACGACATATTCCCATGTTAGCTGTAGTCTCTAGCAGTAATTTAATAACATTAAGGCTGAAAGCTTTTCCTATTACCAAAACAAATGCGTCATTTGGTGATGCTTCTGTGCAACCCCTGTTGCCAACGTTACTATAATTGGGAAAGCAAAAAACCTGAATATAAACATCAAGAAAAATGATGGTGTCAGTTTTAATGACCAGTGATTCAGCAAATTAGTTGCTCACATGGAAAATGTACTCCTCTTAAAAAGAAGTAGAAATCTTAGGATTCCTTTAAACTAAGATTTCATTTGCTGAACCATATAGTAGAAACCCGAATCCTTATTCTAAGCTTGCACAGCTCACCAAATGACAATTATAATAGCAGCTGGTCTAAAAGAAAACCCAGTCTCTTAAGTCTTTTCACCTTGTTCTCAGGGGCACATTTCAGAGGCAGCACCATCATTACCTGCACAGGAGGCTCCTGCTGTCCCAGAAAGGATCTCACCCCCAGAGACCACTGTCAGTGTCCTCACTGTGCCAACTCAGCTCTTTGACAAAAGACAGTCTCTCCATCAAAGTGTTTTATAAAAGCAAAGGGTTTTCTCCTTCTGCCTGCATACAGCTTTACGTATTTCTAACAAGGTATGAATGGTAGGCCATAGCCTTCCGAGGTTAGAAACTTTCAGCAATTTTAATTTTTAAAAAGAATGCCCCAAGCAAACTTTGGTACAGAGATTCAGTCTACTTAAATAATGCTTCTATTGCTAAAGGAAAAAAGTCTGTAGTTCTATGACTTTGAGAACAGGATCTTAGTTGTTTTAGCAGCTCTCTACAAACAAGGCTCTCTCAGTAAAATTAATAGTGAGGATGTTAAAAAATGAACAGACATATGTCTGCACTTGATAAAAACCCACTAGATCTGCTTATCAATCTAAGAGGACAGACCTGCTCCCAAACTTTATTCAGCAGCAAAATTATCTAGTGAGGGCTCGCCCTGTGCCAGGCACTACATGTAGTAGGCACACACCAGGAGGTGGCGTCTCCTCCAGTCAACAGGTTCCTAGACCGTCAATGAGTAGGATCCCACCTATCCAATCCTGTGGACAGGCACTGTGGCCCCAGTGCCTGGATGAACAGCTGGCACAGAATAAATAAAATTTTTGAGAAATTAACAAATTAAAAAAATCCTTTAGAAGTTTAGGAGTTCTTTAACATATAATTTAATGAAACTGGGACAAAGATACCCTTCTATTCACACTGTAGCCTTCTTTCTTTTACAGGCCATATTCACAGTTATGATTGTTGGAATTTCACATCTATTCCTACACTACACACTTAAACTAAGTTATGACACACAGGGTTATGTCAAAGTCCATCGCGATAACAGATGTAAAAGTCTTTTGAAAAGCACAGAACAAATTCCAAATGCAAATTGCCATTAAGGAGGTTTGGACCTGTGCTCTTTAAGGTTTCATTAAACTTGAACACCTGATGACTTCATTTCGATCAGAGGTTAAAGAGTTCCACATCTAACTCCAATATGTTGCATTTGCTCCTCAGTAGATTGAAATATTACAACCAGTTGTTCCTAACAACCTCCCGCAGGGGGAAAGTGCAGCGTGGACTAAGGCACCTGATGGAAGAGAGCCATGAAAACAATAATCCTGTGTGAGTGCCTCAGTTCAGTTCAACAAATGTTAAAATCGAGCTCCTATTATGTGCTAAGTATTGTGCCAGATTAAAAAAAAAAAAAAAGAGCCCATACAGATCTACACTTTCTAAATACAGTAAAGAAAACTATTTAGCTTTGATTATAGGACAAACTGCTTAATTTATTATAGGGAAATGTTGCAAGTGCACAATGGCTGCCTCATAAATCCTGGAGAAAGTTTCAAACTAGGCCATCAATCCTTAGGGGGAATTCTGAAAACAGGTTAAAATGTAAGACAAATTTGACTTGTGGACGCTGTGAACATGATGGCAGATACTGCACTGCAGCCACTGAATAGCTTAGACTATATAAAGCGTAATGGTAAACTACTTTGGTTTAAGCGACAGGCCACGACATATTGATTTAAGAAATCACCTTCCCCAAAAAGAATTCCTTATGTTTCTTTTCTAAGTACGAGTCATTCAAGCCTACATTCTTTCTTCCCCCCAAATTCAATGGTTAGCAGGAACAAGCACCATGGCCATTTACTATTCAACTAAATGAGATGTTAATTTTTTGTGCAAGTTAGAGCTGAAAAAGTTGATTTACACAGAACAGCTGAAACAAGATGCCTGAATAAAATTCCTGAGGATTATTCAGGATTCAGTATAGTGGTTGAGAAAGTTTACTCTGGAGTTTGGAGTGGAATCCTAGCTCCCCCAATAACAGTATCTACTTCTACCTCTGAAACTTCGTTGGATTAAACGAGCACCTGTGTGAAGGGCGCATCAGTGTCTGGCACACAAATGCTGTTTCCCAACTGCAAGTTCCTGCTATTAATAGGCCAAAAGCTGGGTGGCACTGGCTCCAAACTGAGGGCCGCTCTAAGGTTTTCTCTGGAGACAAGAAATCCAAGACAGGCCAAGACAGGAATGCCTGTTTTTAACTAAAAAGTTAGGGTGCAAAATGAAGTAAGTGGCAGAGGTAGAAGTGCCCTCAAATCATCTCACTTGGCATCCGGTAAACTACTCTGCATAAGCAGTTTTTTTTTCGCCCCCAACAGTCTAACACCAACTAAAAAAGCTGTAAACCAGGTGGTGAAGAAGAGACAGGGTTTGGGCAGTGACTATGATGACTCCTCATTCTGAGTGGGTGGGTTCAAAAATACTTTGCTGTACAGCAGAAACTAACACAACATTGTAAATCAACTATACTCCAATAAAAATTAGTTAAAAAAAATACTTGCTCCCACACCTAACTTGAGGGAAGTCATTTGGCCGCTTTAACCTCCGCTTTCCCCATCTGAAAAATGGGGATAACGCGAATTACTCTCTCACTGAGTTATTGTGTTTATCAAATGTGTGCAAAGGGCTCGGCATGGTTCCTGCCACACAGCACTGCCAGCCGGGGACTTAACACCTGCAGCAGCTCACACTCGCTGGGAACCCCGGCTGTGGTTCCCCCGAGAGGCGGAGAGGAAGCGGGGCACGAGCCCGGTAAGGGGCTACCCCTCTGTGCTCCAAGGAACGCCGTGGAGATTCAATCAATTAATCCGGAGAGAGCGCTTCAAACGGTGCCTGGCGCCCGGTTAGCACTGCGCACGCAGTAGTGGTGGTTATGATACTGATGATGCTGATGCTGATGCTGACTACCGCGCAGAAGCCTGGGCCCCGCAAAGCGGAGTCCTCCCGGGTGGGCGGGCAGGCGCGACAGTCCCAACGCCAGGTAAGCGCCAGACCCCGCCCCTGGCATCGGTGGGCCCCAAGCAAAAGCAACTTTTTAACAGTTTCGCGGCCGGGAGGAGTAGCCTCGAGCCGTCAGCCGCCCAGACCAGGCCCCGCCTGGCGATCGCGCCCTCACCTTGCTGGAGGTCCTGGTGGTCGTACCACGGCTCATCCTCTTTCATCTCAAACTCCTCCACCAGGTTTTCCGCCAGCATCTCGGCCGGCTCTTCCGGGGGCAGCGGCCCCCGCCGCCGGCGGCCCGCCTCAGCCGCTGCCCCGGGCTCTCCGCCGGCCCCTCCGCACTCAGCCAGAGCCGCCCTCTGGCGGGACCCGCCGCCGCCCAAGTTCCGCAGCGCCGCCCGACCACAGCCACCCGCCGCCGCTGCCGCCGCGGGGCGGACCGCAGCACACCCCGCGGACCAGCTTCCCGACTCGCCCCGCGCCGCCCAACGACACCAACGGCCAGCGCCCCGGCGCGAGCGCCCCAGCCGGCGCTCCAAGCCGGCTCCTCACGCCGCAGCCGGGCCCAACGTGGCACTTCGGCAGAACCCTCCCAGACCGGGGCTGCGATTCAAACCCCCGGCGCCGCCTCGGCCAATCGTGAGCGGGCCGCCGGCCGAGCGGCGGCGACGTCGTCCAATCGCTTCTCACCACAGGCCCGCGGTTCGCCCGGGCTCAAGGGCAAGCAGCCAATGGAGACTCCGAAGGAAACAAAGGAGGCGGGAAAAGGAGAAGGGGTGCGGCCGAAGGCCCCGCCCCCTCCTCTGCTTTGAGTCGCTTCTGGGCGTGCGTTCGGGTTGCTGGGGTGTAGAGGTTGCGGCCTCCGCGGCCCCTTTGATGGATGTCCAGCCGATGGACGGGTTGCGTGGGTGTGAGGGGCAGGAGTCCGGCCTCCGAGCAGTGGGCGGTTGCGGACGGGAGACGCGAGGAGTGCCGGGACACCGAGGTCCGCTGCCCCGCCGGCCCGTACTGGTCTTTTGAGTCCCAGGTTTGCTCTGCTTAATGCGGGGAAATTGAGGGTCGGTCGGAAGTTTAGAGCAGTTAGCTGTTTTTTCCTTGGTATCTGAGACTCTAACCCACTGAGAATTTGTACTCACTCCCCCTGAAATGGTGGGCCTCAGACCTACCTGAGTATCTGGGGGCAGGAAGGGGTGCAGTTGAAGCTAACTGCACAGTTAAGCATCTGAAGTCATGACGTTACACCTGGAAAGAAGAGAATGCAGCCCGAGCACTTGATGGCCAGCAGGGCAGTGAACGCTGTTCTCCACAGACAGTAACAAAATAAATACGGCTCGTGGGTTGTGGCTTTTACCATCATCGTGCAGACAAAGCACAGAAATTCTAAAGTAGGGTGACAGACCAGAAGGTCAATGTTCTCAGCCTTGATGTAATGGTAAAGGTACGGCTGACAGAAGACAGCTTAGAGTAGAATGCCAGCCAATAAACGTGGAAGAGGTAATAAAAGAGGAATGGTAAACTCACAAACCCTTTTTTTCTGAATCCAGGTATACTAAAAGGTAAAATGTAACTTATCTACTTTTTATTGCTAGGTCCCCTGTGTAGCTTGTACTGCCCTGGTTGTCAATATTCTGGTAGAGATATTATTAGCCCAGAGCCAAAAGAAAATAACTAAAACCAACTATCTTAATTTACAAGTAAGTCACTACAGAGAAAGCTCTTTGGAAAGAGAGATGATTGGATTTAGGATTTGCTGATGGTGATTTGTGGAAGCTGAAGGGCTGGAATCATGCCTCTGACCTTCAAGAGACTCTTTCACAGCCACTAATCTGCAAGATTGAAAGTGTTTTTCTCCATGGCAAAACTCCTTTTGACTCCGGGTCAAATGGGAAACTGTATTGAAATGCCCTTTAACATTCTTCAAAAAACAAACACAAAACAACAACGAAAAAGAACGGTCTGGAGAATTAAAGTTATTGATGATTTTAAATGGCAATCCCCCCCCCCAAAAACCCCACATACCAGTATTAGTGTGTTCTTTTTAAGGACACTATTTGGGGAAACTTTTTCCCCCTGCAAAAGCTTGAACAAAAATTGCACTGAAAAAGACAAGTTAGCTTCCAGTGCTAAAAACCCTGCTTTGGAGGGGTTTCCATCATTCTTTTAGAGTCTATAGTCATAGCTGAGAAGCAATCATAGCAGCCTCTTCAGCAACATTATTATTTGGTTTAGTAATAGGTTAGTGAATAACAACCCAAGCTGATTCTAAAAGGAGGGTTTTGGATTTCATTTAATAATTCACCAGTATTTTGTGCACCTGCCCACCCTAATCATTACACCATTTTGCTACTTTTAAACTCTTCTGTATAAAACATTTTGTGTTACAGAAGAACCAGTTTCAGAAATCCTTTATTCCTGGTTGTAAAGATACACTATTCTTGTTCTTTGGTGTTTTGTTGCTATAGTAAAATCAGGTAAGGAGAGTTTTTAGATGGTAGTGTTGGCTTTAAAAAGATTCTTAAGTGGTGATTTTCAGTCTGATACCTACTGAAATAAGTGTTTATTACGATGAAAATAATCTAAAGCAAAATATTGATAGTTCCTTTTGCGGATAGAAATAAGGAAGATTTTTACTTCCTCCTCTCAATATATATAAACAGAAGTTTAGGCTATGGAGTTTTTTGTAATGTTATTAAAACCTTATATTCACCATATATATATATATCACATAAACCTTATGCTTCAGACAGGATGGGTGCTTAACTCAAAATCTTTAAAAAAAATTTGAACTCAACTAAGCAAACTTATGACTCTTTGCAAAATTCTGAGTTTATAAATACCTGCCTTCAGACTTAATGATAGATCAATTCAGAGGGTGTGGCATGCTTCTTGTTTTAGCATGCCTGAAATAAAACTAAGAAAGAGCGCCTAGATTTTGGTGGGCTAAATTTGTATCTTGGCTTTTGGTTCTACTGACTCCCTTGTTTTTGGCTCTCTTAGTAACCCTGTGGCCTCAGCTTCAATCTTCATTCTCACTTATGCCAAAAAGTAACTCCCTAGAGTGAGGTCTTCAACAGTACTTCCCAGCGTTTTCAAACCTGAGAATTACCTTTAAAGCCAGAAATGTTGGCTGACCTCCACATAATAGTACTTGTATTTTTCAAGAGTTTGAGAATGCATAATGATAACAGTTCAAGTATTTGTATTGTATCATTACAGCAGAATCTACAAACATTTTAAGAAAGCTAGTACACAAATGGGCAAAATATTCTTTATTCTGTTTACAGACAATGCTTGGTCTGCATATGGGTTTCATAACCCTTTTTGATAATTCTAGGGCTCTACTTGCCATAGAATTAAAATCATTCTTGTATCTACCCGATGCAAAATGAAACTCAGGCACTTAGGTAATTTGATCATTTGAGCCAGATACCCACTTCCCACTTCTAACTTGCTCTCCCCTTCTCTAAGAAATTGGGTAATATAGACTGAGGTTCCTGCTTAATTCCCAAGAATTGTTTAAGCAGGTAACATCTCTCGAATTATCTGAATATTTTTGTTTTCTGCTTCAGTGAGATTTTGGAGACCTGCCCATTATAAAACAGGAAAATCATGGTGTTATCTTTTTTTTTTAATTTAATTTATTTATTTTTGGCTGCATTGGGTCTTCGTTGCTGCATGTGGGCTTTTTCTAGTTGTGGTGAGTGGGCGCTACTCTTCGTTGTGGTACTTATTGCGGTGGCTTCTCTTGTTGCGGAGCACGGGCTCTGGGTGCGCGGGCTCAGTAGTTGTGGCTCGTGGGCTCCAGAGCGCAGGTTCAGTAGTTGTGGCGTACGGGCTTAGTTGCTTTGTGGCATGTGGGATCTTCCCAGACCAGGACTTGAACACGTGTCCCCTGCATTGGCAGGTGGATTCTTAACCACTGTGCCACCAGGGAAGTCCCCATGGTGTTATCTTAAAACTATAGTCAAGATTAAAAAAGCAAGATGAGTCTATACCTACCTCTTGCTTGGTTAACCTTTTCCTGTTTTCCAGTTGGATAAATCAAGTCCCTGAAAGGGTAAGACAATTTGCCAGATTTAAGAGGAACATTTACATCAGAGCAAGGACCAAAATGTGTTCTTTCTATATCCATCTTAGCTTTGGGCCAAAGCTACATAGAATGTCAGGAGAAGATCAAAAATAAATCTTCCAGTGCAAGTCTGTACTACTGAATGGACAACTTTATGCTAAGATGAAGGGCTTGCTGCTATTCCTTCTCTTTGACACTTGCTAAAGGATGTCACTTCATTGTTTTTTTTCTGTTGTAACCTCCCAAGTAGGGAGGATAATACTGCCATAAACACATCTCCCTGACCACTAGTTAAACATGTCTAAAGTCTTGAATATATTTCACTTTTATAAGTTAGAAGAGATACTAAAGATATATTCAAGTAAAGCCACACACTATGCAAATTAGGGTTCCTGGCAACATCTCACAAATTGTTGAGTGAGTGGATAAGAAAGTAAAGTATTAAATTTCGTTGCGTATTCACAGCTAGTGGTTTTGAACTTTTATTTAACTTAAATTAACTAGTGTCCAGTGGAATTTTGCCACTCATCAGTTATTGTATGCAAGCAGTGAATCTTAACCATTTCTTTTTTTTCTTAAACTAAAGGAAGAAGAATTCCTCTGTGTGGAAAATGGCATTTTAAAATATCAAAACCATTGCTTGGGCATTTTCCTAGGATAACATTAGGGACTGAAATGCTAAATTCTATCTTCAATTTCTACTATGTAAAGGCTTTTTTACACCTGTACAAGATTTCAGAAGTGGCCTTTTACCAAGTGCAGGTGAGATGGAGCCCTTGTTGTCCTTTCACCTTAGGACAGAGTTTCTCCTTCCTCATAGTTGTGCCTTGCTGTGATTTTACAAGGAGCTGATTCCTCATGAGCTGAAAGAGCTATCAAGAAGAGGTTATCCATGTCCAAGATCCTCTGTTTAACGGCAAAGAGACTTTTGAAAGATTGTCAAAACACAACAGCTTTAGAGTTTAAAGGGTAAGCTTTTGGTTATCTGGAAAATTCCCTTATGTGGAAAAATTAGAATTATTAAGATATTCTATGTTTTGAAATGACCCATGGTATTCACAAATTTTATTGTAATTCATTACCAATTAGATGTTCAGGATGGATAGAGTTCATGGTCTTAAAAACCCATATGGTTTATAATGTTACTTGTTTATTACCAACAACAACATCCTTGATCTAATAAGTGTTTTTGCCATTTTGAGATGGCAAACACTAATATTTTAACCTTTCCTAATGAAATTATGTAAAACTGTGCCATGGTCTGTAAACAGGCCGTCACTCTTTGCAGAGGCATGGCTGTGTGCCTTGTGGGGAGACACTGTAGCGTAATGATTGAAAGCACAGACTCTGGGGTCATGTGCCTTGGCTCAAACCCTGGCTCTGTCATTTATTAGCCTGGCAAGTTGCTTAACATATCTGGCCCTCAGTTTCCTTGTAAAGCAGGGATAATAATAGTACCTGCTTCATAGGGTTGTTTTAAGGATTTAATGAAATAATTCATGTAAAAACTTGTTTGCCTAAACACAAAGTGAATGTACACTGTTTTTGAGAGGTAGTGTTAGCTGTTATTATTAATATTTCAGTATGTACACCCCCTACAGATACTGGAAGCAATGAGCTTTTTTTTTTTTTTCAACTGATCAACTTTGGTTACTTCACATTAATTAAAAATTCAGGGGGCTTCCCTGGTGGCGCAGTGGTTGAGAGTCCGCCTGCCGATGCAGGGGACGCGGGTTCGTGCCCCGGTCCGGGAGGATCCCACATGCCGCGGAGCGGCTGGGCCCGTGGGCCATGGCCGCTGGGCCGGCGTGTCCGGAGCCTGTGCTCCGCGACGGGAGAGGCCGCGACAGTGAGGGGCCCGCGTACCGCAAAAACAAACAAACAAACAAACAAAAAAAAAAAATTCAGGGGTCATTTTCATCAGTATAAACTATACTAAAATAATCCTGTGGTTTTTTTTTTTTTCTCCTAGATGATTTTAATGATTTGGAATGCTCTTAACGACCTGAGTGGGTATCTTCACAACAACTGTTAGGCTGACTGCTGTTCCAATCATCGTAGTTCTGTTTTGTGTGGTGGCCCTTTATATGCAATAGCCTTCCTGCTTCCTTGGCTCCCTTGGAAGTACTATCATGAAGGTGACTGGCTTAGTGGGCTTCACCTGGTGGTATCATTATGTGCTTTTGATAGCACGCTTACCTTTTTTCAGCAAGCCCAGTGTGTACTGTTTACAGAAATTTTCACTAGATATTTCACTAGTCGGCTAATTATTTAAATTATTTTCACTAATTTCACTAGTCGGCTTCAGCTTATTAAAATCAACCAAGTGGCATCACTGGTAGGATCTACCAGTATCCTTTTCTGTGGTCTCATCTCTGATAACATGGAAATTTTGCTCAGTTTTCAGGCCATCACTGTTATCATGCTATTCTTGCTACTGCCAGCCTTTACATTGGCATGCACCACGTGAGTCACTTAGAACCTAAAAGAAGCCCTGAGGAAAACCCTTTCTCAGAAACTGAATAGGATCTCCCTTGGACCTCCATCATCTCACTGATGAGACAAATCTTGATCCAGAAAAACTTTTGCCTTTTTTTGACTATGAATTTCTTCCAGGTCTTCCATTTAACCTTCTTCAGTAACTTCATGATGATCTCTGTTGATAATCTCATTCCTAAGGATGTTCTTCCTTCTTCCATAAGGGGCATCAGGCTTTATCTGCCCACAGGTATGTGATGATTCTTCATGTGTCTTCCTGCAGGGATTAAAGATGTAACTCTTACCTGGCTGAGGAATTAAAAACCTGATTATATCAGTAGTTGGAAAAAATGATTCACATTTATTAAGAGACCCAAAGATTCAGAGTCCCAGAAATTATACAAGATTCTGTAGAAACATAATGGAAACAAGAGATGCAAGGAAAAAAGGAAGGAGCACCCAAGAAAGCTGAGCAATGTAATATTTTAAACATTTAGCTTTTCAATTTTGTTCTCCTGAGCTTCCTCATTTAAACCTCCACACAACTACGGAGGAAAATACATGGCTTCCTGTGAGCATGTCATTTTGCTTTATCCTGACATTTAAGATTCCTGTGACTGTTACGAGGAAGAAGAGTTACTTGATCATGGATTCCTGAAGCCAGGTTTCAAAAACACTTGGCTAAAAGACTGGAGTCCTAGAATTCCAGAGCGTTAGTAAAATTCCATGGCCATGACCATTATTGTAGAGGGTGTATCCTCCAAAAAATATACCAGCCTGTTGTTTATTACACGATTTGGAGAGTTGATGAATAAAATTGCTTCCCTTAACCTAAATATATCCTCTAAAGATATGACTTAACCTAGCCTATGATATGGGTTTTTCCTGTTTTCACAATTAAAATCTGTTATCTATACTCTTCAGAGAATAAGTTATTCTAGATAGACAAGTTTTTACTGTTTACTAACTTTCCAAAAGATTTAAACCATGTGGGGTAGAAGTAGTTCTGAAATGTTCTAAATGTTGCCACACTTTCTTAAGCAAAGTATGAGGGATAGAATTTGCCTTTCTGCCATTAGCTCAAGGCCTTTATCATAGTTTGGTTACTGTATATACCATAATACTGGTAACTCACATTTTCTGAGTGCTTACCATGTGCAATGGACTATGCCAAGTACATTGTATACGTTATCTCGTGTAATCCTGACAACTACCTTTGAAAGACCCATCCTGCCAAATGAGAAAAGGGAGGCTCAGAGGCCTTTGGAGTCGTGCACTTTAAGATTCTCTCTCTAAAGTGTACTGTGTTTATGTGGTCTGTTTAGCAGAGTTTACCAAATAGAGTAGCATTTTTGGCTTATCAGTATAGTCTCAGGTACTATGTGTACACAGTAAAATGATGCTCCCCCTTCATGGCAGTTTGAGGTTTTTCAAGCTGTTTGCTGACCCAGAATGGGGAGCTGTTTGAGTTCTTGTTTCTACTTGTTATTGTCAGATTCTAGGCTATATATACATTCCCACTTTTAATCATGTACTTGCCTATAGTATCTCCTCCAGGTAAAAAAAAGTTTGTTAAACTCTTACATAAATTAAAAAAAAAAAGTAGATAAATATTTTTATTTTTTTGGCCACACCCAGTGGCATATGGCATCTTAGTTCCCTGACCAGGGATCGAACCCGTGACCGCTGGAGTGGAAGCACAGAGTCCTAACCACTGGACCACCAGGGAATTCCCAATAGATAGATGTTTTTAAGCAGTTTAATTGAGATGTAATTCACATACCATACAATTAATTCACCCATTTAAAGTATACAATTCAGTGGTTTTTAGTATATTCGCAGACATGTGCAACCATCAGCACAGTCAATTTTATTTTTGTTTATTTTTAAATTTTTTGGCCGTGCCACATGGCTTGCAGAATCTCAGTTCCCCAAACAGGGATTGAATCTGGGCCAAAGCAGTGAAAGCCTGGAATCCTAACCACTAGGCCACAAGGGAACTCCCACCACAGTCAAGTTTAGAACATTTCATAATCTCAAAAAAACAAAAAATGAGTTGAAATAAGGTAGTTTTTTGGTTACGGTTTTATTGAGGTATGATTGACTCTCAAGAAACTACATATATTTAAACTGTACGACTTGGTACATTTTGACCTATGTATGTACCATGAAACCATCACCACAATCAAAATAGTAGACGTACTCATCGCTCTCCAAATTGTCCTTGTAATCCCTCCCTCTAATTCTTCCTTAGTTTGCATTTTCTAGATTTTTATATAAATGGAATAATACAATACGTACTATTTTTTGGTCTGGATTCTTCAGTCATGTTGCTGTGGTATCAGTATTTCATTCCTTTTTATTGCCAAATAATATTCCATTGTGTGGATATACCACATTTGTTTACCTATTCACTTTTTAATGGGCATTTGGTTGTTTCCAGTTTTGGGCTATTACAAATAAAGCTGCTGTGAAAAATTGTCTTTTTTTTTTTAGATAAATTTTAATTTAATTTTTATTTTTTTTTTATACAGCAGGTTCTTATTAGTCATCAATTTTATACACATTAGTGTATACATGTCAATCTTTGTATGGACATATGCTTTCCTTTCTCTTGGGTAAACCCCTAGGAGTAGAATGGCTGAACTGCATGGCAGGTAAATGTTTAACTTTTAAAGACACTGACAAACTGTTTTCCAAAGTGGTTGTACCATTTTACATTCCTCCCAATCATGTATAAGTTTTCCAGTTCCTCCACATTCTCATCAATATTATATCAGGCTTTTTAGTTTTGGCTATACTAGTAGGTGTGTAGCAGTATCTTATTGTAGTTTTGATTTGCATTTTCCTAATGACTGCTAATGATGTTGAGCATCTTTTTTTTTTTTTTTTGGTGGTACGCAGGCCTGTCACTGTTGTGGCCTCTCCCGTTGTGGAGCACAGGCTCCGGACGTGCAGGCTCAGCGGCCATGGCTCACGGGCCCAGCCGCTCCGTGGCATGTGGGATCTTCCCAGACCAGGGCACAAACCCCTGTCCCCTGCATCAGCAGGCAGACTCTCAACCACTGCGCCACCAGGGAAGCCCTTGAGCATCTTTTAATGTGCTTACTTGCCACCCATATATCTTTTTGGTGAATTATTTGTTTAAATCTTTAATTATTTTTTAAGTGAATTGTATATTGTTGAATTGTAAGAGTACTTTATATATTCAATATATTATGTATTCTCAGTAAAGGTGCTTTGTTGGATATATGTTCAGCAATATTTTCTCCCAGTCTCTCTTGGCTATTAAATTTTAAGAGAAGTATGGCCAAAAGATTTCAATGATCATTTTTCTCAAGCCTTCACACTAACATATGAATTTCTGTTGATCTCAATAAAAAAATCATTATAAAGTAGAAATCCAAAGTTGCCTTAAATTTTATTCTTAATTTCTAAAGAAGTGACACGTATAAATTATTGGGGTAAAAAAAATGACAGCTTGTTGGAATTTGTTGTTATTTATGTGGCTAAGTCACTTTAACACAATACCTGTTGGTTTTGGCAACGAAGGCTAAGCACTGTATTTTCATTTTCTCAGGCTCTCTTCCCAGTGGCTTTCTTTTTGAGGAATTGAATAAATGAAAGGAGAAAAGAATGAGCAAGTGCTTTTTCTCTCTAATAACTGTTTTAATCGGTCTGTGACTCTTCCACATCCCACTCCCCTCCAAGAGGCAGAATAGTAAATGGGTTAGGAGCATGGAGACTGCCAGGGAGAAGTCTGCCTCCCCACTTATTAGCTGTCTGACCCTGGGGAAGTTACTGAAGCTCTCTGTGTCTCAGTTTCCTTCTCTGTAAAATGAGAATAAAAATGGTACCTACGGATTGGAATTATTATGAGGATTAAATGAATTAAGACATACAAAGTACTTAAAATGGTTCCTGGCACAAAATAAACACTCTAGAAATGTTAGCTTTTATTAAATCTCAGTGCAGCAAATATTTATTAAACTTTCACTATAAACACAGCGTTGCCTTTATCTCTGTTTTGATTTAGGCTTCTTTGGCATTTGTTTGCCAACACTTGTTCTGGGACACATTATTCACAAGCTTCTACTCAATAAACACATGAATGGAGAGCCAAAACCCTCAGCTTGTAGAAGGCTTTACTTTAGTAAAAGAAAAAGTAGTCTCTTTTTTTGTCGTTATATTACTCATCATTGGCTCCTACCTTTTTTTTTTAAGATAATGGTTTTTAATTTAATTTTACTTATTTATTTTTGGTTGCATTGGGTCTTTGTTGCTGCACGCGGGCTTTCTCTAGCTGCCTCGAGTGGGGGGCTACTCTTCGTTGCGGTGCACGGGCTTCTCAATGCAGTGGCTTCTCTTGTTGCGGAGCACCGGCTCTGGGCACGCGGGCTTCAGTAGTTGTGGTGCACGGGCTTAGCAGTTGTGGCTTGCGGGCTCTAGAGCGCAGGCTCAGCAGTTGTGGCGCACGGGCTTAGTTGCTCCGTGTCATGTGGGATCTTCCCAGACCAGGGAATCGAACCCATGTTCCCTGCATTGGCAGGCAGGTTCTTAACCACTGTGCCGCCAGGGAAGTCCCTGGTTCATCTCTTTTTACATTGGACAGAAAAGTAATAAGGAACAATTATTAAGTACTTTATATGATGAGAGAGACAGAGACAGAGAAGGGGAGGGAGTGCTAGTGGGAGGAAATGCCTCTTAGGTAAAGTAACTTGTCTATGAATGAACAGCTGATAAAAGTGGCAAAGCTGAAATTCAAACCTAGGGACATCTGATTTCAAAATCTTTCTCTTTCCACTTTGCCACATATTTCTTACATTATTACTTTCTTATATTTTGTATAGTATTTATGTATTAGAGGTTGAAAACAAGAAGCTTCGCTTCAATATGTGGAACTGTGTAAATTTACAATATTATTATTAAATATAGGAATATAAGGGGGCTTGCTGGGGTGTTTTACATACTTTACCTTATAGAACTCTAAGAAATGCCTTGGATCCCATCAATCACTGAGCCATTGTTTTAATATTAAAAAAAAAAAAAGTGCTCTTGTTCCTTGAAAGTACAGAATTAAACCAAAAAAATCAGTCAGGGGGAAAACCCCTTATTTTTGTTAAAGAATATTGGTATTATACTTACATCATTGAAAATTCTCCTCTAATTGTAATGTACGCACAGTTGGTTAGTGAAAACAGTTCAGGGCTAAATGATATACTTCTTAAAACTGAAAACAAAGAGGATCTTTTAATCTTTGTTAATGTACATATGTATATTTAGCACTAACTTTTTGGTCTAGAACAATGAACTTTTTCATTGGTAGCAAGAAATGCAGTAAAAAAATGTGATTGAGCTCTTAACATGAATCGAGTAGAATTATGAAAATATATAAGATTAGGCAGGAAACACAACCAGAAGAAATGTAGATAGAATCATAAACTATTGTTTATCTCTGGTGCTTGATTTTAGGATTAAGAAAGTACATTTCAGACATATTACAGCAAGAAGAATAGTAAGATATTCATTTAACTATTTACTACTGTGTGCTAGGTGAATTCTGGGCTTTAATCCCAAATTTTAAAATCTGAATTTATTTTAGATTTGAGCTGGCCTTTTCACATTACAATAAAGCAATGCTTGTTGTTTCTAAGTGATGGTTCTTTCATAGTTGGTTTTAGTAAAACCTCCTCATGTTAGTGTGAAAATAAAAATGTATGAAACTGTTTCTCACTTTGTTCATTTTATAGGAAATAATAGCTGTTTCCTTGTTATTTATAGAATATTGGTCAACTTTTATGGATATCAATGGATAATAACATTTCTAACCATGATAGATAGTATTAGTTGTGTGTTTCAACTGATGTTATAATTCAGAAGCAAATTTATCTTTGGCTGAGAACGTGTATTTCGTTGTCAGGAAGAATAAGCATAATTCATGGGATTCCATCTTAACACGACGCCAATCTGCTTCCATTTCAGGGCCTTGTACTTGTCAGCCAGTCCCGGCTGAGGAAGTTTGGTTACTATGTATCTTATTTGCATTCTACCTAGAAGGAACAGCCTCCATTGTCATGTTATTTCTTGGACAGCAATACTATTATTTTTTGGCTCGTTATCTCACTTTTATCATGTAAGTAAATGCCGGTGCCAGTCCCAAAATTACAGTAGGTCTTGCCATTTCCTTTCAAGCAGTGAAACATCTTTGATCTGAAATGTGTTTAGTATTCATTTCTAGGCAGAGTCCTTATACCTTTCTGTCAAATTGAATGTGAACTCCTTTTTTGCAGAGACTTCTAATGCTAAATTTTGTGGTAAAGTTAAGCACCTCTTTGTAACCTATTAAAGTGCATCATTTAGTAAACGCTGCTGCCAAATAATAATCTTGTCCCCAAAAGATGTTCTTTGCCTTTGCCATCTTGGGAAATGGCTCTACCATCTTTCTAGTTGCCCACGTCAGAGATTGAGAAGTTGTCTTTGCCATCTCTTTCTTGTCTCCTACATCCAATAAGCTACCAATTGTTAGTAGTTTTAGCTCCCTAATATGTCCTGAATCCATCCCTTCTCTGTTTCCACTGCCATTCCTTTAGCTCAGGTCCTCATCATCTCTTACCTGGATTTCCATATAGCCTCCCACATGGTCCCCTTGCCTCTAGTCCCCAGTCCCTCCAACCCCTTCTTCCATATTGCTTCTAGAGTAACGTGTCATTCCATTGCTTAACAATCTTAAGTGGCTTCTCATTACTTGCAGGATATAATGCAAATAATGACATATGAGGTCCTTTGTTATGCAGGCCCTGTTTACCCTTTATCCTCATTTCTTGTTACTCCTCCACTTAGAATGAACTCCCTGCCATAGAGAAACATTTTGCAGTGCCTGATTCAACACCTCCATGTCTAACATGCAGCATTCTGTGCCTGGAGAGCTTTCACTGTTTCTTATATGGCTCTCTCCTAGGGTTTCTTTAGGCTGCAGCTCAGGGATGTGTTTTCTGGAAAGCCTTCCTCTATTTCCTCATCTGGATTGATTGTCCCTCCTACATGACCCCAATGCCCTGTGCTTATCTCTGCTGTAGCACTTATCCCCCTGTGTGTGATTGTCTGTGGCTCCCACTGGACTGAGCTTATTATGAATAAGGTCTAGTTTCTTATTACTGTGGCCCCATTATCTACTATAGTTCCTGCAAATAGTTGGTCCTTAGAATATGTGTTTTGGGTGAATGAATTAATAAAGCCTACTCCAGGTCCCTGCTGGAACAATTTGAGAAAATTTTCGTGAAGACTTACTTGCATTTTGAATACATTGGTAACGGAGAGTATACTAATTAACCCAAAGTATACTAATTAACCCAATTAACTGAATCTATGTGAAACTTCAAGATGTTAGAACCCCACATAGATAGCTATTCTGTTAATCTACAATAGTGGCCTCGGCTATATCATATTTCAAAGGACATCTTGAAAGAGATTTTTAGAATAAAAAATTTTGTTTGCTTTTTTTTTTTTTTACTTAAACCATCCCTCCATTTTTATTCTTCTATCATAACTAAAATGTTATATGTTCTTTTATAGTTCTTAACTTTCCTATCTTGATATCAAGAGATTTCTGTATTGGATGTGCTGTTGAACTAGAAGATTTCTAAATGCTTCTCCAGTTAAAATATATTGGAATTTATATTATTAAATACTTACTACTTATATATAATATTTTACTTAGCTCATTTCTTTTTGCATGGGATAAAGATTGTGCAAAAGAAATATAAGAAGATAATCTACCTTCCCTTAGCTTATGGTAAAGAATTAGCAAACATAAGTAGTAGATTATAAATTTAAACTGAAAAAAATTAAAATATCTGCTATACTTGCCTTCTGTTATCAAAGATAATTTTAAAAGTTATATGTTTATGTGAATGAGAGATAATGGATTCTCATTTCTTCTGTGTTATTGTGCAGTTTACAAAATATTTATGCTGTTTAAAATATAAACCAAAAAAACACCATGTCATTATTACCATGCTCATAAAGCTAGAAAGTTCATTTTAATTAAGGCAGATCAACTATAGGAAATAAAAGGGAAAAAAAGGAAAAATAAAGAGAAAAAATGTCCGATGAATTTCATGGCATGTTTTGTTCTTTAGAACCTATCCGTAATTTAAGCAGATTTAATGAGCAGTCATCTGGGAACGAGGAAAAAGCATAGTAAAATTTTCAAAATGTAATTATTTTATTTTTAAAAGAGAATTATATATTCATAGATATATTTTGGGAGGATAGAAGCATGTGCCTAATATATGTTTACTTTTGTAGTATATTATTTCATTTTTCCTTTTTGCAAACCGAATGTCTACTTTTATTTGATGTTTGGTTTTTAAACAAATCTGTGCCTCCTCGTTATAGACTTTTCATTTGTGTATTTAAAATTGTTTCTAGGGTGATTGTGCAAGCTTCTTTTTGCTCATTTAATCTGCCACTAGCTGACGTGGTCAATGCAGATTTACTGAAGTTCAATTGGCAGTAAGTAATATTTTTTCAAATATTAGCTATAAAAATATCACATGGAGGCAGGACCTATCAGAGTCTCCATATCTCAGTTACATTGCCATTACAAACCACATAACTGAAAGATGACCATAAGAGGCATCATTGGGAATCAGAGAGCAGAACGTAACAGGATACTCATAATTGTTCACCCTGGGCAAGTTTTCTCTGCTTTTGAAAGGACATCATAATTTTTTATCCCTCAGCTTCACACAGCCAGTGCTACAACAAGGTTAAATCTCAGAAAACAAAGTGAAACCTCAGATAGCTTTATGTTATAATATTGCAATATGCATTATGACACTGGATGATCAGGCAAAATGACCTTCGCCCTGTGACATCACAAGAATTAAAATTGAAAATCAAAGTCCATCTTATCCTCTTTTACTTGAAAAAGTGTAAGCTGATGATGAGAGATTTTGTTCCTTGGTATGGTTATTATAAAAGCTTTAGATCAGCTATAAAATTCACTTGATGGGCAAATATTTTCTGATATGTGCCCTATTTTATGGATTAGAGAGGACTGTATTATTTGAAGACTGGCATAGTCTTTATTAGCTTTGTAGAAACGGCATGGCTTTTTTTTTTTTTTTAATACAACTTAAATTGAAGGAAGCTTTGCCAATCCAGCTTGGTGATTTCTTCCTTATATAATTTCTTTCCTGTTTCAGGGTTTGTTGCTAAGTCATATTTGGAGTGATGAGCAAGGTGGTGAGCTCCTTAAGGTTCAGGACCGTGTCCCTAAGTGCCTAGAAAAATGACCGGCTCAAATCACTTTTTAAAAAAATGAATAAGTTAACAAGAAGAAACATCAGTAAACATCTTATAACCCTCAAATTCTTTTTGAATGAGACTGGGTACAAATGAATAAAATGGACAGTCAGAAAGGGAAGGGCACTGACATTTATCAAATGCCAATGTGTGTAAGCACTGTATGGCTTTTGCTCATTCAAGTCACACACCAGCCATGTGTGGTAGAATTATTGACTCAACAAATATTTATTGATTGCCTCCTATATGTCAGGCACTGTGGTCAATGCTGGGGATACAATACAGCAGGTCTTGTAACAGATCCTTTCTAAAACATACTCTCTCCTATGCACATGCTGTATGCTTCTGACTGAATGGCTACTCTTGAAGACACATGTGCTTTTCTGCTCCCATAAGTTATATCCTTACCAAGAGTCAGTACTTTTTGTTTCAAATTGGTTAATGTCAGATGCAATTGTTATTATAATTACAACACTTAATTACACTTATATTTTATAAACTTAGGAAATATAAGTATGAAATGAAAGTTATTTCTATGAAAACTAAGTTGAATGCTTTAGAAAGACTTGATAAAGATTAAGTGTAAAAAAATTACTATCAAATCTGATGTGATGAGAACTGTAAATGTTTTGGGGAAAAGTCATAAAAATCTAAAGGTATTCTGTTCTTAGATTGCCTTGTGAACAACTTTAGCTTCTCTCCATAACTGATAGTAGAAACCATAGATCATATCCTATGGATACTATACATGCCAGAAAGATGGCACAGCACTTTCACCAGTGGACTTGTACTTAAACAAAAGATTGGTGAATGAGTATAGTTAAGTTGAAATAGAATGGTCAATGTCTTGTCTTCTGAAGATGATTTTTTGGCTTCAGTCAACTGTTGTCCTGATCAGGTCAGATAAGAACTTAATGCAGGGAACCAAAGCAGATGTAACCCTTGCCTTTATGGCACTGACGGTCTAGTGGAGGATACAGACAGCAGTTGTATTATTATATTATCATGAAATCATAATTATCCTCATTTTCAGGAAACTAAAACTCTTGAGGGGTTAACTTTCCCAAGGTAAGGTAACCAGCAGATTGAAGAACTGGGAATGAATCTCAAGCTCTTACCATCAAAGCAATCTTCCGATTCTCTGGCCTCATCTTTTCCCTTCTTTCCTTTCCTTTTCTTTTTTTCTTCCCTTTCTTCACCTCCCCTTTTTCTTCTCTTCTTCCTTAGTTGCAAGGTTTCCATCATTAGTTGAAATATGACAAAATTTCAGATTACTCAGTCAATGCACTTGATTTATTTTATGTGACATAACTAAATTATCAAAATATGATATGGCAGGATTCTTACAGAGAACATGTTAAAGTAATCCTTTATAAAATTTGGGCAGAAAGACTTAAGTATGAAGCCCAGTTCTACTAGTTGCTAGCTGTGTGACTATGGACAAGTTAGTCTGTCCTCCCATCCCGAAAATAGGAGTGATAATATCTTCCTCAGGGGATTGTTGCGGAGCTTAAGTGAAATAATACATATTGTGTGATATTGTGTGTTCAGTTCCAGACCACTGCAATAAAGCAAATATTGCAATAAAGCAAGTCACATATTTCTTGGTTTTCCAGTGCATATAAAAGTTATGTTCATACAATAGTGTACATACATACAATAATGTACATACATTAATTTAAAAATACTTTATTGCTAAAAAATGAAATGTCCAAACAACTACAATAGTAACATCAAAGATCACTCATCACAGATCACCGTAACAAATATACAGTAAGTCCCCTACAAATGAACCTTCAAGTAGTGAACTTTCAAAGATGCGAACGTGCATTTGCATGTCCAATCACATAAGTTAGTTCACGTGTCTGGCATACGTTGTCATGTGCGTACATCCGCTACAAGTGATTGTGCTTTTGTGTGCTTTACTGTACAGTACTCTATAGAGTACAGTAGTACAGTGTCTTTATTTCAAGCCCAGGATGTCCAGAAGCAAGTGTAAAGGCAGCAGTATATAGCAGATTGTGTTAGTTGGGTGCCTAGGCTAACTTTGTTTGACTTACGAACAAATTAGACTTATGAACGCGCTCTTGGAACAGAACTCGTTTGTATGTAGGGGACTTATTGTAATAATAATGATAACGTTTGATATATTGCAAGAATTACCAAAATGTGACACAGAGACACAAAGTGAGCAAATTCCATTGGAAAAATGGCTCCAATAGACTTGCTCGATGCATGTTTGTGGCAACCCTGCATTATCAGATGATGGTTAGCATCTTTTAAACTATTTCTATTATTGTCTATTTAGGCTCAAGGAGCACTTAATAGCCAAAAGGTCCTTGATACTTGTATACATATATATGTATATACATGTACATATATACACACATGTAATTTGTGTGTGATGTAGACACATGCTACTTTTTTCTGTTCCAGGTCACCCCTTTCCTCAATGGTCTTTGGCATCAATGCTTTATTTACCAAACCTGCTCAGTCTTTAGCTCCCATGATGATACTCTCTAGGCTAAACCAGTATGGATATGGAAACCCAAACGAAAGGTAGAGAAAAAAAATGCTTTGAAATAATGTAATAGAAATATGAAAGGAAACTCAGCCTTTTACATTGATTACTAGGCAGTATCTTAGACTATGGGCATTATTAGTCATTAATTTATAGATCTTGAGTAAACTACAATAAAAAGTATTCATGTCAAAGGAACTTCAATAGGAATATCTTTAAGGGTATTCTTTAAATTATGTATGCTACAAATGTCTATGTAATTCACACTAAGCTACATACTGATTACTTTTCTAAGTCATTCACTCATTTATTATTTCATTCCGCAAATGTTTCTGAGGGCCTGCTGTTATCTGCTAGGTTCAAAGGTCCTGGGCATACAAGATGAATAAGGAGACTCCAAAGCCCCACAGATTGTGAAGCACTGTGTAAGGCCCCACCAGCCTTCGGTGATAATGGGCACTGTGGTAATGCAGGGAAGAGGTTCCTGCCTCTGTCTGCCTAAAGTCAGATAGTCATTTTTTAAAGCAGTCGTAGGGTCACAACAACACTGGGCAGAAAGTACACAGAGTTCCTGTAAATTCTCTGCCTTCCCACACGAACTGCTTCCTCCACTATCAGCATCCCACACCAGAGTGGTACAAATGTCATAATCCATGAACCTACATCCTTATCACCCAAGTCCATGGTTTACACTAGGGTTCGTGCTTGGTGTTACACATTCTGTGGGTTTCGACAAATGTATAATGACGTGTGTCTTCACTGCCCTAAAAATCCTCTGTGTTCTGCCTATCCATCCCTCCTTCCCACCAACCCTGACAACTACTGATTTTTTTTTTACTGTCTCCATAGTTTTGCCTTTTCCAGAATGTCATATAGTTGGAATCATACCTTTTCAGATTGGCTTCTTTCACTTAGTAATATGCATTTAAGATCCCTCCATTTCTTTTCATGGCTTGATAGCTCATTTCTTTTTAGCACTGAATAATATTCCATTGTCTGGATGTGCTACAGTTTGTTTATTCATTCACCTACTGAAGGACATCTTGGTTGCTTCCAAGTGTTGACAATTATGAATAAAGCTGCTATAAACATCATGTGCAGGTTTTTGTGTGAACATAAGTTTTCAACTCCTTTGGGTAAAGACCAAGGAACACAATTGCTGGATCATATTATAAAAGTATGTTTCCTTTTCTAAGAAACTGCCAACCTGTCTTCCAAAGCGACTATACCATTTTGAAATCTCACCGGAAAAGAAATGGGAGTTCTTGTTTCTCCACATCGTCATCAGCATTTGGTGTTGTCATTGTTCTGGATTTTGGCCATTCCAATAGGTGTATAGTGGTATCTTGTTTTAATTTGGAATTCCCTAATGGCATATGATCTGGAACATCTTTTCATATGCTTATGTGCCATCTGTATGTCTTTGGTGAGGTGTCTCTTCAGGTCTTTTGCCCATATTTAAATCAGGTCCTTAGTTTTCTTATTCTTGAGTTGTAAGATTTCTTTGTGTATTTTGGATATCAGTCCTTTGTTAGATATATTTTTTGCAAATATTTTCTCCCAGTTGGTGATTTGTCATTCTCTTGACAGTGTCTTTGGCAGAGCAGAAGTTTTTAATTTTAATGTAGTCTAGCTTATCAATGATTTCTTTCATGTATTGTGCCTTTCATGTTATATCTAAAAAGTCACTGACACCTAGATTTTCTCCTAGTCTATCTTCTAGGAATTTTATAGTTTTGCATTTTACATTTAGTTCTGTGATCCATTCTGAGTTAATTTTTGTAAAGAGTACAAGGTCTGTTTCTAGATTCATTTTTTGGCATGTAGATGTCTAGTTGTTCTAACATCATTTGTTGAAAAGACATTTTATTGCCTTTGCTCCTTAGTCAAAGATCAGTTGACTGTATTTATGTGGGACTATTTCTGGCCTCTCCATTGTGCTCCATTGATCTGATTGTCTATCCTTTTGTCAAAATCACAATGTATTTTTTCTCTTCCAGTTTTTTTAAAAAATATTTATTTATTTATTTGGCTGCGCCGGGTCTTAGTTGAGCATGCAGGATCTTCGTTGCGGCACGTGGGATCTTTTAGTTGTGGCACGTGGGCTCTTAGTTGTGTCATACGAACTCTTAGTTGTGGCATGTGAGATCTAGTTCCCTGACCAGGGATCTAACCTGGGCCCCCTTCATTGGGAGCACAGAGTCTTAGCCACTGGACCACGAGGGAAGTCCCTCTCTTCCAGTTTTATTGTGATATAATTGACATAAAGCGCTGTATAAGTTTAAGGTGCAGAGCATAATGATTTGACTCACATACCACATGAAATGATTATCACAGTGAGTTTCATGAACATCCATCATCTCATATAGATACAACACAGTGTCTTATTACTGTAGCTTTATAGTAAGTCTCGATGTCAGGTAATATCAGTGCATTGACTTTGGTTTTTTTCAGTGTTGTATTGGCTGTTTTTGATCTTTTTCCTTTCCATGTAAAATTTAGGATCAGTTTTTTGATAGCCACAAAATAGTCTTCTGGGATTTCGTTAGGGCTTGTGTTGAATCTATAGATCAAGTTAGGAAGAACTAAAATCTTGACAATATTGAGTCTTCCTATCCATGAACTTGGAATCTCTCCATTTATTTAGTTCATCTTTGAGTTCTTTCATATTTTGTTAGATTTATGCCTAACTATTTCATTTTGGGGGGTCCTAATGTAAATGGTATAATACTTTTAGTTTCAAGTTCCATTGCTGATATATAGGAAAGCAATTAATTTTTGTATATTAACCTTGTATCCTGTAACCTTGCTATAAATGCTTGTTAGTTCTAGGAATTGTTTTGTTGCTTTTCTGTTGTTGGTTCTTCTGGATTTTCTACATAAATAAGAATTTATTTTTTAAAGTTTTTCTCACAACTCCCTGCATATTTCTATTATAAATATTTTCAAATATACAAAAAATTTGGATAATTTATACAGTGAAGACATATATTCACCACCTATATTCAACTATTTATATCTTACTATATTGGTTTTAACACATATTGATCAAGGTATCCATCCCTCAATCTATATATCAATCATTTTGTTTTTCCTCACAACTTCCTTTTATTATGAAAAATTTTAAACACAAAAGATATTGAAAGAAAAATACAGGGAAAATCCATGCACCCATTTCTTAGGTTTAACAGTTTTAACATTGTGCCATATTAGCTTTATCTGTATTTATGTGTATGTATGTATTTTGTCCTCTGAACCATTTTAAGGTTAAGTTGCAGATATAGTAGCATATCATACATCTTATAGCTTATGTACACCTTATAGTTTAGCTTACATCTCCTAGAAATAAAAGCATTCTGACTGAAGAGCTCTGAGCACAGTAATGACATGATTTGACTTATCTTTTTTTTTTTTTTAGAAGATGTTGGGGGTAGGAGTTTATTAATTAATTTATTTATTTTTGCTGTGTTGGGTTTTCGTTTCTGTGCGAGGGCTTTCTCTAGTTGTGGCAAGCGGGGGCCATTCTTCATTGCGGTGCGCGGGCCTCTCACTATCGCGGCCTCTCTTGTTGCGGAGCACAGGCTCCAGACGTGCAGGCTCAGTAGTTGTGGCTCACGGGCCTAGTTGCTCCGTGGCATGTGAGATACGCCCAGACCAGGGCTCGAACCCATGTCCCCTGCATTAGCAGGCAGATTCTCAACCACTGCGCCACCAGGGAAGCCCTGACTTATCTTTTAACAGCATCTCTCTGGCTACTGTGAGAGAATAGATGAATGAGGGGAGTTAAGACATGGGAAACCTGTAGTTTAGTAACATATGGTATATTGTGCTTGATGGTAGCTGGAGGGAGGTGAAGCTGGAAAGGTCAGGGGGTGATGCTGCATTTAAATTTTCTTAATCCTATACATCAGGGTGTCCCAAATGTGATGACTTTTTAACTTTTGTTATATGAGTTCTCTCTGTACTATTATTTACTTAATATTTTTCTTTAAATTTATTTTAAATCACAAACTTAAAAAAATCTGGTCATAAGCAAAAGTATCCGTGATATATATGTATAACTGAATCACTTTGCTGTATACCTGAAACTAACACTACATTGTAAATCAACTATACTTTAATAAAAGTTAAATTGGAACTTCCCTGGTGGTCCAGTGGTAAGACTTCCTACTTTAATAAAAGTTAAATTGGGACTTCCCTGGTGGTGCAGTGGTAAGACTTCCTACTTCCACTGTAGAGGGCACGGGTTTGACCACTGGTCAGGGAACTAAGATCCCTGCATGTTGCCCAGCGCATCCAAAAAAAGAAACAAAATTAAATTAAATTAAATTATTTAAAAAGTAGGGCTTCCCTGTTGGTGCAGTGGTTAAAAATCCACCTGCCAATGCAGGGGACACGGGTTCGAGCCCTGGTCTGGGAATCTCCCACATGCTGCGGCGCAACTAAGCCCGTGCACCATAACTACTGAGCCTGCGCTCTGGAGCCTGCAAGCCACAACTACTGAGTCTGCGTGCCACAACTACTGAAGCCCGGCCAACAAGAGAAGCCACCGCAATGAGAAGCCCGTGCACCGCAATGAAGAATAGCCCCCGCTCACCGCAACTAGAGAAAGCCAGCGCACAGCAATGAAGACCCAGTGCAGCCAAAAATAAATAAATTTTTTAAAAACTAAAAAATAATAAAAAGTATACATGAAAACATTCATTTGGTGGGTTTCACTTTTTCTAACACAATTTAGATAGTTAACCATTAAAATAACAAGAACTATTGTGTATCATCTGAAAATCATCACATGTACTACCAGGAGTACAGACGCTGTACTTTGGGTAAGACTACTGTAGGTAAAGGAAGTCACTGAAGATTTTTATTTTATTGGAGTATAATTGCTTTACAATGTTGTGTTAGTTTCTGCTGTTCAATGAAGTGAATCAGCGATATGTATACCTATATCCCCTCCCTCTTGGACCTCCCTCCCACCCACCCCATCTCACCCATCTAGGTCGTCACAGAGCACCGAGCTAAGCTTCCTGTGCCTTATAGCATGTTCCCACTAGCTATCTGTTTTACACATGGTAGTGTATATATGGCAATCCTAATCTCCCAATTTGTCCCACCCTCCCCTTCCCCCCTCTTTGTCCAAATGTTCATTCTCTACATCTACATCTCTATTCCTGCCCTGCAGATAGGTACATCTGTACCATTTTTCTAGATTCCACATATGTACATTAATATATGATATTTTCTTTTCTCTTTCTGGCTTACTTCACTCTGTATGACAGACTCTAGGTCCATCCACATCTCTACAAATGACCCAATTTTGTTCCTTTTCATGGCTGAGTAATATTCCATTGTATATATGTACATGTACCACATCTTCTTTATCCATTCATCTGTCATTGAGGTTGTTTCCATGTCCTGGCTATTGTAAATAGTGCTGCGGTGAACGTCGGGGTACATGTGTCCTTTTGAATTATGGTTTTCTCAGGGTATATGCCCAGTAGTGGGATTGCTGGGTCAGACAGTGGTTCTATTCTTAGTTTTTTGTTTTGTTTTTGTTTTGTTTTGTTTTACTATCATTACTCTGAATTTTTTTAAAAATTATTTATTTATTTGTTTGTTTGTTTATTTATTTAGTTTTGGCTGTGTTGGGTCTTCGTTGCTGTGCACAGGCTTTCTCTAGTTGCAGCAAGTGGGGGCTACTATTTCATTGCAGTGCGCAGGATTCTCATTGCGGTGGCTTCTCTTGTCGCAGAGCATGGGCTCTAGGCACACGGGCTTCAGTAGTTGTGGCACACGGGCTTCAGTAGTTGTGGCACACGGGCTCAGTAGTTGTGGATCATGGGCTCTAGAGCACAGGCTTAGTAGTTGTGGCGCACGGGCTTAGTTGCTCTGCAGCATGTGGGATCTTCCCAGACCCAGGCTCAAACCCGTGTCCCCTGCATTGGCAGGTGGATTCTTAACCACTGCACCACCAGGGAAGCCCCACTCTGAATTCTTTTTCAAGTAGGTTGCCTATTTCCTCTTCATTTATTTGGTCTTGTAGGTTTTTACCTTGCTCCTTCATCTGTAACATATTTTTTTGTCATCTCTTTTCTTTTTTCTTTTGATGCGTGGGACTGTGTTCCTGTCTTAGTGGTTGTTTGGCCTGAGGCTTCCAGCACTGGAGTTTGTAGGCTGTTGGGTAGAGCTGGGTCCTGGTGCTGAGATGAGGACGTCCGGGAGACCTCACTCTGATTAATATTCCCTGGGGTCTGAGGTTCTCCATTAGTCCAGTTGTTTGGACTTGGAGCTCCCACCACAGGAGCTCAGGCCTGAACCCCGGCCCATGAACCAAGATCTCGCAAGCCACGTGGGGTGGCCAAAAAGAAAGAAAAGAAAAGAAAAAAAAGGAGCAGAGCAAGAACAAAAGGTAAAAAATAAAATAAGATTAGAAAACTAACAGATATGTTAGAAAAAATAAAAATATAGATGAAACTACAACTGGAAGGTAAAACAGAACCAAAAAAGAAAAAAAAAAGGCTGGCAGAGGCCTTGGCTGTGGGGGGGCGGGGCTTAGGCGGGGGGTGGGTTAGGGAGAGGTGGGGTCTAGGCTCAGCACGGCCGAAGGGGCCCTGGAGTGCCTCTGGCCTTGGAGTGTGGATGATCAGGCCCAGGACCTCAGCAGGCTCCCTGGGCCCAAGTGGGTGGGGGAAACGCTAGCCACGCTTCCCCTCCAATCCTCTGATCCCAGAGGGTCCCTCCCCGTTTGCCTCTACTCTTCTTGCCCCCCCCCACGCCCCTAGGACCCATGTGACTGGATGGGGCCTCTGAGGGCGCAAGACCAGGCCTGGGACCCCAGCAGGCTCACCAGACCCAAGTGGGCAGGGGAAACCCTAGGTGCATTCGCCATGATCCTCTGATCCTGGAGGGTCCCTCCCTGTCTGCCTCTCCTCTTCTTCCCACTACCCCTACCCCCCTAGGACCCATGTCGCCAGAGGGGACCCCAGAAGCTGGAGGACCAGGCCTGGGAGCCCAGCAGGCTTCTTGGGGCCTGTGTGTGCAGGGGAAATGCAAGCTGCATTCCCTCCCCGGTCCCGAGGGCCCCTCCCAGTTTGCCTCTCCTCTTCTTCCCTCCCCTCCCCTCCCCTCCCCTTCCTCCCACCTCCCTCGCACACCCCCAGGATCCACGCGGCCAGAGGGAGCCCCGGAGGGCGGAGGACCTGGCCTGGTACCCCAGCAGGCTTCCCGGGGCTCGAAATCCAAGTAGCATTAAATGCCTCAAGCAATGTTGTAGAAGAAAACCATGGTGACAGAAGTGGGAGAGGAAGAGACCCTGGAGTAGAACTGACTCGAAGTTCATTTGCTGGTAGATGTGAGAGCAATGGAGGAAGAAACGGTGTGCTTAGCTTGTGCCCCTCCAAGTTTTCTTTGAGAAACAGCTCTAAAGTAATGGTTCTCAACCATGTTGCACATTGGAATCACTTGGAGCTTGAAAAAGTCCTGATATTTAGGCTACACCCTCGGCCAGTTAAATCAGAATCTCTCGGGTGAGATCCAGGCATCAGTATTTTTTAAAGTTCCCTGGCTTATTCTAGTGTACAGCTGATGTGGAGAACCTGGAGATTTACTTCCTTGGAAATAAGAGGCTCTGGAGACTAATTCTTGTTGACTCAGGCATAGATATGTTGACAACCAGACACGTTGGCTGTGTCATCTCATGCTGCTATAAGCATTTTTAGAGTCATAAACTTATTCAGGGCACTCAAGTATCATTTATCTTTGATAATTTAACGTTTGGCATCTTGTGGCCTCACATAGCTAATGCCAATCTGAAAGTGTCTGACTGAAGTCCAGAGGCTAACTGTATACTTAGCAGGATATGGTTTGATGATCAGAGAGTGCTTTGATAGTCAGCAGTATGACAAATTTAGCAAAACTGTCTATTTGAAATAAATTTCATACTTGCAAGTGAGTTTTCTAATATCTGATTAATATTTTACTATTACAATATACAGAACTGTATGGTTCAGGGGTATTATTCTCCCCCCTGTGATTTTTGAAAGATGGTCTGTGGTTCCTTGATATAGTTAGAGAAATGTTTGTTCTGCAGGGTAGATTATATTTCTAAGTTTAATAGATCTATTCGGCAGCCTGTAAATGTAATTGTTAAACTTAACTGCTAATGGAGATTCATAACGGAGGTACTTGGGCAAGAAAACCAATGTGTAATCTCTTCTAATTATAGGGGATAAGGCGTTTCATGTTGTAATATTAGAAATTGATTACCTAATTAGTTTATACATGTAGCTTCTATCAAAAAAATGCAACAAAGTCCATACTTTTCACACAAAACAAACAATGACGATGAAATTCTAGTATATTTTAGATAAAGGGCTACTCTGTCCATTTGGTCAATTAAGCATGCTTGCATGCTTTTATCAGCAAACATTTGTTGAGTACCTGCTGGGTGTGAGCACTGTGCTGGGAGCTGAGGTACAACAGCCGTAAGACATGCTGCCGTTTTGCCTTTGGGAGCTTACGTGGCGCTAGTGGTTGAGGCAGACGGCAAAGTCCAGTGCAGTGAGCCAAGTCCAGGGTTGTGATGAGCACACAGTGCAGGAGGAGCACAGACTTGACCCTCGGTGGCTTGGCGCTGCCCTGACGTGGTAGGACTGTCTTTTAGCCCTGGCCAAATCCCTGCTGCTTGCTGCACATTCTGCAATAGAAAGATACATTTTCCCAATGGTCAAAGTCTGCCAATTTATTTGTTGAATTACAGCGTCATCTGTAAAGACTTTGCAGGAAACCTAAATGAAATGTATCACACACACACAAAATAGCCTTCTAGATCAATCTGCTATATATATAAGTGTGTTGTTAAATACTGTATATGCAGCTTTCCATTTTCTTGTCTTTTGTCTGGAAGCCTCACAATAGATACTTTCCAAATTATACTTGCAACGAAAGTTTAGGAGATGACTTTTCTCTTAATAACAGAGTAAACAATACTGTCTTTAACTCCATCGAAGAAGCAGATCCAAAGTGAGTTGCTTCAGGGTGAATAATTGACAAAAAATAACCTCAGGCCTTTGTCTCTTAAATAATGAAAACAATCTTGGTATTTAACTACATGTAGTTAATCATTAAAATCAATCTTGAAACTGTGTTTTGAAAACAAGTAATTTCCATAGAGATTTACTATAACGACAGCCTGGAAATCCTTAGGCAAGCATCTCTCCTGCTTTTTTTAATGACTTCTGTTTCATATTAGGATCAAATCGGTGGTTTTATTCAGTGTTAAAGATTAAGTTACCTAGACTAGAAACGAGCTAGTCTTATGTATTATACTTGGTGCTGGTGGATTTTGGTCTTTCAAAGTATCCATTCTATATCATACTGTTGATTCTGCTGTAGTTATGAAATGCTTATTGTGAATTTCTTTATTAATGTTTTACATATTCTTCATGAGGCAACTGATGAAGCATAGAGGCTTGAAAAGGAAAAAAAAAAAAAAAGCCCCTCCTCTGAGCAGCTCATGTGTCCTAGTATAGGATCCCTAGGAGAGCTAGAGATAGTTAGCAGTTAGAGCACTCCACATATTCAGAGCCTCAAATTTTGTACTTTGGTGAGACATGACTTTCCCCTTCTCCATCGCTGCCTATTTGGGAATGAAGGATTAAAAACAAATAAAAAATCTTACAGCTGTGTATATGAACTGTGTACATATAAGCATGTACATTCATTGGGGTTGCTAGAATGAATATCGGGATAATCAGTTAATCCCTGATTCAAGATTCTTATAATAAGTCCTTTTGCCAACTATGATGAACATGAGCACTTGTAGCATTCTAAATTATTACGAATATTTGGCCCCAAATATTCTGCCTGAAGCTAAGTCAGTTTATTAATAGTGTCAGAAATGGAGCTGTGATGTGAAATTTTGTGTAGGAAATTCTATCTGGAATTTCATAGGACCACAATAATATAGACCCTATGTTTTGCCACAGAATTATCAATGCTGTGTTGATTTCTTCCCTATAGCTCACTTCTCTTCCTCTGTAAATAAGGGTCATAATGTTTCATTGCAAAGGGACCACCTGAGGACAAGATTCTGTCCAAAGAAGGAGCTAATCAACATTAGGGATTTTTTTTTTGGAGAAATATTATGATCTTACTTTTTTCCATTTAGTCTTTATAGTTGGTAACATTAACAATAGCTCCCAGCCTCTGGCAAAGAAAAACAGGTATATCAGGAGATAAATCCTTACATTTTGTTTTTGTTTTTTGGTTTTTTTTTGCGGTATGCGGGCCTCTCACTGTTGTGGTCTCTCCTGTTGCGGTGCACAGGCTCCGGACGCGCAGGCTCAGCGGCCATGGCTCACGGGCCCAGCCGCTCCGCGGCATGTGGGATCTTCCCGGACCGGGGCATGAACCCGTGTCCCCTGCATCGGCAGGCGGACTCTCAACCACTGCGCCACCAGGGAAGCCCTGAGCTTATTTTGATAGCAGAAAAGGAGAGTGGAAAGGAGGCAGACTTTGCTTTAGTGTCGAGATGTGGAAGAGCCCCAGTATGATAGGATTGGAGGTGAGAGGATAGTGATTTATATGGCCCCCTTTACCTCACAGAGCTGAATTTACAAATGGTTTAGCAAGGAAAGCTAAGCTAAGACAAGTAAGTAAGCTAAATTAAGAAAATGAGGGAAAAGATACCAGACAATAATACTTCAGAACGTAATAACCTGCAGGTAGATATTTTTCTTTTAAAAGTAGAGCATGGGCTTCCCTGGTGGCACAGTGGTTGAGAGTCCGCCTGCTGATGCAGGGGACACAGGTTCGTGCCCCGTCCAGGAAGATCCCACATGCCGCTGAGCCTGCGCGTCCAGAGCCTGTGCTCCACAACGGGAGAGGCTACAACAGTGAGAGGCCCGTGTACCGCAAAAAAATAAATAAATAAAAATAAAACAAAAGTAGAGCATTGTGAGAGAAAATTGGGTGCAAATTTTTTCCATAAGCAGAGGTTCTTTACATTTATTTATTTATTTATTTATTTTTGGCTGTGTTCCGTCTTCATTGCTGCGCATGGACTTTCTCTAGTTGCGGCGAGCCAGGGGCTACTCTTTGTTGTGGTGCATGGGCTTCTCATTGTCGTGGTTTCTCTTGTCGCAGAGCACGGGCTCTAGGAGCGCCGGCTTCAGTAGTTGTGGCACACGGGCTCAATAGTTGTGGCTCCTGGGCTCTAGAGCGCAGGCTCAGTAGTTGTGGCACACGGGCTTAGTTGCTCTGCGGCATGTGGGATCTTCCTGGACCAGGGCTCGAACCTGTGTCCCCTGCATTGGCAGGCAGATTCTTAACCACTGCACCACCAGGGAAGCCCAGAGGTTCTTCTTATAAGATAAAATTAAATATATTTATTGTCTCTTTGCCTCCACTAGAATGTAAACTTTCTTGAGGGTAAGGATCATTGTTGAATTATTTACTCTGTACTGTAAGCATCTAAAACAGTAAGTGTGCAATAAATATTTGAGTGAACTAAATTATAAGCAGAGCTTAGGTATTATTTTTCTACCAGAGATTCATTTAAAAATGTTGTTAAGGGGCTTCCCTGGTGGCGCAGTGGTTGAGAGTCCGCCTGCCGATGCAGGGGATGCGGGTTCGTGCCCCGGTCTGGGAAGATCCCACATGCCGCGGAGCGGCTGGGCCCGTGAGCCATGGCCGCTGAGCCTGCGCGTCCGGAGCCTGTGCTCCGCAACGGGAGAGACCACAACAGTGAGAGGCCCGCGTACCGCAAAAAAATAAATAAATAAATAAAAATAAAAATGTTGTTAAGGATGAAATTGACATTCTGAAAGTATAAAAGGCCAACTGGTCACTAGGTTCATCCACATCCCAGTAGAGGGGATGTAATGTGAGAGAGGAAAAGAAATTCTCTAAATCATGGGCATATCTCTCAGATTAGAATAACATCTTAAAAGAAAGAGGAAATCTTAAGAAAGGAGCAGAAAGATGAAGGAAAGTTTTGGAGAGCATCAGGTGATTCAGTGAAGTAGTAGGGTAATGAAAATTGTTGCAGCTTCGGTAATAACGGTGTCAACCTGAAAGCATTGGGGGTTAGACCACAACATGATAGTTATCAAACTGCCTTAATCATTTCAACATTCATTCCCCTGCCTTCCCTTGAACTTCCAGCCTAAGGCTTTCTCCCTGTAGTGTTGTCAGCACGCTCACATGAGGCTTTGCCTCTGCAGATAATCACAGGTGTTCCGCATGCCTCCTCTCACCTTGAAAAAAAGAGAAAAAGACAATTCTGTCTTCGAGATAGAAAATCTCCCAGAGAGAACCCCTGGCAGCTGGAATCCAATTTCTTGTTGTTTCTGAAATTGGAATCTGCTATAACTAGAGAGTGCCGAAGGATAATGGGCTCCTTGCTGTTAAACACTCAGATAAAAAGCACACAGGTGCCTAGCCAAGCAGAAACCAGTCTTTTCATAAAACACCAGGCTTTGAGCACATACTGTCCTAATTCCTTGACTAGCAGCTCATGGTCATGGCTCTATGGTTTTTTTCTCCTTTAAAGGTCTTGATCAGGCTGCTTCCTTTCTTTTATTGTGTTTAAGAAATGTGTGATTTAGGCTGCTGCAAAGTGGGATTTGGGTTTCCCTTACCTTGTTGGCATCTTGCACCCATTATTGGTCCAGTCCTCCCATCTGGTCTGTCTTGTGGTTCCAATCAGTGAACAGTCAAAGGTGGGGAGAGAAGCATCATGCTTCTGCACACCTACAACATCAAGTTCAAAAGTATAGTCATGACCTTGTCTTCTCATTCTTGAAATCTGTGCTCAGCTGTTTCAAACCTCCTGTGTCCTTGCTAGTAATGGCCAATTAGAAATCACTGAATCCTTTCCCTATAGTGGTCAGAGGCAGCCAGTTATGGTAATATGGACATGAGTGCCAATGGTAAAGTTACACCAGTCAGGCCACTTCGGCTGCAAGTGACAGAAACCCAACGCAGCCTAGCTCAAATAAAAAAAGAACTTACCAGCTCATAAAATTGAAAAGTCAGGCAGAGCTGGATCTATGTAGCTAGTACTCAGAGGATGTCAGGAACCTGTTTATCTCTGACTTTCCCTCTGTGTTGAGAGCAAACTTTTACCACATGGCAGCAAGATGACTCCAGGTTTACATGGGCCTAACAGCCTCAGATCCTAGAGGAAACATGTACATTTGTCCCAGTAGCACAGCAAAAGTTCACAGGTGGACCTTGAAAGGCTTTGCGTGCGTCACATGTCCATTCCTGAGGCAGTAGTTGTAGCCTGAGGCTGGAGTCCTCTGACCAGGTCTGGGGGTGTGCCTGCCCTTGGGGGTGTGAGCAGGGTAGTCAGCCTCCACTGCATCTTCAGAAGTAAGACAGGGTTACTGTGGAAGAGGGCAGAGGATTTTTCTTTCTTTCTTTCTTTCTTTTTTGTGGTACGTGGGCCTCTCACCACTGCGGCCAGGATTTTTCTTAAGGGAAGGAATGCTAGGAAGACAAAACACTATGTGCGCCCAGAAATGAAGTTTTCCATAGATAGTTTGGGTGGAGCAGAAGTGTAACCAGATCCTGACAGCATTCTTGCTCCTCTGTTACTTCTAGAGGCTACAGTCAGTATGTGTTGGGTAGTCCAATTGATGACCCAAGCCTTTGTGGTTGTCCCCGAGCATAGAAAATAGCAGCAAGGGAGCAAAGCCTGGGTTGGTCATAATCAGCAATTCTTGTATTGAGCAGGGCTCAAGGTGAAGGGTGCTTTTGTGGAGCAGTAGTTGGAAGGGGTGGTCATACCTAAGCAAATGCAATCCAGCCCAGAGCACCAAGAACTTTCCCACCTGTGGCCTTTAGAGGAGGAGGTAGTGATGGTTGGATGTTCTGCCCATGATTCTAGGCAGAGGCCTTCTAGTAAACATCTACTTATTCTTCAGGACTCAGCTCGAATCCCACTTCCCTGCGGGAGTCTTCTCCGGGCTCCACCTGCCAAGAGTAGACCAGACGCTCTGGTTATGCGCTCCTATCTAATGCTTTGTTTTTTCCACCTCAGCACTTTTTCTTCTTACGTAGTCATGTGTAAGTCGATCTGATTTATGATTACTTGATTAAGGTCTATCTCCAGCACTGGGAGGTGGCCTCCGTGAGAGTAGGAATTCTGTCAGTTTGGCCACCATTGGATAACCAGCCCTTGGCCCAGTGCCTCGCGCATTAATCATCACACAGTGCCTAATTTTTAGATGAGTGAATCACACATGGGTTCTGGTTATTGCAACTGGTTTTAGTATGAAAATGTAACAAACTGCCTCCTTTTCTTGTATCATATAGTTTGATCTTTCCACTTATCTCCTCAATCGGCTGAATTAACGAGGTGCTGTCTTAAATAGCCCAAGTAACCCAAAAGAAGCTGCAGACTAGATAACCAGCCCTCAGATAATTAGGAGGCCTCTTTTACTGTGTATGATTTAAATGAAAAAATATGATCTATCAAATATAATGGAGAACCATAGGCATCTTTGGGCTTAATTGAAGTTCTTGGCAGTAAATAAGGTTGTGTCATTTCTGAATATTATTATTAACTCTGGTTTCCTCTTGTAGCCTCAAATTTTGTAGAATGGAAGTAAGTTTAGTAATAAAAATGAATGCCCAGCTCCTGCCACTTTGTTTGAAACCCATTGGGTGGTAATTTCAAGACTAAAGTGTTATGAGTATACAGATGCATATGCCTATGCATTGCGCCCACCTCCACCTCTGTCCTCCTGTGGCCGGTGTGTGGTCCTTCGCTGTGGCCTCAGCATTTCTCCCCAGGCATTGTGATCCAGGGTTTACATGTCAGCTCCTCTGGTATAATCAACAGGAAGGTAGGGTTTACTGACTTATTCAGTTATTTGAAAGAATCAAAATTATTTGATAAAATTTCAGTTACCTTTTAAATGGGTTCAATATATACCAAAACTTTTCTGAAACTTTTTGTTGTATAGCTTTGAATTAATAAGAAAAGAAGCCACTGGAGAAACTAAACGTGTTTTTTTGTTTTTGTTTTTTTTGCGGTACGCGGGCCTCTCACTGTTGTGGCCTCTCCCGTTGCGGAGCACAGGCTCCGGACGCGCAGGCCCAGCAGCCATGGCTCACGGGCCCAGCCGCTCCGCGGCATGTGGGATCTTCCCGGACCGGGGCACGAACCCGTGTCCCCTGCATCGGCAGGCGGACTCTCAACCACTGCGCCACCAGGGAAGCCCTAAACGTGCTTTAAATCTTTTTTTCCTCCCAGTACAATCTTAGATCTTCATGATGCCATGTTTAATTTGATTTGCCTGGTCCTACTGGGCATTGCAGGAATTCAGATTCTGGTTTGGAGCCCATTCTCCATCAGGAACAAGACAGACCACACAGGGGCTCTCTAAGGGCAACATCAGCCATCATGGGAGTCAAATGAAACTTCAGTTGTTTGTCCTTATAGAGTTTACATTATGCCAGAGGGTAAAACTGTTCTTTATAACCTCTAATTTGTTTAGAAAACAAACAAACAAAACTCCAGCACAACTTAGGGGTTTTTGACTCCATAATAAGGAAGTTAAATATAAATTAAGTGGGCTGTTTCCAAGTGGTCTCATAGCCTGGACACAACCTGTCACTCCTCACCCTTGCACTGCTATGTGAGCTGCTTTGTGTTGCCCAGAGCCCCCCTGACTGCGTGTGCCACTTCCTTTTATTTTTTTAAAGCCTCATATTGCTTCTTTGACTGATTTTATTAGTGCTACATCCTTTTTTTTACCCTTTTCATTAAGTAATACTTCATCACCATCATCTGTACATTGCCTGTGATTAATGGTTGTCAGACTTGGGAATTCAGGGACCTCGATAAGAGGACTCATATAGTCCAGATTTCTGTGGTTCACTGTCTTGGTTGCAGAGCTTTTGGTTGTAAAGAAACAGGAATTCATCTTCAGCTCTCTTAAATAAAGAGAGGTTTCTTGTAAGGATGCAGTAGGCAAATTCATAGGCATCAGGGACAGGAAATAGGACTAGAGTGGGAGAGGCAGGGTGGCTGAGGCAGCTTTCTCTGTTTCTGTCACCTTCATTGTTTTCTCTCTCATTCTCTCTCTCTCACGCTCAACTGGCTAAGAACCAGACCTTTCAGTTCAGTCGCCCACCTTCATCTGACTCAGACTCTGTGTGCTTGTCCAGATTCTCTTACCCAGGAGTGATAAGTGGCCCAGCATGAGACACTGGTACACACTGGTGTGATAGAAATGCTTAATGATTGGCTCTCTGAAAAAAAAAGTATGCATATATACATATGTAATTTTATTATAAATTTTACTGATAAGAAAAGTGTATAGCATATGACTTACAAATCATAATAAAATATACCTCCTTTTTTTTTGAAATTCCATATACCTATAATTTCAGTGTGACTTGCTATTTCTTTTTCTTTTTTTTTTTTGGCTGCATGGTACGGCATGTGGGATCTCAGTTCCCCGACCAGGGACTGAACTCACACCCCTGCAGTGGAAGCACTGAGTTTTAACCACTGCACCGCCAGGGAAGTCCCATGACTTGCTATTTCTTACAAATTCCATGTTGCATTAGAAGTGTTTATAATTGGCAACAAGAGCCATGAAATCAAGACTATGAATGAATGCTTGACTGCTATTCAGTTCCACAAAGAAGTCACTCATGTCATGACCAAGCAGTGTAGTTCCAACCTAAATATTGTTTTATATTTTCGTTTATGTTAACGAGTAAGACAAAACGGACACAATGAAGACACGCTTCAGAACGGCACTCAGTCAGCCATGATGAGAGCAACCTCTTTGATTAATTGAATGATAGGTTTTGAATACTGGAAAGAATATGTTCTGAATTTCTTGTGTTTTTCACAGTGTAACAGCTATAGACATGAAAGTTTTGAGTTTAATCTGCATTATTAACATTTTATTACTTTCTTGAGTCTAGTCCATGGGTTAGCAAACTATCACTGCTGGGCTAAATCCAACCTGTGGCCTATTTTTGTACAGTGTGAGACCTAAGCATAATTTTTACATTTTTAAAGGCTTATAACACAAACAAAACTATGCAACAAAAACTGCATGTGGTTTACAAAGCCTAAAATATTATATGGCTCTTTACTGGAAAAATTTGCTAACCCCTGGACTAGACAATCAACAAAACAAAGCAGCAATTTATACTGATTTCCATGGTGTAAATACATCCAACATGGCTAATTTCAAGCTACAAATGTGATATCAGGGAACACAGATTTGGGAAGAAGTGCTCAGTAGCATACCATTATAAAATTGGAAGATGAAATAAATAATCATAACTCCATATACACATGTCATATCACCATACAGGTAGAATAGACATTAATAACATTAAAGAATAAAAATAGTAAAATGTAGTAAAGTAGTTAGAAAGTAATGTCTTGAGTATTTATCACCTTTGTTTTTAATATAATTTATTTGATTATATATATATATAAATTTTATATATGGAATATAAAATTTTAAAATAATGGCCATGTTTAAAAACCAGTTTGAGAAGTTCCTGAAAAGTTAGCAATGGCTCTCACCAGCCAGCTTACCACTGGGTATACTTCACAAGCGTACTCTGTGTCTCTGCTACTTGGTTGGTGGGTAAGCATGTTCAATAAGAAGTGTAAGGAATGTAGGTGGAGTAGACCTGATTCATATTCTGAGTTCTCTGATTCAAGCCAGGATATTGAAGTAAGAGAGTGCAAAATGGTATAGTTCCTGAATTTGTTTTCCTTTTGCTTTCCCTGAAATCAGCGAAGTTCTATCAGGTCCTGGAGATAGGGAAGGCCAGGGATGGAGATATTGACTGCATTATCTTCCAGTGAGGTCTATTTATCATAAACTCACACTTAATCTTGAAAGGGAAGCTAAAGATTGTGAAGAAGTTTGGTTTTGTGCAAACTGTAATGTTCAGAGTGTCCCGTGAGGAGAGAATCAGTGAACTTGAAGATAGGTCAATAGAAATTACAGGCATACCTCATTCCACTGTGCTTCACTTTATTGCATTTCACAGATATTGCTGTTTTTACAAATTGGTGGTTTGTGACAACCCTGTGTCAAGCAAGTCTATTAGCATCATTTTCCCAACAGCATTTGCTCACTTCATATCTCTGTGTTATATTTTGGTAACTCCTGCAATACGCCCATGATCAAGTAGGATTTATCCCAGAAATGCAATGATAGTTCAATATCTGCAAGTCAATGTGATGCACCACATTAACAAGTTGAAGAATAAAAACCATATGATTATCTCAGTAGATGCAGAGCATGCTTTTTGACAAAATTCAACATCCATTTATGATCAAAACTCTCAACAAAGCAGGTATAGAGGGAACATACCTCAACATAATAAAGGTCATAAATGAAAAGTCCAGAGCTAACATCATACTCAACAGTGAAAAGCTGAAATTATCTTCATGTCCTCTAATATCAGGAACAAGACAAAGATGTCCACTCCCACCACTTTTATTCAACATAGTATTGGAAGTCCTGGCCACAGCAATCAGGTAAGAAAAAGAAATAAAAGGAATCCAAATGGTAAAGGAAGAAGTAAAACTGTCACTATAGATGACATGATACTATACATAGAAAATCCTAAAGACTCCACCAAAAAATTGCTAAAACTTATCAATGAATTTGGTGAAGTTGCAGGATACAAAATTAATATACAAAAATATGTTGAGTTTCTATATACTAACAATGAGCTATCAGAAAGAGAAATTGAGAAAACAATCCCATTTACCATTGCATCAAAAAGAATAAAACGCCTGGGAATAAATCTAAGGAGTAAAACTATACTAGGAAAACTATAAAACACTGATGAAAGAAATTAAAGATAACACAAACAGATGGAAAGATATACCCTGCTCATAGATCAGAAGAATTAATATTGTTACAGTGATCATACTACCCATAGCAATTTACAGTTCAATGCAATCCCTATCAAAATACCAATGGTATTTTTCACAGAATTAGAACAAATAATTCTAAAATATTTATGGAAACACAAAAGACCCCAATAGTCAAAACAATCTTAAGAAAGAAGAACAAAATTGGAGGTATCATGCTCCCTGACTTCAGACTATACTACAAAGTTACAGTAATCAAACAGTATTGTACTGGCACAGAAACAGACACATAGATCAATGGAACAGAATAGAGAGCCCAGAAATGAACCACACATTAATCTTTGACAAAGGTGTAAAGAATATACAATGGGGAAAAAACAGCCTCTTCAATAAACGGTGTTGGGAAAACCAGGCAGCTACATGCAAAAGACTCAAACTGGACTACTTTCTCACGCCAGATGCAAATATAAACTCAAATTGGATTAAAGACTTAAATGTAAGACCTGAAACCATAAAAATTCTGGAAGAAAACATAGGCAGAAGGCTCTTTGACATCAGTCTTAGCAATATATATTGCTATAATATATATAGCAATATATATATAACTATTATATATTTATATATATATAATATATATAACTATTATATTTATATATAATATATATATTTTGTTTTCTTTCCCTAGACAGGGGAAACAAAAGCAAAAATAAACAATTGGAACTACAACAAACTAAAAAGCTTTTGCGCAGTGAAGGAAACTATCAACAAATGAAAAGGCTACCTACTGAATGGGAGAAAATACTTGCAAATGATATATCCAATAAGGGGCTAATATCTAAAATATACAAAGAACTCATACAACTCAACGTCAAAAAAACAAACAACCCAGTTAAAAAATAGGCAGAGGAGCTGAATGGACATTTTTTCAAAGAAGACACACAGATGGCCAACAGGCACATGAAGAGAGGCTCAACATCACTAAGCATCAGGGAAATGTGAATCAAAACCACCTCACATATCACCTCACACCTTTTTGAATGGCTATTTATCAAAAAAGACAACAAATAGGCCCTGCCCTGCCAGGAACTGATCCCTAGGGCTGGGTGAAGGAGTTTCCTGATCTGATGAGTCTGTTGCAGCCAGCCACACTTCTGGATGAGTTACCGTGGCAACTGAAGAGTCCATCATCCACATCCAGCCATACCACTACATCCATGATGTGCTGGACCAGAACAGCAATGTGTCCTGTGTGGAGATTGGGCCAAAGACTTACATCTGGCAGGAAAATGAGAGGGTCCTGTTTGCCCACATGCGCACAGTGACTGTTCCCCCATGCCATTACTGCACAGTGGCAACCCAGTGTTCCAGGATGCCCAGGGCTCCATGCTCTTCAATGTCACAGGACAAGTACGGCTCCGCCACACTGACTTAGAGATCTGGCTGACCCAGGACCCCAACCCCCTGTACCCAGGGGAGGTGATGGAAAGTGCCAGGCATTGATGGGCAGTGACAGCAGTGGTGGACCAGGAGAGGCCCAGGCTCAGATGCCCGTGGTCATTCTTCAGGAAGTCATTGCAGACCTGCAGTGCCAGCCAGGCGCTCGTCCATGTTGCCCTCAGACCCTGGGCCTGAGTGAGGGGGCACCCCACCTTCATTTCTATAACATTTCTTTACCTTCACCTCCTTGCCATTTTATACTGTTCACTCCGGGTTCCTCTACTAAGCAGTGCTTCTTGATCCTGGAAGCATTAAGCACATGACCCGGGAGGTTTGAGGCATTCCTGTCCACTTAAATGCAGACACTTTGGGGAAAATGTGTGTGGAGATAGTAAAGTAATGAAGAGTATTCGGATGTTAACCCTTAAGGAATCTGAGAGAAGGGTGTGGGGGAATTCTTTGTACTATACTTGCAAATTTTATGGAAGTCTCAAATTATCACAAGTTAAAAATCACCCATATCCAGGTTCTACCTTAGACAAACTAAATCCCTCTCTTGGGGGGAGCCGTGGTGGGTGGTTGGGCACCAGCATTTAAACACTCCCTAGGGTGGAGAGAGAGCTTTCCTCATCGCTGCCTCTTTCACCTCTGCTTCCCCGGCAGCCCCAGCTCACAGCAGCTCATTCTCAGACCTCACGTGCTCCAGGCCAGGAGGGCCGGGCCTTCCCTTCCTCAGAGCCCAATGCCACCAAGATGTTCCTTTTCTACCGGAAAGTCGGCACTCACCCTCCTGCAAGGCACTGGCTTCTACGCGCATCAGTTCCTTTCCCTTCACTGGGGTGGCACCTGGCTCGGGCCTGCCTTCCCCCACCCTCCTGCTCTCCTGGGAGGCTCACTAATGTCCACGCGATGACTGGGTCAACATCTTAGCCTTCTTGACCTCAACTCTGACCCTTGCCTCTTGTGCTCTGCTTCAGCCCCGCCCAGTGCCATGTCCACTCTGGACTTGGTTGGTTATTCCCCCACCTGCCCACCTCTGAAAGAAATTTTTTTTTTAGCTAAAATATTTATATTTTCTTTTTTATTGAAGTATAGTTGATTTACAATGTTGTGTAAGTTTCAGGTATACAGCACAGTGATTCAGTTGTACATACGTATATATCTATTTTACAGATTCTTCTCCCTTGTAGGTTATTACAAAATGTTGAGTATAGTTCCCTGTGCTATGCAGTAGGTCCTTGTTGCCCCGCCTCTGAAATTAAACCCAGCTCCTCCTTAACCATCAGTCTCCCCTTCCTAGCCCTCCTCTGTTGTCATGTTACCTCCAGGCTTTTGAATCCCATCTTCTCTCCTATCCCTCAGATTCTCTTCCTGGTCTCTCCCTACCCCAGCTGAACCTCGTCATTTTCACACACTCTGCATGTGCTGGACCTGCACCCAAACCCGGTCCTGGATTGGTGTTACCCCCACCTGACCTTTCTGTCCTCACACCCAGGGCAGATCCACCCCAACAGTGTTATAAGTAGCTAGTGGGGTAAGTGGTTCATTCCAACCCAAGCCCTGCTCATTAGTTCTCTTCCTTCCCAACCAGCTTTCTCTCCTTTTTTTTTTCCCTGCATGCCTCTAAATATTTATCATATTTAGTGACAACTTGGTCACCTACTTAGTTAGAAATTGAAGCCATCTGGAGGGATCTGGGTCTGTGTCCCCTTCCCTTACTTTACACCTACCCTTATCTCCTTTCTACCTGTTGGAGCCACTAGGAGTTTCCCCTCCATCCGTGGACCCAGGAAGATGCATCCTTCTATCTCTGAGATCTTATCCCCACCTAGAACTTCTCTCTCCTGTCTTTAATTTCTCTGTTACTGGTGCCTTTCTCTTGGCCAGTAAACATGTTCTGCCTCTTCCATCGTTTTCTGGCCTTGAAGGCTTACTTGTGTACACTTTTCATTCTAAAGAATGCATTCATAAGGCTGTAAAGTCCTCTCTGACTTCCACCAATATCCACTCTCCTTCCCCAGAGGTATCTGCCATCATCCATTCATGGTACACACTTTCCTACACATCTATGCATCCACATAAGTATGTATCCATAAAAAGTATTGATTATAACTTATTTGCATAATGACTATCACATTGTCACTTGCCCGTGTATTTTGAATGAACCTCTCATCTTGGTGCATAAATCATTTCTTGTTTAATTGTTGTATGTAATGCCATATGATGTATAGAGGTTCGGCCCTTCTCCTACTGAATATCATTTAGGATGTTTCCAATTTATAAGGAAAAACAGTGCTGTGGTGAATATCCTTGTCTGTGTGTCCTTGTGCATTCTAGTTTTTTCCTTTTAAGAGTAGGAACTGATAAGAAACTACATTACTGGGCTTCCCTGGTGGCGCAGTGGTTGAGAGTCCGCCTGCCGATGCAGGGGACACGGGTTCGTGTCCCGGTCCGGGAAGATCCCACATGCCGTGGAGCGGCTGGGCCCGTGAGCCATGGCCGCTGAGCCTGCGCGTCCAGAGCCTGTGCTCCGCAATGGGAGAGGCCGCAACAGTGTACCGCAAAAAAAAACCCAAAAAACAAAACAAACAAACAAAAAACAAACAAACAAAAAAGAAACTACATTACGTAACTGATAATGTAGAAACACTACATTCATATGGACTCTTAAGAATGCCCCTGTGAATCTAATTTTTAGCTATTTATTGCTTTCTCTTTCCTATTTACTCTTTGATGACAACTTGTACCTGATGTTCTCTGCTCTATTCCCTCACAAGCCCCTGCATCTGGCCCTTGCCCCCACCTCCACTGAACCCACTTTGGCAAAACCCCAAGACATCCCAACTGCAGGCCCAGGGGACAGTCATTTTGTGTCCTCTCAGCCACATCCACTGTTGATCTGCCCTCTTATTAAAACTTGTCTTTATGTTTTACTCTGTGGATGTCTTTTTTGTCTTCTCCCCGTCCCCTCTGCCTTCAGGTTCTGTCCTGACTATCCTGTGCGCCCTCTTCTTTTTCGTGGCCTTGATCACTTCATCTCTGTTGAAGACACCGAACTCTGTAGCTCCCAGCTAAGGTATAGACTGTGAGTCCCCTAGCTGCCTATAGGAAGTCCTCTCCTGGATGTCCCACAGTCGCTTCATACTGGACATCCAAACCTAATACTTCCCCTTACCCCCAAATCTGTTCTTCTCTCATATTCCCAGTCTCACTTGGTGATACTACTGGACCTAGTCACTCAAGCTGGAAGCCTGTAACAGCATGTGGGACAAACTGGAAGGAGACAAAGGAGGCAGCCAGGAGACCAGTTAGGAAGATATTTCCATCATCCAGGCGAGAGGTGTTGGCGGCTTAGGTGAGGGTGTGGCAGGGATAGATAAAGGCAGGCCTGGATTTGCAATGGACAGACAGGAAGTGACGATGGAGTAGATGTGAGAAATGAAAACCGTACTGGACTACACGCTCTTCCCAGAATGCTCACACCTTCCTCCTCCTCCTTCTACACCTTTATATCAAAAGCCAGCTCTTCCTCTGAGCCCCAGTTCAAATGCTACTCTCTGAGGGCCTTTCCCAACTTCTTCACCTGGACTTCTGCAACCTCTTCCCCTTGACCCGGTCCACAGTCTGCTTGGAGGCATTGGTCTGTGTTTGTCTTATCACCCACTGGAACCTCAACTCCACGAAGATGGGGGTATGTCTTGACTCCACCACAACCAGCCGAGCGCAGTGCACAGAGAAGGTGTCCAGGCAAAGGCTTGCAGGGGCAGTAAACCTCCAGCTCTGCCTCTCTCAAACCCAGGGTGTGGTTGGTGGGTGAAGTAGAGTTATGTGAGCTTCTCCTCCCGGGGAGCCACCCTAGTTGGAGTAAGGAATGGCAGGTAGCCTTCACTAAGGCTGAGGTTCAAATCCTGATTTTGTTCCTTACTAGTTGTGTGACATTTGTCAAGTCCCTTAGCCCCTATGAACCTCTTTCCTTGCTTTCCTGCCTCCCTCAGATCAAAGATCAAGTGAAATCCTATTTGTAGAAACATTTGTACAAACTTCTAAAAGGTTTGGCTACTTGTGGCTGGGCCCTTCTTCCTGATGGAAGCAGATGTGATGGCTGGAGTACAATGGCTGTCTTGTGACCATGAGGCAACCTTGAAAACAAAGCCTCATGCTTAAAATGTGCCTGTTTATACCTCCCCACCTCCTTATACTTCCTGAGAGTCCCAGTGCACACTGGGCCATGAGATATTCCCTTCCTTAGCTTCCCAGATGTTTCTCCCACATCAAGCCCCCTATCTGTTGCAGAAACTCTGCCTCTTTTCACCAGTGCAGAATAGAAACGTGGAGACAGAGTTTTGGGTGAAGTAAAAAAAAAATAGCTTCACCGCTTTGCCAGGCAAAGGGGCCACAGTGGGCTAATGCCTTCCAAACTGTGCTTCCCACCCTGGAGGGGGTGGTGAGGAGTCTTATAATGCTCAAGGAGCAGGGCGTGGTCCACTCGTGCATGGATCTTCTGATTGGTTGGTGGTGAGGTCATCGAGAGTCAGCATGACCAGCATGACCTGGTTCCAACTGGTCTGGGATCTATGTGCTTGTGGGCAGCATGCAGTTAACTTCTTCCACCTGGCGGGGGTTTCAGTATCTGCAACAGCTCAAGGATGTGGCTGAGAATATTATCTACAGCCCTTGAGGAGGAACTAAAGGTCCTTGACTTTATTTAATAGCTAAAGTATTATTATTTTGCCTTGCTTGACTGTCTCTCATTTTTTTTCTCATTTCTCTGATTAAATTTATTCTTTGACTAAAGTTTTTCTGCAGACAAAAGGCAGGCAGAGGACATGGGTGGGGGCTCTATTCTGGGCAGGCTTCATAGGGTCCTCCTCAGTTACATGCCCAGTTTTCCACAGGCGTTTCTAGTTCAAAACAAGTTCTGAGCATTTCTTCAGAGGAAGGTGTGTCCTTGGCCCATCAGCTGTGGTGTCCTCTTGCTCTGTCAACTCCACCTTAGCTCTTCAGACCAGATGCCTTTGGGGCCACCTTCACCTTGTACATTCCACTTGGAATCTTGTTTGGGGACAAGAAAAAAAGAAGATAAATAACAAGTGTTGGCAAGGATGTGGAGAAAAGGGAACACTTGTGCACTGTTAGAGGGAATGTAAACCGGTACAGCCACTATGGAAAATGGTATGGAGATTCCTCAAAAAATTAAAAATGAACTACCATACGATCCAGCAAGTTCACTCCTGGTTATTTATCTAAAGAAACCTAAAACACGAATTAGAAAAGATATATGCACCCCTATGTTCATTGCAGCATTATTTACAATAGCTATGCTATGGAAGCACCCTAAGAGCCCATAAATAGATGAATGGATAAAGAAGATGTGGTGTGTGCATGTGTATGTGTGTGTGTCTAATGGAATATTAATCAGCCATAGAAAGAATGAAATCTTGCCATTTGTGACAACATGAATGGAACTAGAAGGTATTAGGCTATAAGTGAAATAAGTCAGACAGAGAAAGACAAATACTGTATGTCTTAACTTAGATGTGGAATCTAAAAAAAACAAGCAAACAAACATAACTAAACAAAAACAGAGTCATAGATACAGAGAATACACAGTTTGTGAGGGTGGGAGAGGAGAGAAGTAGGTGAAAGAGATTAAAAGGTATAAACTTCCAGTTACAAAATAAATGAGTCATGAGTGGGAAATGTAGTGTTTGGAATGTAAGTCAATAATTATGTAACATCTTTGTATAGTGACAGATGGTAACTAGACTTATCATGGTGATCATTTTGAAATGTACAGAAATATCGAATCACTATGTTGTGTACCAGGAACTAACATAGTGTTGTATATCAAGTATACTTCAAAAACAACAACCTCAGGGAAAATGTGATCAAATTTGTGGTTATCAGAGGTGGGGTGTGGGGGGAGGAGGAATTGGATGAAGGTGGTCAAAAGGTACAGACTTCTAGTTGTAAGATAAATAAATACAAGGGATGTAATGTATAACATGATAAATGTAACACTCCTGTACATTATATATGAAAGTTGAGAGTAAACCGTAAGAGTTCTCATCACAAGGAAAAAAATTTATCCATTTCTTTAATTTTGTATCTATACGAGGTGATGGATGTTCACTAAACTTACTGTGGTCATGATTTCATGATATATGTAAGTCAAATCATTATGCTGTACACCTTAAACTTATACAATGCTGTATGTCAATTATATCACAATAAAATGGGAAGAAAAAAAGTAAATGGGATTTTACACGCATGCACACACACAGGAATATTATTCAGCTATAAAAAAGAAGGAAATCCTGTCATTTGTGACAACACAGATGAGCCTGGAGGACATTATACTAAGTAAAGTAAGCCAGAAACGGAAAGACAAACACTCTATGATCTCAACTGTATGTGGAATCTAAAAAAGTTGAACTCATAGAACCAGAGGTTGGAACAGTGGTTGCCAGGGGATAGGGGTGGGGAGGGTTGGATACAAACTTTCAATTATAAGATGAATAAGTTCTGGGGATCTAATGTACAGCATGGTGACTGTAGTTAATAATACTGTATTGGTAACAATGTGAGGTGACGGATATGTTATTTAACTTGATTATGGTAAATATTTCACAATGTATGTGTATTAATATACACATCATCTCATTGTATACCTTTAAAAATCACATTGTACAACCCAAAATATATACAATTTTTACTTGTTCATCACACCTCAACAAATCTGAAAAAAAAATTAAAACTTCTTATCATTGAAAGACTGTTAAGAAAATGAAAAGGTAAGGCCACAGACTGGGAAAAAACTATTTGCAAAATTCAACTTTGATAAAGGACTTGCAGGTCGAATAATAAAGAACTCTCACAACTAATGAAAAGATAACAAGCAACCTAATAAAAAAAATGGATAAATACTTGGACATTCCACCAAAGAAGATATACAGATGGTATAAAAGTACATGAAAAGATGTTTAACATTTTTGGTCATTAGGAAAATCCAAATTAAAAACCAGTGAGAGGACTTCCCTGGTGGCGCAGTGGTTGAGAGTCCACCTGCTGATGCAGGCGACGCGGGTTCGTGACCCGGTCCGGGAAGATCCCACATGCCGCGGAGCGGCTGGGCCCGTGAGCCATGGCCGCTGAGCCTGCGCGTCCGAAGCCTGTGCTCCGCAACGGGAGAGGCCACAACAGTGAGAGGCCCGCGTACTGAGAAAAAAAAAACAAAACAAACCCCCAAAACCCCAGTGAGATAGGGACTTCCCTGGTGCTCCAGTGGTAAAGAATCCACCTTCCAATTCATGGGACGTGGGTTTGATCCCTGGTCAGGGAACTAAGATCCCACATGCTGCGGGGCAACTAAGCCCACGCGCCACAACTACTGAGCTCATGCGTCTCAACTAGAGAGCCCGCATACCACAAACTACAGAACCCACGTGCCCTGGAGCCTGCGTGCTACAACTAGAGAGAGAAAACTCACACGCCACAACTAGAGAGAAGCCCGTGCACCACAACGACGATCCCGTGTGCTGCAACTAAGACCCGAAGCAGCCAAAAATAAAGAAAATAAAGAAAAAATAAATCTTAAAAAAACCCCCAAAACAATGAGATATCGCTACATAACCATTAGAATGGCTAAAATAAAACCTAATAATACAGGAATTCCCTGGCAGTCCAGTGGTTAGGACTCTGCCCTTTCATTGCTGTGGGCCCGGGGTTCCAAGGAACTAAGATCCGGCAAGCTATGTGGTATGGCCAAAAAAACCCGCCAATGAATAGAATATTTTTTAAAAAGCGAATAATACTATACACATGCTGACAGGGTTGTGGAACACCCAGAACTCTCATGCCTTTCTGGTACGAATTAAAATGGTACAGCTGCTTTGGAAAACAGTTTTAGCAGCTTCCTATAAAGTTAAATATACCCTTGACATACAATGCAGAATTCCCACTGCTAGCTGTTTGCCCAGGAGAAACAAAAACTATGTTCACCCCAAATATGTACACATTTGATTGTGGCTTTATTCATAATTACCCCTCCCCCAACTGGAAACAACTCAAATGTCCTTCAGTTGGTTAACTGGTAAGCAGGGTGTGGTACATCTACACTGTGGGATGCTACACGTCAATAAAAAAGAGATACTACTAATACCAACACAGCATGAATGAATGTCAAATGCATTATGCTAAGTGAAAGAAGCCAGACAAAGGTTATCTACTGTATGATTCCATTTATCTGATATTCTGGAAAAGGCACAACTATCAGGGCAGCAAACACATTAGTGGTTGCCAGGGCCTGAAGGTTAGGGAGATGGGTTGACTACAAAGGGACACAGGGATTTTTTAAAAAAATTAATTAAATTAATTAATTTATTTTTATACAGCAGGTTCTTATGAGTTATCTATTTTATACATATTAGTGTATACATGTCAATCCCAATCTCCCAATTCATCCCACCACCACCACACCCACCCTGATTTCCCCTCTTTGTGTCCATACATTTGTTCTCTACATCTGTGTCTCTATTTCTGCCTTGCAAACCAGTTCATCGGTACCATTTTTCTAGATTCCACATATATGCATTAATATATGATATTTGTTTTTCTCTTTCTGACCTACTTCACTCTGTATGACAGTCTCTAGGTCCATCCATGTTTCTACAAATGACCCAATTTCATTCCTTTTTATGGCTGAGTAATATTCCATTCTATATATGTACCACATCTTCTTTATCCATTCGTCTGTTGATGGGCATTTAGGTTGCTTCCATGACCTGGCTATTATAAATACTGTTGCAATGAACACTGGGCTGCATGTATTTTTCTGAATTATGGTTTTCTCTGGGTATATGCCCAGTCGTGGGATTGCTGGGTCATATGGCAATTCTATTTTTAGTTTTTTAAGGAACCTCCATACTGTTCTCCATAGTGGCTGTATCAATTTACATTCCCACCAACAGTGCAAGAGGGTTCCCTTTTCTCCACACCCTCTCCAGCATTTATTGTTTGTAGATTTTTTTGATGATGGGCATTCTGACCATTGTGAGGTGATACCTCATTGTAGTTTTGATTTGCATTTCTCTAATAATTAGTGATGTTGAGCAACTTTTCATGTGCCTTTTGGCCATCTGTATGTTTTCTTTGGAGAAATGTCTATTTAGGTCTTCTGCCCATTTTTTGATTGTGTTGCTTGTCTTTTTAATATTGAGCTGCATGAGATGTTTACATATTTTGGAGATTACTCCTTTGTCCTTTGATTCGTTTGTAAATATTTTCTCCCATTCTGAGGGTTGTCTTTTAGTCTTGTTTATAGTTTCCTTTGCTGTGCAAAAGCTTTTAAGTTTTATTAGGTCCCATTTATTTATTTTGGTTTTTATTTCCATTACTCTAGGAGGTGGGTCAAAAAGATCTTGCTGTGACTTATGTCAAAGGGTGTTCTTCCTATGTTTTCCTCTAAGAGTTTTATAGTGTCTGGTCTTACATTTAGGTCTTTAATCCATTTTGAGTTTATTTTTGTGTATGGTGTTAGGGAGTGTTCTAATTTCATTGTTTTACATGTAGCTGTCCAGTTTTCCCAGCACCACTTATTGAAGAGACTGTCTTTTCTCCATTGTATATCCTTGTCTCCTTTGTCATAGATTAGTGGACCATAGGTGCATGGGTTTATCTCTGGGCCTTCCTTCTGTTCCATTGATCTATCTTTCTGTTTTTGTGCCAGTACCATATTGTCTTGATTACTGTAGCTTTGTAGTATAGTCTGAAGTCAGGGAGTCTGATTCTTCCAGCTCTGTTTTCTCCTCTCAAGATTGGTTTTGCTATTTGGGGTCTTTTGTGTCTCCATACAAATTTTAAGATTTTTTTGTTCTAGTTCTATAAAAAATACCATTGGTAATTTGATAGGGATTGCATTGAATCTGTAGATTGCTTTGGGTAGTATAGTCATTTTCACAATACTGATTCTTCAATCCACGAACATGGTATATTTCTCCATCTGTTTGTGTCATCTTTGATTTCTGTCAACAGTGTCTTATAGTTTTCTGAGTACAGGTCTTTTACCTCCTTAGATAGGTTTATTCCTAGGTATTTTATACTCTTTGTTGCAGTGGTGAATGGGATTGTTTCCTTAATTTCTCCTTCTGTTCTTTTGTTGCTAGTGTATAGGAATGCAAGAGATTTCTGTGCATTAATTTTGTATCCTGCAACTTTACCAGATTCATTGATTAGCTGTAGTAGTTTTCTGGTGGCATCTTTAGGATTATCTATGTATAGTATTATGTCATCTGTAAACAGTGACAGTTTTACCTCTTCTTTTCCAATTTGTATTCCTTTTATTTCTTTTTCTTCTCTGATTGCCATGGTTAGGACTTCCAAAACTATGTTGAATAAGAGTGGCAAGAGTGGATGGACATCCTTGTCTTGTTCCTGATCTTAGTGGAAATGCTTTCAGTTTTTCACCATTGAGAATGATGTTCACTGTGGGTTTGTTGCATATGGCCTTTATTATGTTGAGGTAGGTTCCCTCTATGCCCACTTTCTGGAGAGTTTTTATCATAAATTGGCGTTGAATTTTGTCAGAAGCTTTTTCTGCATCTACTGAGATGGTCATATGGTTTTTATTTGTTAAGTTGTTAATATCGTGTATCACATTGATTGATTTGCATATATTGATGAATCCTTGCATCCCTGGGATAAATCCCTCTTGCTCATGGTGTATGATCCTTTTAATGTGCTGTTGGATTCTGTTTCCTAGTATTTTGTTGAGGATTTTTGCATCTATATTCATCAGTGATATTGGTCTGTAATTTTCTTTTTTTGTATTATCTCTGTCTGGTTTTGGAATCAGGGTGATGGTGGCCTCATAGAATGAGTTTGGGAGTGTTCCTTCCTCTGCATTTTTTTGGAAGAGTTTGAGAAGGATGGCTGTTAGCTCTTCTCTAAATATTTGATAGACTTCACCTGTGAAGCCATCTGGTCCTGGACTTTTGTTTGTTGGAAGATTTTTAATCACAGTTTCAATTTCATTACTTGTGATTGGTCTGTTCATATTTTCTATTTCTTCCCGGTTCAGTCTTGGAAGCTTACATCTTTCTAAGAATTTGTCCCTTTCTTCCAGGTTGTCCATTTTATTGGCATAGCGTTGCTTGTAGTAGTCTCTTAGGATGTTTTGTATTTCTGCGGTGTCCGTTGTAACTTCTCCTTTTTCATTTCTAATTTTATTGAGTCCTCTCCCTCTTTTTCTTGATGAATCTGGCTAAAGGTTATCAATTTTGTTTATCTTCTCAAAGAAACACCTTTTAGTTTTATTGATCTTTGCTATTGTTTCCTTTGCTTCTATTTCATTTAATTCTGCTCTGATCTTTATGATTTCTTTCCTTCTACTAACTTTGGGTCTTGTTTGTTCTTCTTTCTCTAGTTCCTTTAGGTGTAAGTTTAGATTGTTTATTTGGGATTTTTCTTGTGTCTTAAGGTAGGATTGTATTGCTATATACTTCCCCCTTAGAACTGCTTTTGCTGCATCCCATAGGTTTTGGATTGTGGTGTTTTTGTTGTCATTTGTCTCTAGGTATTTTTTGATTTCCTCTTTGATTTTTTTCAGTGATCTCTTGGTTATTTAGTAATGTATTGTTTAGCCTCCATGTGTTTGTGTTTTTTACATTTTTTTCCCTGTAATTGATTTCTAATCTCATAGTGTTGTGGTTGGAAAAGATGCTTGATATGATTTCAATTTTTGTAAATTTACTGAGGCTGGATTTGTGACCCAAGATGTGATCTATCCTGGAGAATGTTCTGTGTGCACTTGAGAAGAAAGTGTAATCTACTGTTTTGGGATGGAATGTCCTATAAATATCAATTAAATCTATCTGGTCTATTGTGTCATTTAAAGCTTGTGCTTCCTTATTAATTTTCTGTCTGGATGGTCTGTCCATTGGTGTAAAAGAGGTGTTAAAGTCCCCCACTATTATTGCATTACTGTCAATTTCCTTTTTTATAGCTGTTAGCATTTGCCTTATGTATTGAGGTGCTCCTATGTTGGGTGCATATATATTTATAATTGTTATATCTTCTTCTTGGATTGATCCCTTGATCACTATGTAGTGTCCTTCCTTGTCTCTTGTAACATTATTTATTTATTTTTTGCGGTATGCAGGCCTCTCACTGTTTCGCCCTCTCCTGTTCTGGAGCACAGGCTCCAGACGCACAGGCTCAGCAGCCATGGCTCTCGGGCCCAGCCGCTCCACGGCATGTGGGATCTTCCCAGACCGGGCACGAACCCACGTCCCCTGCGTCGGCAGGCGGACTCTCAACCACTGCGCCACAAGGGAAGCCCCAACATTCTTTATTTTAAAGTCTATTTTAAAGTCTATTTTATCTGAGTATTGCTACTCCAGCTTTCTTTTGATTTCCATTTGCATGGAATATCTTTTTCCATCCCCTCACTTTCAGTCTGTATGGGGACACAGGGATTTTTTTTAGGTAATAGAAATACTCTGTATTTTAATTGTAGTGGTGGTTACACAGTTGTGTGCATTTGTCAAAACTCATAAATTGTACACTACATAGGGTGAATTACTTGACTTGAAAAAATTTACAGACCACAGAATTTGCTTTCATTTTATTTTTGGAAGGCTGTGCTGAAGTGATTATACAAATGCCATTTGACTTGCTATTTTGAAATGTCATTTTCTTTTTTTAGGTTATCTGCACACTTAAAAATTAATTGCTTCATTAAAAAATAATTTCATGACTTTTGAATGCTTTTAATTAAAGTACATATTGCTTTGCTGAGGACCTTGTCTCTGTCTTCTCCCTGGTGAGCCATGTTGCAAACTCCCTATTTACAGCAGGATTCTGAATCAGCCCACATGGGATGGCCCAAGGAACTGCATTTAACCAACATCACTGGGGATTCTAATGCTTGTGGTCCAAGCACTGTTAATAAACACCAGGAGGCAGTAGAGCTTTGTGTGAAGAATGTGGGTTCTGAAATCAGACTGCCTGGTCTAAAGTCATGCTTCAACCACTCATCTGCTGTGCAGTGGAAGCTTTCTGTGCCTTAGACTCTTTCTCTGTTAAAAAAAGAAAAATTGATAACAGTGTTATCAACATTGTTAGATTGTAGTGAGGATTAACAGCGTCAGCACAATGTCTGGCACCTAGTACATGCTGTCCTTGTTGTTAGTTGCATGTGTGATAGTCTTGCAGTGCTGTTGTAGGAAGCTCTTTTTCTTTCTTTTTTTCTTTTTTCTTTTTTGGTTTTATCCTTTGAACTTTATTATCACGCTTCAGAAATATCTTCATTTGGCTGACATACTGATAATTCTTCCCTCATGGAAGACTCTTTTTCTTGAAGAGTGAAGCTGTGGTCCAGATTGAGAACTTCATGTGGTAGAAATACATCTATTTTCATTTTTAGAGTACTTTTCCTCCAGGTATTCCTCAGGGGACTAGGCAAGCCTCACACAATGAAATAGCAGGGGAAGGTAAAGGAGAGGGTGATGAATATGGGCTGGGGGAGTAAGAAATGCAGGGATTTTGGTTTCAGATCATAAGGAGCTGACAATTTGTCAAGCACATAACTCTCAAAACAATGTCTCCACTTATACACTTTGTTGCAGGTATATACTATTTTGCAGTAAATCGTTTCCCATTTATCTTATGGAGTGTTATGAACTCTGAATTTATGAGATTTGTTTTTAAAATGTGTGGGAAAACACAGAAAATTATACCACTTCTCTTGTATACTATGTAAGTACAGATATGTTTATATTAGCCTTTGGGAAAAATCCACAGAATTTATAATTCACAAAAGAAAGTAAGCAGGTAAAGGAACAGACCCTGTAACTGGAAGAGACTTTAAGAGTCTCTGATCCAGGTCCATGACTTTATGTACAGGTGGTCTTTATTAATTTCCATTTTTGCAGACAAAATGATTAAGGTTATGTGATTTTCCAAGGTCACATGGGAAATATCAGGATTGTAACTAGAATTTGAGTTTCCTGCCTCCTGGTGTAAATGTTCACCCTGTTTTTGATGATAAAGATGAGGGCTGGATAAACTGATATGGGGACCAGGGACTGGGAGTGTGTGGTGGGACAGAAGAGACCTTGAATAAGAACCACAGGCATATGAGAAAGCCTCATTCCTATACATTGCATGTTTCAGGCAAGTGAGGCCTGATACCTGTTGGATGAGGGAAGGCTGGCTGGTCATCACCATTCCCGTAAGGAGTATAATGTAGGTAAATTAATCACAGTTTGAGGGTTTTTTGGTATAGAAATAATATGTTGGTCCATTGAGAATGGAATCATCTCTCACAGGCACAGTAGCATGGATCAAACTCACAGACCAATGCAAAAAAAAAAAAAAAAAGCGCCAAACCTATCTTAGTCTATACTGAGACACTAAACTATCCATGGGACAAATGGTTATGTTCCCCCACTATCCCTTATCCTATATAAGGGATATGGTGGGCATAGAATGAGGGACATGGTGATTCAGGATAACGTTAATGGATGATGTCATGGCACTTGATAAAATGGATGCACCCATCTCCATCCACACAGAGAGGCACCTGCTGCATTGAGCAAAATGGACCAGGCTTTGGTCTCCTGGGCTTGTGGTGGAGATCCACTGTGAAATCAGTCTGCCTTTCCCTTTTCTAAGGCTGACCCGATCCTCCCCACCCTCCACTCGCACGAGCTGTTAATTCTAAAATATGTTATTACCTTCCTTCAGTCAATTTTTAGCCAAGTCTTGGTTTGGGGACCTGTCTTATTTTAAAGATGACTTTTCATCTCTTTGCTCTAATCCATTATGTACATGCTTCAAAAAGTGTGATTCTCAGCAATTTTGTTTCCTTAGTTCCAGAATTTTTTTGAAGGCAATTTTATGATTGACTCCATGTACCACCTACCATGTCAAAAAAACCTAACAAAGTTTTTTTCTTGAAACATCTTTAAACATATATGTCAAAAATATAATTTATTCCTGATGCTTGTGTCCAAACAGACATAAGTTCCAAACTGGATAAAAGAGCTAACAAATGTTAGATGTCCTCAAATATGATGTGTTACCATGTGTCAAGATGAAAATACGCCCATGTATTTATAGACATGGGCTGCTATTTATAGACAATAGTGGAGAAATTCCAGTCCATGAATCAAACAGGGGGTTGAAGGTTCTAAAAATGAATCCATTGTACTATCAAACCCTACAGGAGTAACTTATATTTATTTTCCTGAGACTTATTCTATTGAATAATCATGATGAGCACTGTAGATGTGGTAAAAATGATCTGTAAATATGTCTCCTTATGAAAGCAAAAAAAGTGCATATAACTAACCTAAGACAATTTGTTTAAATTGTAAGATATCTGAAAAGCATCAAATTTGGCTCAATATCATTTATAGTTCTGGTTATAAAATGGACCATTCCTGGAGGGAGAACAGCCTGTTCTACATTCACAAATACCAAACTTCACTTTAGTGAGGTTCCTGAGCAAAGCTGGCTTCCCTGACCCACGTCCCCAGGGCTGGAGTGGGAGGCATGAGGGGAAGGTGGGATCTGAGTTCTGTTGGCTAAGAACAAAAGTCTCTGTGGTGGAGGAAAGGCTTCTGGCCTCTGATGCCTGCCCTGTCATATCTAAAACTTTTTTGGAAAGACTTGAGCATAGAAATCTAATGAACTTGGAAATAAAGCTTCTATTGTAAAACGGCTTAATAGCTGGTTTCAGTACTTACTTTGTCAATTTTAGGAAACTGTATGGAACAACTGCAGAGTTCTCACAATCTAAGGTTTTGGTTATCTAATAACCAAATGCGTTTCCCCTGGATTTAATGATTCATGCACACAGTAAGTTTAAGGAAGATCCCAGGCTAAGTTGCAAAACAAACTCACATTAGTTGTAGCTATTAAAAAATCAATCACAGTTTTCAGCAGAGAAGGGAGTTAATTCTGTCTGATTTTCAGGTTGATTGATTGCTCAAGTATTCTCTTTCATAAAAGTACTCTTCCTCATTTTCAGACCAGTTTGTGGTTGTGCAAAGATAAAATAGTGGTCTTCTCTCATGCCAGCAGAGATGTGGTTCTGTGGTATGTTGTACAAACTATTTAAGATACTTATGTTTATGTACACACATACATGCTTTGTCTACCATAAAATATTTAGATTTTGAGTGTTAAAAGCTTTCTCATCGTACCATGCAATTTTTTTTCATGTACTTCATATAAACCATACGTTTGAAAGTTGTAGAGTCACAAAATAAGAAGGCTTTATGGTTTCAAAATAAGTATATGAAAACACAGTGCCATAAAGTTACATGGTGAGCTGGGGTGGAGAGGAAGCAGCCATTCACAGGACCAAACCCACATACATGCAGGAGACAGCAGTTAAGAGGCCAAGGATAGGGATGTTTTGAAAATATACTTAAAACAAGATGAAAGATCTTGGACCTTTGAAAATGCCCCAGAAAGTGAATGAAAACAACAGCCTTCTCTTTTATCACAGCTCTGACTCAGACCTGCTACTAGGAAGATCTTGAAATATAGAATATATGTATAGAAATATACATTAAAAAACCATATATTCCTTTAAGTGGATCAAACTATTATATGTGCAAATTTCTTTTAGAGATCCTAGAAGCAGTTGCCTACATGGACAACATAAGTACATAGGTGGCCCACCGTGATTCCTCACAGCCCAGAAGGCTCTCAGGGGCACCCCATATTTTCTCCCATAATTACTGGGTGCACCTGTAGTCCAGAGGAACTTGGGCAACTTGGAAGCTCTCAAGCTTAGCAAGGAGATATCAAAATGAGGCCCACAAAGCAACACTTCCTCAGGACAGCTTTTCCTGAACTGCCCCCCTGCCCCCACCCCCCACTGAGGTCAGGTCTCTGCTGTAAGTTCTCCTAACAATGTACACTTCTTTTCTAGCACTCAGCAAACTGTAATTAACTATTCATTTTGTGATTACTTGGACAGGTCTGCCTCCCTACTAAACAGTAAGCTGTATGAGGGTAAGTCATTGTGTAAGTCATTGTGCTTTCCTCTCCATTTAGTCCAGGGCCTGATGTCTTGCATGTACTCAATAAATCTTTATTGCCTACGTGAAAGTGGTAGTTCTTTGTCTTTCCAATATTATTCCTGACATAAATTGAAACAGGTATGAGATTGCCATGGGAGGGAAGCTGTGGGGTTCAGAAGGTTCTAAGCAGGTGAAATGCTGTGGCTGGCCCAGAGGTATGCAAATGAGCCAGCCAGGAAGGGTTTCATACATCAGAGATGGAAAGGTTTTCCTACTAAGAAGACAGGCATCTCTGACAAGTAAACTTGAATTTGCTGCCTGATTTTGTGATTCTAGGTTTGAATGTTATGTAAATAGTTTTGTGTTTCATGTTCCTTTTAGCCACTTTCATTCTCACTTCCTAGTTCAAAGTCCCAGGAAGGGGTGTGGGAATAGACAGACACATTATGAGGAGGAGCTATAATCGTGGGCTCTAAGGGAATGTTTTATGGAGGTTAGCTTTGCAGACACCAGTCGCATTAGGAATGAGCATCATTATGATAATCTTGGTTGAGTTTTTATAGTTTATGAAGCTTTCAGATCATCTGATTCTCACAGACATATTGTGAACTAAGCGACTCAGAATCGTGGCCCACAGTTTATAGATGAGAAAAGGGAGGTTCAGAAGAGGTTGAGTCATCCAAGTTACAGTGAAAGCAAGAGCAAATTAACATTTTTTGAGAACTTACTATGTGTTGAGGCACTATGCTAAGCCCTCTATATTTAGAATATACAATTTAATCCTCACCACATCCCCATGATGTGATACATTATATATTATATAATAATATATAATATAATAATATTATATATTATTACCTCCGTTTTACAGATGAGGAGACCAAGACCTAGAGAGGTCAAGTTGTTTGCCTCAAATTGCAAAATCAAGAAATGTAGAGCCAGGCTTCAAACCCAGGTGGTCTCTTTCAGAGCTCAGAGGATAAACCACTATGCTAATGAGTAGCATTAGGAGATTTCCAGTAGAGTATATTGTGTTATTTGTATTTGCTAACCAGGTTTTCAGACTCTTGGTTCAATTCTGCTACTTTATGCTGCCATTTTTTTTTCTTTCCGGTACGCGGGCCTCTCACTGCTGTGGCCTCTCCCGCCGCGGAGCACAGGCTCCGCACGCGCAGGCTCCGCACGCGCAGGCTCAGCGGCCATGGCTCACGGGCCCAGCCGCTCCGCGGCATGTGGGATCTTCGCGGACCGGAGCACAAACCCGCGTCCCCTGCATTGGCAGGCGGACTCTCAACCACTGTGCCACCAGGGAAGCCCCTGCCATTATTATTATTATTATTTTTTAAAACCTATTTGCAGTTTCACCTTAGCTTAGACTTTATCAGTAACCATAGTGATGTCATTGCATATGCCTGAGATTATATCAACCAAGTTCAGATAAAAATCCCTTCCTTACATTTACTAATTAAAAATAATTGTTGAATATATGTACTAGTTTTATTTTTTAGAGGTGCTCATTGCTTAATAACCACAAGGAACATCTATTGAATACACTGGGGAAAACTTGCACCTTTCTCTGACACTCTACAAAATATTAAGAAGCATAAAAAGAATCTAAGTCGGTGAAAATATGTGATTATATGAGTTCTTTTTAGTCCATTACCTCTTCAAAGAGATGACAATGAACAACAGTGATGGCACATTCTGTGTCCTCTACAGATCCAGCTCTCTCTCTCTATAGGTTCTCTTTGTAAGTGAAAAGAGAACATGACGGTGTCCTAATTTGTAGCTGATAAGAACAATTACAACAAAAAGTGCCCTGCCGAGAGTTCTAGATAGGAAAGTGATCCATCCAGTCAAGATTTCGGGCCTGTGCACAGAGCTGTGACCCAAGCTACACACCTAAGCCCTGGTCAGGAGGGCACTGAGCAGAGCCCAGCTTTTGAATATCACTGCATTTCAAAGCCACATTAGAAAGAATACTGGCTGCTATTTGGCTTTTTGTGTTATCTGTGCCTCTTCCCCTCTCTGTGATGGATAACTGAGGCTTTAATATACAGTAGTGACATTCTAGTAGATGAAGGAAAGGGGCAGTCCCCCAAGGGCAATCTGAACTTCTGCTTCGTATATTTACTCTTGCTGTTTTCCTTCCTCCTCATTTGTAATTCAGGAGGCTCTCTGAGAAGAGAGAGACAGCAAGGCTTCTTAGATGGATCAAAGGACGACAAGCTGGGATACCGGGTTCTATGAAAAGGTCTGCTATTGAATTTGTTCTGCTACCTTTAGGCACATCATTTGTTCACGCTGTGCTTTGGTTTCTTCCTGTGCTTGCTAAGAGTAAATAACATGTACTTGAATATTTTGTGATGATTATGGAGTATTTTAAATGCGTGAGTGATTTATTTTTCCAGGCTGCCTGCTCAGGTCTAAAGTGAAAGTCTGCTCCTTTGAGATGCTAGGCTTCGTGGTGGTCAGCTGACCCCAAATCCTTTAGACGACAGCAGCCACCTAGTTGCTTCTTCTCAGCTCATCTGGCTTACTCTATAGTTGCCGGGCTTATCTTTTGGTCTCCTCTGTTTGCAGAAATGAAATATGTAATTTTATATGTTCATGCTGCTTTTACACTCCCCCAACCCACTCACCCCCTCTAAAAAGATGAAGGCTTTCTTTGGCACAGAGCTGCTTTATCTGTGACACTGATCCCAAGAGACAGTGGAGAGAGGTGACATGGCAAACAAACTGAATTATCTGAGCTTGTTACTATAGTTCCTTTTTGATGATTTGGGTCAGGACCACTAGAGGTTTGAACTAGATTTAGTAAGGTGCAGGCTCTTTGGGATTTGGCAGGGAGCAGTCAGGGAATATACTGGAAACAGAACACAAAGTACCCTTCCCCTTTCCCCTCCCTGCCTTTTTGTTTGTTTGTTTGTTTGTTATAGCCTGTGTTACATTAGGCAACAAGATGCCCCTGTTAGCGAAAGGTGCCAAGCTGAGAGTCTTAGAAGCTAATAAAAATGTTTGTGGATAAGCAACAGTTTTGTTCCTCAGCAGTGGATCACCACGACGCTATTAAATAAGTCTCTGAAGTGCACTAATGGAGTTAACGGAAAGGTTTCTTTTGTTTTGAACTAAAATACAGTGTATTACATTATTTCTAGTGAAGTTAAAAGCAGTCTCTAAACAAGCCTAGGAAGGTGTGAAGCTAGAGGACCCATGAAATATGTTACTCCTTAGTTGTAGCTTTGGTGGCAGCAGGAAGAACTTCAGACACAGGAACACAGTGTAACCTTTCAGTTTTGAAACGCTGCTAGGTCTTCCCGTTCTATAAATGATCAAAGAAACATTTGGGTAAATACTGCTCCCAAACCTTACTTGGCTGTAAGAGTGCTGGGTCCAACTTCCGTTTGTTAGTTCAAGGAAACAAGCAGCCAGGGACTCTAATTTGGGGTCTTCATTCTTGGACAGGGTCATCAACACACCAAAACATTACTTGCAGGTGCCCCAGCTGCAGCAACTTCCAACAAAGGCAGAGCTTTCCCCGATGCCTTTTAGAAACAGGGAGCCAGCAACCTGCCAGGCTTGGGGAACTGGGCGGGGAGGTGGGGAGGGGTTGGGGGTAACTTTTCCCCCCTAGATTCCTGTCCGCTTTGCAGCTCCTGTGAAGCAGGGTGGAGGTCCTTGGGGTGGGGGTCTGGCTGGTCGGCTCTAAATGTAAATAGGAAGCCAAGCAGCTCAGCAAGTAACAGTTAAGAAATGGCAGTCTCCATCTCTGGCAAGGACTTGGTCCAAGTGTCCGAAGGTACGAAAGGGATGAGAGTCACCCCCGGGTCAATCTGCACAACCTGGTGAAAGTCCCTCCGGGGGGGGGGGCGTGAATGAGGGGCCCAGAGGCAAAGACTAAGGCGAGGAAAGACCAGAAGAGCCGCGGACACTACCTTGGAGGGACGGGGAGGCTTCAGGTACCGCCTTGGAAATTATCTCCCCTGGCCCAAAAGTCTTAAAATCGTTTCCGCCATGATAAGGAGCCGCAACCAAACGGGAGGCGGGGACGCGCGCCACGCGGATGCGCGCTCCCTTTGTCCCACCTCCTGGCCGGCCCGCTCATTGGGAGGAGGGAGCGCGCTTCGGAGAGAACGCGCCGCAGCCGTGCGTATGTGGTCCGGGTGGAAACTGGAGCCGGCGGCGGCGGCGTTCCGGGGGCGGAGAGGACGGGGGAGGCGGGAAGGCTGCGCGCCGCCCGCTCCTCCCCACCCCCCGCCTCGGCCCTGAAGGGGCTGGATGGGCGAGTTGGGCGCGATGGCTCGATCCTGGGCGGCGGCGGCGGCGGCGGCGGCGGCGGCTGGAGGCGGTGGCGCGTCCTCCTCCTTGCCCCGGCGCCGGCGGTGATCCGAGAGAGTGGCCGCGGCCCCCGATGAGACTGCTCGCGGGCTGGCTGTGTCTGAGCCTGGCGTCCGTGTGGCTGGCGCAGAGGATGTGGACCCTGCGGAGCCCGCTCACCCGCTCCCTGTACGTGAACATGACGAGCGGCCCCGGCGGGCCGGCGGCGGCCGCCGCGGGCGGCAGGAAGGAGAACCACCAGGTACTGGGCCGAACCCGGGCCCGGCGGGGCGGGGCCGTGGCGGCCGACCTTCCCGCGCTCAGCCTGGCTATTGTGCGGGGCGTCGCGGCGAGAGGCCCCCCCCGGGCCTCGCCCCGCCGCCCCGGCCTCTCACAAAGTTTCCCTCCGTCTTCCCGGCCGGGCGCTCGGTCCCGGCCCGGCGACTCCTTTTGTTCCGCGGCGCGGGCGGAGGGCGGCCTCCCCTATCCCTCCCCGGCCCCGGCGTGCGCGGCCCGGAGCCCCGCATTGTTCCTGGGTCCCCGGCGGTGATTGCAGGCGCTCCGCCACCTCGGCGTCCGCTCCCGGCGGTGGGACGGAGGAACTTTGGGGTCGGCGCGTGGCGACTGGGACCCATCTGACACCGGGGCCTGAGAGCTAGATGATCGGACCAAACCCTTTACCCCGGACAACCTTCATCAGCTCCGAGAATCACACCGAAAAGCCGGTGCCTCTTTTTGCCTGGTTGAATTTCTGAACGTACAAAAGGTCATAAAGAAATTTAACCGTGCTTCGTGAGCCATTTAACTCTCTGGGCTCGTTCCGGTGACATTTTCCCTAAGCACTTAAAAATGTGTTTGACAGGTCGTCACTCCCATCCTATCGAACCTTCCCCTGCTACTAAAGAGAGATTGCCTTTAAACTTTGATTTTGGTATCTGACCGCAGAGATGTGATAATAAGAAAGGTGATGTAAGCTTCTACTGGAAGGGTTATTAGAACTGGGCAGGAGTGAATTCTTTAAAAAGTTGTAGTTGTGCACTGTGAACGATGGCGGTGTGGCTCGTTGGGTAGTCTTTTCATTAGCTTAGTTTTGTGCCACTTAAATATGTGCATTTGTAGTATTAAGAGTGAGATATTTCATATTTGACCGTAATGTAGTTGGAGGTTAACATGACTATTGCAAGGAGGCTTTTGAACTCTGCCAGAGTGTTCGTTTATAATAGCTAGCATTTGTAGTACATTTTGCCTTCCCAGAGAGCAGTAGCTAATTAGTTCCCATCTTGTGTCTCATAATTTTCATAGTTTTCTCATTTTCCTATGTCATTTTTCTTGTTACGCCAGGTGTTCAGAGTTTACACCGAAGTTGATTTCATGTGTTCTAATGAAACTAAAGAATTATCTAAGGAGATAAGGCTATTCATTCAGAGAAGTATTTAGTTTTTCTTTAAAAAATATTTATAGTGGCCTTTTTCTATTTTTAAAGGAAATCATAAATTTCCATAAAATTTTTTAAAATTTATAATCCCACAGCTATTGCACTTTGTTAGGTAATCACTCCTATGATATTGTTAGGAGTGCACATAAAGTTAGTCGGTGATCTTAACTTGTAAACCACATTGTTTGCTACAGATTGATCAGTCAGTTTTAGAGTTGTACTGTAGTGATAATGTAGTTACCAAAATGTCATATATCTGTAAGGAACATGGATAATGGTGTAAAACAATGAATAGAAATGTCATTTTTAACAGTTGGTAGAAATAAGTTTCTGGGTAGGATAAAAAGGAGGCTTATTTCCATTGACATGGAATTATGGTAGAGTCTCTTGGCTGTAGGTGTTTATTACAACGCTTGTGATTACCTCTACTGCAGTACACTTGATGTTTTCAGTGCTCAAAAAAGAAATAGACATATTATAAAACTGAAAAACTGTTTAAGTAACTTGATTTTTATGGGGCCTAGGTAGAATTATAGCTGTAGACATAGCCTCAGAATATGTCCTAACAAGATATCTCTGAATGTCTTCTAATTGTGTACCTTTATCAAGTTGAATCTGCCAGGTTCTAAAGGAAAAGTAATACCTCATTTACTTCATTAGGCTTCTGAGATACTAAAGTATGTGTGTACATGTGTGTGTTCTAACCAGTTGCACCTGACAGCTTGGCAGCTAATTTCTCTGAAGACTAATCTGGTGGTTTCTGAATATTAGGTGGGCGGGGGGAGATTGGCTCTTTTCCTTAGAACAATCAATCCAGACATTATTTTGAGTTGATACATGCACATTATGAAAATATTGTCCATGAACAAAGATTAAAATGAACAAAAGAAACAGGTATAGAAACCACAGTGAAATAGGAGACTGTTCTCTCTGCAACGTGGCTGAGTTGATGATTTGTTACCTGCTTTATATTTCAGGATCCTGGGTTTGCCTTATAAACTTAGTTGCTTGTGAAGTAACTTAACCCTAAACGCTTTTCCTCCCTTCAAATTAATAGTTCATACTGGGTCTTCTGGTGTTCATTTGGGTATGTGGCTTCCATAGCCAGCCACATCTGGTTCTTTTGCAGTTGCATGAAAGTGGGGTTATGGGTTTGATTGAACCATGCTTAGCACAAGTTTTCCTTATGATTATTATTTTTTTTTTTAAGTTTTATTTTTAAAAAATTTTATTTATTTTTTTTGTGGTATGCGGGCCTCTCACTGTTTTGGCCTCTCCAGTTGCGGAGCACAGGCTCCGGACGCGCAGGCTCAGTGGCCATGGCTCACGGGATCTTCCTGGACCGGGGTACGAACCCGTGTCCCCTGCATCGGCAGGCGGACTCTCAACCACTGCACTACCAGGGAAGCCCTCCTTATGGTTATTTTGATTAAGAAGTTATGGTGGTAGATTCTGTGTTTAAGACAGACCTTGGGCAATGTTTGTTCTTTAAAAATAGCTATTTAGTTACTATAGCCTTGAGAGGCAAGGCTCCTTTGAACTAAAGCAGCTCTAAAACTATAGTCGCAGCACCATTTTAATAACTCGGTTTGGTGTGCTAGCTTCAAAACTGGGATTTATGTTTCACCTTGGGAAATCGAGAAGCAAGGGAGGGCTTCTCTCAGAGCAGGGATGGATATGGCTTGCATGCCAAATTGGGCTCACTGACTTTTTTGTACAGACTGTGAAGTAAGAGTAGTTTTATACTTTTAAATGGTTGCAAAAAAATATAATCTTTTTTGTAATATGTGAAAATCTTCTTACATGAAATTCAAATTTCAGTATCCACAAATAAAGTTGTGTTAGAACAGAGCCACCAAATTTGTTTACCTATCATCTGTGAGAGCTTCCAGATACAGTGGCACAGTTGCATGGTTGCTACTTTATGACGTACAAGCCTAGAATATTTACTGTCTGGCCCTTTACAGAAAAAGGAGTTTCCTCCAGAGAAAATTTCCAGCTTCCTTAATCAGCAGCACATTCTTTTTTTTTTAAGCAGCACATTCTTAATCACAGATTGCAAGGTGGGTAGTTTGACTTACTGGGAAGAAATTGAGGCAGACAGTGAGAAACTAGATATGTGACTTTTCCATATTGGCTGACCCGGAACTTACAAAGAAGATAACAGCAACAAAAACTTTGGATCTAGTCTTTTTGAGGCATTGCACCTAGTACTTAAAGTTAATGCAACTATTAAAGAGCTATTGAAACTCTTAAAGGACTCTTAGGCCCCACTAACTAGGCTCTTGATAATAACAGTTATTCAGCAGCTTCTCAATTGATGGAGTGAAAAAAGGATTTTTATCGAACTCCTTGGAGCCAGGCCAGGACTATTTCTGCAGGTGACATACTGCAAGGTTTTTTTTTAAAAGCACAGATAACATTATCTGGAGTTAATAAGGTGTGACATAAAATTGCAAATATGTGTATATCTGACATTTTATTTTTTCACCTTCTTATATAAACTTGAACTGTGCTTTGCCATAAGCAGTGGTGGATTTAAGATAGAATTGAAATGATTTGGATTTTTTTCCAAATGAAAAAACACTTGGACATCACAGCGAAAGATCAAAGGTTATGCTAAAGGACAGATTCTGTCTGCTGTCCCTCACTCCCCAGTTACCTTATGGAGGTGGACCCAAGTCAGGCATGAGTTATCAGTGCTCAGAGGGGCCGGTCAGCTAGCCAGACAGACACTGATGGATAGGTTCGTGTCCTCCTCTGAGCTGCCTTTGAAAGTCTGGAGGCCTTTGCAGCCGAATACCAAAGAGATTTTGAAAAGGGTTTCTTCCTTCCTTATAACCTGTGTTGAAACCCTAAACAAGTGTTTGGCTTCAGTTTTACAGAACACGGGGATGCTCTGTTCTTCTGGATATACCAGAGGCCTTTATGTTCCCCTCTGAAGGTGCCCTAGGGGACCCAGGTACTTCCAGTAAAAGAGTTTTTTAGACCCTCTGAAGCGTGGTTAAAATCTTAGGATTGTAAAATACAAACAGTGAGTGAGTATTTGAAATAAAGATTGCCAGTAATTTATTCATTACATCAGAGCTGAAGCAATTTAATCTAATCTGTATAAGTTATTTCCCTCCATGGACGTGAAGGTGCCTTGTTACTCTGCACTTTGAAATCTCACATAAAGATGTTGTTGGTTTAGGTCTGTGTCATTTGTAGAAAAAGAATGAATGATTTGAATATCTCCTCCTAAGCTGTACTTATACACAAGGTGTCAATGATTAAACGTCTGGACTGACATGATTGCATTGTAGAACTGACAATGTGATTTTTGAATCCTTAGCTGTCAAGGTCAATGTCGTCAGGCTTGGTCTTACCACCTGCTGTAGTGGAAAAGATTCTGCTGGACCCCGTCAGTGGAGCCTTTCTGGTTGTTTTTAGTGGTACTGAATATCTCAGGTCTTTGCTTACTCATTTCTTTTGAGAATGGCTGGGTGCCCAGACCTACAGTGTGGTTTTTGGGCATTCCCTTGAACTTCAGTTCTCTGACTGGCTTTTGTGGACCTTGGACAGGAAGGGAAAGAAAATCAAGTTATTTTGCTTCTATTAAGTGTCAGGTACTTTAAATATATTATCCTCTCTAATCCTCATAACAACTCTTGGATGTGGTATATCCCCATTTTACAGACAGAAGATTGAGGCTGAGCAATGAAACTTGCCCAAGAGCACAGTTAACAGATGGCAGAGTTGGATTTTGAAACCCCGCTCTGTCTGGTTTCAAGGCCCAGGCTTTTCCCACTGTTTCATGGTATCTCTCCTAGGAATCCTTGTTGTCTGAGGGGCTGTGAAAGTAGACTGCCTTCTTAATGGCAGACTGTCCCCATTCTAGTGGACGTCTGTGTAGACATTGAAATTATGTAGCTGTGTGCAAAAACCAAGTTGTTCTTGCAGTTTGTGAGTTAGATAAAGATGGGACAAGTGCTTGAAGTTCTGGCTTTCATCCAGTTTGTGCATGCTTAGGTCAAGTTTAACACTGAAAAAAAAAAAAATCTTACCTGTGGTGTCTTTCTTGTGACACCAGCCAATTCTCTGACACTAACTAGGTGTTCTACAATTCACTTCTGTTTGACACTATCCGGAGTCAACAGCCCAGAGACTTAAGGGCTCCTTCCTGCATGCCAGCTACAAGTTGAGGGTCCACAGTGTACCCATGCTTCTGTCGGACTTGTTTATAAACTCTGTGGTTTCCACAACCCCCATCAGGTTAGATAACTTGCTGAAATGACTCACAGAGCTTAGGAAAACACTTTACTTCTGCTTATGGTTTATTATAGAGGATACAACTCAGGAACAGCCAAGTGGAACAGATGCATAGGGCAAGGGTTTGGGGGTTGGAGAGGGTGGCACAGAGCCTCCGTGCCCTGTCCAGGTAAGCCACCCGCCCAGCATATCAATGTGTTCAGTCACCTGGAAGCACCCAGAACCCTGTCTTTTAGGAGTTTTATGGAGGTTTCATTACCAAGGCATGACTGATGAAATCTTTGGCCTTTGGTGATTGAACTCCATCTCTAGCTTCTCTCCCCTCCCTGGATGTTAGTGGTGGGGCTGAAAGTTCCACCCTGCCCTCCCGGTCATCTCATGAGCATACAAAAGGTGTTTTATCACTCCTGAGTTTCTCTAAGGTTTTTAGGAGCTCTGTGCTGGGAACTGGCGATAAATACCAAATATTTATTTTTTATTAAAATCAGGAAGTTGGTTTTTTAAAATAACTTTCTAATTCTACTAATGTGCTCAAGTCCTTTGTATTTTGGAAGAAGAGACTATTATATCATATACCACGTGTTTGACTAGTTGAGGAACTCAAAAAAATAATTTCAGAAAAACTTTTAATTGTATCCCTCAGTCTGATAAGCAGATATAATTTTATAGGAAAATTGCATTTCTAGTTTAAAGGAATGATTCATCAAACAAGGTTATATAAAGATGAGATTTCCATGGCCTTAATGAAATCTTTAAGACATGACTCAATACTTCATTATGTTGATTAGCTGATACCCTGTCATGTCTACCTGATTTGGCTATTTATTGTTTGGCTAATTATTAGTATCTCTACAGTCTTGTTGCTAGTAGGGAGAACATTGCTATTTACTGTAACCTCTTTTAGAAGATGTTATGTTTAGTTATCACATCCTATTTCACACTTGGCATCAGCAGATGACTGCATGGCATAACTCTGGCTTGATTAGACTTTGTTATTTCAAAGATTTCCTTACTTATTTCCACTGAACAAAATTCAAGCAAACTTTAAAGGGAGATGCTAGCTCATAAGATGCTTTTTCAGACGCTGTGGTCTCCAGCTGAGGATTACAGCCCTGCAGTAGGGCTGGCACGCAGTCCTTCCAATGTGAACCTTTAACAGGCATGATACTTTGTTCTTGCCTGTGCACATTTGTCTCTGTAGTCTTTGAGGAGCACACGTTCAAAGAACTCACCTGCTTGAACATGTGCAGAAGCCTACAGACAGGCCACTTAGTGAGAGCTCATCACAGCTTTTCATTTAAGCTGGGTTGTCTGGAGAGAGGTAACTCCAGGGGGACTGCCACATGGTTGCATGGGCTCCTGCACTGACTTTCTGTCAACATCTTAAGGGCAAGGTGACTACGTATTTAAGACCTGAAGGTCCTGGCCAAGATCACGATGACATTACTTGTTTCTCTGGGTTTCTGATTTTTTCCCTCCTCTGGAATGTAAGTTCCTGGAGGCCAGTGAGTCCATCTTTAATTTTCCCTAGACCACTTTTGAGCTGGGATGGTTAGGAAATGCTAATGAAATTTTCTGGGTAAGCCCATTTAGGGGCTCTTAAGCAGTGGTGATTTTGTACCTTCAGGGACACTTGGCAGTGTCTGGGACATTTTGGGTTGTCATAACTGGAGGGTGCTACTGGCATCTGATGGGTACTGGTAAGGATGCTGCTAAACATCCTACAGTGCACAAGGCAGCCCCCATAACAAGGATTGTCCAGCTCCAAATGTCCATAGTGCTGAGGTTGAGAAACCCTGGCCTAGTGTTATTTAGTTGCTGTCTAGATCGGATTATCTTTAGACACATTTAGTCAGTCTAACTGGCCAGAATAGTTCTGCTTTCTCAGACAGATACACTGGGTAGACTGAAGCAAAGAGTAGCTTCTTTGAAAGAAACGCGTAAAAAAACCACATGCACCTAGAACAGGAGCTTGAATCAGCTGGGAGTGCTCAGAAACCCCAGGCTTCCTATTCATTCAGGAGCTATAAGGTGGGAAATGAAATGTGAAGTGCTCTGCCGGGTGCCTGGTACAAGGTAGGCACTCGGTGTGTTCCTTCATTGCTTGCTCTGCTAATGCAGTTTTGTGGTGGGTGGGTAGCTTAACTACTATTTACAGAATTGGGTTTAAGCAAGGCCTTGCAAAAACCTTGAAGTTTTAGAAATTGATGAAACCCAGTGACACCTGTCTCCATGGTTTTCCTTGTGTTCTCTCCAGGATTTTACTAGAAACTCTAAATTTTATCTTTTAGACTGCCTGTGATTTTTAACAATAATTGTTAAACAGATGAACATTTATTGTTCATCCGTATCTGTGCCAGTCACTGAAGTCAGTCATTGTCCCTGACCTTTTATGGAGCTTTCTGTCTACCTGGGAAGATAGACACCGGACATGCAATTATATACACGTATTCAGTTCAGTGGTTATAAATGTTACTGAGGAGACTTGGGAGATGTGAGAGAGTATTAGAACAGGGGATCCATCCTAGTCTGGAAGTTCAAGGGAAACTTACTTGAAGAAATATTTAGGCTTAGGTCAGTTGGGGTGGTGGGAAATGTAGGAGACAGCAAATACCATGCGAAACAGCCTTGGGAAAGGAGCCTTCCAGAAAAAGAAAGACATAGTGAGTGGCTGGGTGTTATGGATCGGTAGGGAGTGTCGTGAGGTGAGGCTGTGGACACAGAATGGACAAATCCTGTAGGGCCTTGTAAGCCATATTTAGTATTTGGATATTAAGACTTCTCTGAAGCAGGGTATTGACATGATTAGATTTGCATCTGAAATTTGCATTTTTAAAGAGATATGCTTGACCACTTAAGTTTTCTAAGTGTACAATTCAGTGCTTATTAGTATAGTCACAAAGGTGTACAACCATCATCACTTTCTAATTTTAGAACATTTTCATCACTCGATACAGAAACCCCATATTCATTAGCAGACACTCCCCATTGCCTCCTCTCCCCAAACCCTTGGTAACCGTGATCCACTTTCTACTTTCTGTCTCTGGACCTGCCTGTTCTGGACAATTCATGTAAATGAAATCATGTAATTTGTGGCCTTTTGTGACTGGTGTATTTCACTTAGCATAATATTCATAGTTCATGTTGTCTCATGAATCAGTACCTCATTCCTTTTTATGGCTGAAATAATATTCCGTTGTATGGATCAATCACATGTTGTTTATCCATTCATCAGTTGATGGACATTGGGGCTGTTTCCACTTTTTGGTAGTTATGAATAATGCTGCTATGGAGTTGACATTAGTATCATACAAATGGTCAGGAGGAACATGGAATTCAACCTTCATCTTTAAAGAGAAGGGCATTACTCCTTTTTATTCTGTAGCACATTCTTTTCAGTAAGCATTTTCTTTTCTGAAAGATTTGTATGGCAGTAAAGGTTCAACCACATGTGTTAATGTGTTAATGTTGATGAATTGAGAGAAATGCTGTTAAAAACTTGAGTTTTGGGGAGCACTTGAAAGCATTATTTGCAGTTAATGGTGCCAATTCTTGCTTAGTTCTGGAAGTCAGAGTCTGTTATTGTTCTGGTTGTCCATTTACAAGTGGATGCCAAAGAATTCTTAGCTCCTCTGTTCCACTTGAATGACTTCTTGTCCACGTTAATAGAATGTACCTGATTGCCTATTACCAAGGTGATGGCTTTCATCTTGATTAGTCATTTCAGAGAATTAAGAGAAAATAAAAGTTAGAATGGCCCCAGTATTACAGAGTTCAGAATGTGAACCAGGAGGTCAGGCATATAATAAAAAATGGTTTATGACCTGCACTGGGGCATAACTTCAGGCACAATGAGTGTTAAGAATTAGTTAATGATTAAGCATGAACGTTTTCAGACCAAGGAAAAAAGTGTAGGCAGTGAATGTAAGAAGCTTCAAAGCTTATCATGTAGAGTGGGAAAAATAAAAATAGTATCAAGCTGAAGCAGTTTTGGTAAAAGTGTTTAATGGTAAATTAACACAAATCAGTCAACAATTGGAAAGATTTGGTTTATCAAGTCAGGGCACAGAGTTCGTAAAAAGATAGTTAATCTTTGAAATCTTAATGTGCCTGTCTGCTTCTTTGTATTGGTTTATAACTGGTTCCTTTCAATGTTAGTGTCGGGAATATTACCCAAGATTTCATTCAATATTTAGCAAGCTTAGGATGACTGTAAAATTGGTCCATCAATTGTGCAGGCAGTTACAGGACACCTACTGCTGAGGAATGGTCGTGTTTGTCAGGGGGAAGCAGGTTACTTTTGGCTGCTCATTGGGAGAGATTGATTGTCTCTTAGTGGGTAACAGATTAATAGTAACTGGCCTACTCTGCAGTTTCATCGTGGTACTTAATGGACTTACTTTTGTTTATCAGGCCATGTCAGAGGACTTTATCTCATGACTGTTATTATTACAGCAGTCTCATGTGTCTGGTCCTATATTGAGGATTGGCCTGCACTAACTTGCTTAATCCTCTAAATAACCTACCAGGATAGATAGAAACCAGTGACATCTCTAGTCTACAGACGAATTTACAGAGGCTCAGAGATTAAGTGACTTGTGTGAGCTCATACACAGGAATGGCTGAGCCAGGACTTGATGATGAGCTCACTGTAAAGCTGCTGCGCCCTACAGGCTGCTTACCCCCTTCTCTGGTATACTAACGCTAGATGAAAATGGGGCACATTTATTACGGAAGATTACATTTCATCCACAGTTGAGGTTCTTGAATTTTGTTCTAAAAGTGTGTTCTGGTTAGAGCCTTTTCCTAGAAATCTGGTTCTTAGCATGTTATTACTTTGTCTTCTCATTGGTTGCATGTGACCTTAAGTAACTTCTTAATCTTTCTCAAGCATACTTGACTCCTGTCTAGCAGAATGTTATATGACCTGGTAAAGCACACCTCAGTGTTCCTAAAGGTCCCTATTTAGCCCACAAGAAGAAGCGCAGCTTAATCTGGTCACTGGAATATTAAATTCTGCTGTTCCTCCTCCGCTTACTTGATTTGTCTGGTGGTTTCGAGTTAAATCATTGCATTGGGTGACTGTTTTCTTATCTAAAAACAAGGTTAATGCTGGTAGTTATTGCCTTATGTTGAATCCCAGTGAAGGAGAGGCCAACAGTTTTCCTAATCTTGGGGTGCAGGGGGATATAGTGACAGAGTTTTGGGCCAGGAGTCAGAGCACTTGGACGGTGGCCTGGCTCTGTCACTTACTGAGCTGCATGACCCGGAAGCCTCTTCACCCGTCCCCCACTCTCTCTGCGTACCCTGAAGGTAATGAGAATTAAGCCAGAGATTATGTGTGAGGAAATACTTTATACCTTATAGGCCATATGAGAGATGATGATGATTCTTAAAGTGCCGTGAGATTATAACATTTGGAAATCTTAGATTTAATTTAGTCTTCTGTTTTTTGTTTTTGGACTTCTTAGATGACGCTTCAGTTGTATGTTTTCATTTTTTTTCTTCTTTCTTTTTAGTGGTATGCGTGCAACAGAGAGAAATTATGTGAATCACTCCAGGCTGTCTTTGTTCAGAGTTACCTTGATCAAGGAACACAGATCTTCTTAAACAACAGCATTGAGAAATCGGGCTGGCTGTTTATCCAATTATATCACTCTTTTGTGTCATCTGTTTTTAGCCTGTTTATGTCTAGAACATCTATCAATGGGTAAGTGAATCTTGGATACTTTTTTCTTTATCCTTAGGTCTAAAAAAAGAAAAGGAAAACGAAAAGTTACCTTGTTGAGATGTTGACCACCTCTACAGCTACAACACTTCTAGTCAGAATCCTTGGCACAGTGTCTCAGCCTCTGCAATTATGCTTTTAAAATTCACTGTAACTTGATCTTGATAAACAGCCTCATTGGTCTGTATTTCTGTGATGGGAATCACAGTGCTTCCCACTTTGATGTGCACAGGAATCACCTGGGTATCTGGTTAAACGGCAGATTCTGAGTCAGTAGGTCTGGGGTGGGACCAGAGATTTTGCATTTTTAACATGTTCCAGGTGATGCCTATGCTGATCTATTAGAGAGGAGCAAGATGGTTGGAACCAGGCCCTTAATACAGGCTGAAAAGTAAGATCTTTGCCTTAAGCACACTTCCCAGGAGCAAGTTTTTTTGGGAAGGATCTAATTCAGCCCAGCAGTGGATGGTGGCTTGTTCGAGTGAAGGGTTCTCCATCTGTTCTTTCTTTCTTTCTTTTTTAAAATATTTATTTATTTATTTGGTTGTGCTGGGTCTTAGTTGCGGCAGGCGGGCTCCTTAGTTGTGGCACGTGGGCTTCTTAGTTGTAGCATGAGGGCTCTTAGTTGCGGCATGCATGTGGGATCTAGTTCCCTGACCAGGGATCGAACCCAGGCCCCCTGCATTGGGAGTGTGGAGTCTTAACCATTGTGCCACCAGGGAAGTCCCTCCATCTATTCTTACTTATTGTTTAGACTCACCAGAATTTTGTAAACATTGTGGAATTCTCTGTCCCTAGAGTGGTTCTCTCATATAAGTCTATGGAAGAAGCTTTAGGAATATTTTTATCCTTTCTTGGCCAAATTTTCAGACACCGCAAAGCCTAAGAATCCAGAACTCCAAAGAGAAAAGCAGCAGGGCTCAGTGCTTGAAAAGCCTGTTGGACCTCTTGAAGCCACTGGCTGGGCCCACTTTTTCTTCCCTTGAGGTTTGGAGCCAGCTTCTACTGAATGTCTGGATCCCCAGTCTATCATCTGGTCCTTAAATATGTTTTCAGGAACCATGAGCCGTTTCTCAAGATTTCTTCATTGTTTATATGAAATTGCCTTAAATTTGCTTTAGCAAACAGTTGTTATTTTTGTGTTGGTAGTTGAGTTTAAACAACTTGGTCTGACATTTTGTTTCTAAAATTCACGGCATTGAATTTCTGTTCTGTACCATTTATTTTTTCGCTGGGAAAGCAGACAAGTCACCGCAGCAGTGATTTTTAACCTTTTTGGGGTCCTGTACCTCTTTGAAAGTGATATAAAGTAGAAATCCTCTCTTCAAATAGTCCTTACATTCAGCATTTTGCATATAATTTAGGGAGATTTCAAACTCTAAACTGCTTCCCCCTACCTCTACCCTGTTCACCCCTGGTTAAAATTCTCTGCTCTGGGATTTCACAATTTGGTCAAAGGGGCAATAAGATTAATAAATCCGTTTTGGCTTATCTTATCCACAGCTCTTCTGCTTTTCTTTTTTAAATAACCCTCATCCCCACCCCTTCATCCCCCCTTGGCACCCTTCTCCCCCAACAAAACAAAAACATCTCTTGCCCTGTGTCCTATTCTCAGCTGGAAGCTTAACTTTGAGCCCACTGGGAATTTCTGTCTATGGCAATGGAAGCTTATTACCACAAGTGGCTGTCTCTTATAGAAATAATTACTATGGTAACCTTTTTTTAAAGAATATTTATTTATTTTATTTATTTTGTGGGGTTTTTTTGGCTGCGTTGGGTCTTAGTTGCGGCATGCGGGATCTTTGTTGCGGAACGTGAGATCTTTTCCATGCGGTGCGTGGGCTCTTTGTTGAGGCTTGCGGGCTTCTCTCTAGTTGTGGCGTGAGGGTTTTCTCTCTCTGGTCGTAGCGCATGGGCTCCAGAGGCCGTGGGCACTGTAGTTTGTGGCACCCAGGCTCTCGCATTAAGGTGTGGGAGCTCAGTAGTTGTGGCTCGTGGGCTTAGTTGCCCCGCGGCATGTGGGATCTTAGTTCCCTGACCAGGGATCAAGCCGTGTCCCCTGCATTGGAAGGCAGATTCTTTACCACTGGACCACCGGGGAAGTCCCTATGGTAACCTTCTTGAATTAAAAAGATAAGGTACTTATCGACGTCCTTTACTGGAAAGGGGAAGACCAAGTAAGGAGAGACTTGATAGCTGTTTTCAGAGTTTATTTTATAAGGAAGATATTTGTAAGGAGGTTTATCTCCTCTGTAGACTCTAAATCTAGAGAGAACTTAGAGAACGTAGGATGGTTTTTTACATACACACACACACACCAAAAAAATACATCGACATCACTAACTTTGGGAGTTAAAGACAAATTAGAGAGCCATACCTCTCCGTGGTATGTGTTTGCTGGAAACCGTATACTGAGCAAAAGTCAGTGTCTTGGTATTTTAAGTGGGATAATTCTTCATTGTGTGGGACTGTCCCACACATTGCAGGAAGTCTGACTTTTCTGACCTTGCCCTCTAAGTGACAGTAGCACCCTCAAGTAATTGTGACCACCCAAAACTCTTCCCACCTACTCCCAGGGCTTCCTAGAGACCAAAATTCATCTGGGCTCGATGAATTTAGATTTTTTTTTTCTTTTGGCAGTTTAAATCTTTTTGTGTAGCCTCTGTTGCTCATGATCTTTGGAAATAGAACAATGCTTCTCTCTCTGGTGCCTTTCAACCTGAGCTCTGACCTCAGATGACCTCTAGCTCTAGAATTTTATGATTATCATGTCAAGGGTCCTTAGACTCCAAAGAGATGGCTAGGGAAGCATGTTATTTTAAAATTGGGAAAGTTTAAGCCATGTAACTGTTCTGCAACTTACTTTTGGTCCTATGGCAAGTTAGCACCAGCATTTGAAACATGTACCCCCAAGCCTGTGACCTCTCTTAGCTCTTGTTCTGACTCTGGCTCCCATGTGAAATTTTGTATAGCTATTTCAGGAAGTTCAGCTCCTTTTCTCAGATTTCTTTTTCAGCCTGTTTTCCCACTAGAAGATAGGAACAATTGAGGATTAAAAACAACTTGTCTTTTAGGAGATGTTTTCTCTGGGAGCTAGTTGTATTGGGTGAAAGTCTCTGAGGGTCCCCCCCACCCCATTTTTTAGCATTTCTGTAGGGCAGAAGATTTACTGCAAGTATATTGTTAGATTTGGTTGACCTCTTCTAAGGGAAAGGGGAGGAGGAGTTTGTTATATGAGCTCCATATTTTAATTTTTTCCTGGAACTGGTCTTACCAGGAACACCCATTGCACACGTCCTTCCAGTCACTGTGTAACAAACATATTGCACCTTAGGATTATTTCCAGAAAGCAGCAGTATGGTACAGATTTCCCTGCCATTTCCTAGACCAGTGGTTTTCAGGCTTTTCCAGGGTCTGAAGAGGAAGCGCCTCAGGAGCTGCTTCAGGCTGCAGAGAAAGGCCTAGGAGTGGGCTGGCAGCAGCGCTGAGGCTCTCAACCTCATTTCAGCAGCAGCTCTCCTGTTACATTTTACATTGTCCATGAGTAACGTCTGCTTCATTTAAAGAAACGGTTCTGCTGCTTAAAGGAAGTTTGAGAATCCCTGCCCTAGACAGACTGGGATTTGAGAGCTAGAAAGCAAGTTCTAAATAGGGAGTGCATTTTATTTCCCAAGATGATGCTTCCTCAGGACTTGGTTTGATCTGTAGCTGCTTTTAGGAGAGCTCTCTTTGATCTCCATTTTAACTCCTCTTTTTTTCAAAGGCATTACTATGTTTTAGATGTTTTTTAGGATTTTTAGAAATAATAGGACCCAGCCAATTGTATAACATACAAACTGACACAAGTATGAATCTACTTTTTAAATGCAGATTAACTGATATCACAAGGACCACTCTTCCTCTTTTCTCTAGTGTCTCTTAAAAATCTAATACCTAGAGCTATTTTTTATACTCATTGTTCAGTTTCATATTCTAAATGGCTTTTTCCCCCTATTTGCTTTTTCTGCTTAGTGTTATTGGCTAGTCTTGTGGTCTGATCCTGTTGGCCTGTCATTTTTTTAAACCGATATACATGTTTTCTATTACTCCTTCCATCTTTCCTTCCTATTTTGACTTAAATTCTTCACATTCATCTTTTTTTTTTTTTCTTTGCGGTACACGGGCCTCTCACAGTTGGGGCCTCTCCCGTCGCGGAGCACAGGCTCCGGACGCGCAGGCTCAGCGGCCATGGCTCAGGGGCCCAGCCGCTCCGCGGCATGTGGGATCTTCCCGGACCGGGGCATGAACCCTTGTCCCCTGCATCGGCAGGCGGACTCTCAACCACTGCACCACCAGGGAGGCCCCACATTCATCTTTTAATTTCTTATATATTTCTTCTTCCCTTCCCACCTTTTATTCCTCTCCTTTCCCCACTCTTTTTGGTGTATTGTTTGCAGCCTCAAAGGCAGACGATGATATCTAGAGGTGTTTTCTTATTTTATTAACTTTGCTTTTTAATCATAAATCATATAAAAGATATATATTTTAATCGTATAATCTTATAAAATAAACATTGTGTAAGTTCAGAGGCTGTTGGTGTTGAGTCACTACTTTGTGTGGATGTTGGGTGGAAGTGCTTATCTTGTATAGAGTCATCCTTTTTTTTTTTTTTTTTTAAACATCTTTATTGGGGTATAATTGCTTTACAATGGTGTGTTAGTTTCTGCTTTATAACAAAGTGAATCAGTTATACATATACATATGTTCCCATATGTCTTCCCTCTTGCGTCTCCCTCCCTCCCACTCTCCCTATCCCACCCCTCCAGGCTGTCACAAAGCACCGAGCTAATATCCCTGTGCCTTGCGGCTGCTTCCCCTTAGCTATCTACCTTACTACGTTTGTTAGTGTGTATATGTCCATGACTCTCTCTCGCCCTGTCAAAGCTCACCCTTCCCCCTCCCCATATCCTCAAGTCCGTTCTCCAGTAGGTCTGCGTCTTTATTCCTGTCTTACCCCTAGGTTCTTCATGACATTTTTTTTCCCCTTAAATTCCATATATATGTGTTAGCATACGGTATTTGTCTTTTTCTTTCTGACTTACTTCACTCTGTATGACAGACTCTAGGTCTATCCATCTCATTACAAATAGCTCAATTTCGTTTCTTTTTAAGGCTGAGTAATATTCCATTGTATATATGTGCCACATCTTCTTTATCCATTCATCCGATGATGGGCGCTTGGGTTGTTTCCATCTCCGGGCTATTGTAAATAGAGCTGCAATGAACATTTTGGTACATATAGAGTCATCCATTTTTGTCCTTTTTTCTTTTCCAGGTTGCTAGGAAGAGGCTCAATGTTTGTCTTTTCACCAGATCAGTTTCAGAGACTGCTTAAAATTAATCCAGACTGGAAAACGCATAGACTTCTTGATTTAGGTGCTGGAGATGGAGAAGTCACAAAAATAATGAGCCCTCATTTTGAAGAAATTTACGCCACTGAGCTGTCTGAAACTATGATATGGCAGCTTCAGAAGAAGAAATACAGGTATAATTTTTAGACATGGTTTAGAGTATATTTCTTGGTTTTAGATGTATTGCTTCTTGAGATTATATTATTTAAAGAATATAAATCAGAAACAATTTCCATGATGAGGAATTAAAAAAAAATCTTTCCATATTACAGTTGACTCTTGAACAATGCAGGGGTTAATTCACGTATAATTACAGTCAGCCCTCTGTATCTGCAGTTCCTGCACATCTGCGGATTTAACCAACCATGGACTGTGTAGTATTGTAGTATTTACCTTTGAAAAATATGGGCAGTGTATAAGTGGACCCAGGCAGTTCAAACCTGCATTGTTCAAGGGTCAGCTGTACAAGTAAGTGGAAATTGAGAGAGAAATCATCTTTCCTTGGCAGTGTTCTTCTGAACTAGAGGTTTTGGCACTGTAGGAAGGAAAAGAGTGGGTGAGAGACAGCTTGGAGAAGAGAGATCAGATGTAGGGACTTGTTCCCTAATTTGAATCTGGCATTCTCAAATCTTGTTTTTTGTTTGTTTATTTTTTTTAATTAAAAAAAGCTTTTTAAAAATTGTGGTAAAAATATGTAACATAAAATTTACCACTTTAACCGTTTTTAAGTGTACAGTTCAGTAGTATTAAGTATATTTGCACTGTGGTGTAACCATCATCACCATTCATCTCCAGAACCTTTTTATCTTTCCCAACTAAAACTTTGTACCCACTAAACACTGATTCCCCAGTCCTCTGTCCCCCTGGCTCCTGGCAGCCACCATTCCACTTGCTGTCTTTGCGAATTTGACTATTCTAGGAACCTCGAATAAGAGGAACTGTACAATATTTGTCCTTTTGTGATGGGCTTATTTCATTGAGCATAATGTCTTTAAGGTTCATCCACGTGGTAGCATATGTCAAAATCTCCTTTCTTTTTAAGGCTGAATAATATTCCATCGTATGTATATGCCACATTTTGTTTATCCATTCATTTGTCGATGGACGCTTGGGTTGCTTCTACCTTTTAGCTATTGTGAATCATGCTGCTGTGAACATGGGTGTACAGATATCTGTTTGAGTCACTGCTTTCCCTTCTTTTGGGTATATACCCGGAAGTGGAATTGCTGGATCAAATGGTAAGTCTGTGTTTAATTTTTTGATGCATTGCCATACCTTTTCCACAGCAGCTGCACCATTTTACGTCCCACTTGCAATGTACAAGTGTTCCAGTTTCTCTACATCTTCACCAATACGTGTTGTTTTCTGTTTTTTTGATAATATCCATCCAAATGGATGTGAAATGTCAAATCTTGGGTTTTAGACCATCTGCTGCTTGAGAGACTTGGGAAGAAGGTTATTCTTAATTCAGTATGGATTCTATTGAATGGGGGGAGACGGTGCTGAGTATGGAATGGGGGAGGTGGAGGTAGAGCCTGCTTCCTTCTCTGATATATTTGAAGCTGGGCTTAGGCTTAGAAAGAAAGGAGAGAATTATGTACTCCCTCACTTTCCTACCCAGCTAAGTTCCTAAGTAGGAGACTATCTTAGGAACAGACTAACCCTAGAGACAGAGCATTAGCATAGCTCTTGGAGCAGGATTAGATTTAAATTTTGGCAAAACATGGTCATTTTTAGCCTGGGGAAGAGAAGACCAAGTAGGAAGGAGGGGAAGGGAAGATTACTGTAAATGGGTATTTAAAGGGATTTATATGGAAGGAGGCCCACCTACCCTGGGCCATGGCCTTGCTTGTTTGCCTGACATTCAAACCCTTCTGAGACTAAGTGCCCAAAAGGAATTTTCAGTGAGACTTCAGATGTTTGAATTAGTGATTCAATATATGTAGAGTTTACATGTTATGTTACCTGATAAACTTGTACACCATATAAAAAATACTTAGTTATTGGGAATTCCCTGGCAGTCCAGTGCTTAGGACTCAGCACTTTCACTGCTGTGGCCCAGGTTCAGTCCCTGGTCGGGGAACTAAGATTCTGCAAGCTGCGTGGAGCGGCCAAAACAAAACAAAACAACTTATTTTTTTTTTCCCTAATAAATATTTCATATGCCAAAATCTGTTTGCAGTTTGATAGGGAAGTTATACTGGTTGACACTCCCTTCACAATATTATTAGTATGAAATAGAAACGTATTCACAAAAGTGGCAACTTTTGGTACAGTTTGACATTTTAATGGGCAAGCGGTATCTTACTAAGTTTAGGGTTCGCCTAATCCATGATGGCAGGGCAGACTTTTAGCTTCCATGGTTTTTTTTTTGGCTTCTTTTTGGGAGGTAGCTGTTTTTTGTTTCTCTTCAATATCTGGGCTCATGAAAAACTGGCTTTTTAATAAAGGTTCTGGATGTCACTTTTGAAATAAACCCATAAAACAGAAAATGGCCAGGTTTTCCCTCTGTTTTGCCAGGATATTATTGTTTATGCCAGAAAACCTGATTGTAAAATTTAGGGATATGGCTTTGATTTTTAAAACAAAACAATAAATTTTCTCTACATTGCTGGTATTTTGTTTTTTATTTAGGATTTATCAAAATACTGATTGCTTTGTTACTTCTCTAAGGAAAATGTATTTTAAATCCCCCTGAAGGTAAACTATTACTTAACTCACTTTCTTGAAAATAATAACCCCCTGAACGGACGCCTTTCTTCTAGGGTTAGAAATGCTGTTTTGGAAGAGCCATAGACATTTAGGAAGGGATTATACAATTACTTTTTGATTGTGTGTACTAATGAACAGTTCCACAATTCAAATGACAATAAATAAAAACTGTTGTTTGGCAGGAAGAAAATTTTGGCAGCATGGTTACCTTCCTTAGTCTGCTTTACCAAAAGTTAACGTGAAAATTTGTTGATATGATCTGAATGGTGGTTTGTAGATAGTGGAGGAAACAAGTGTGTGGCAAGATGCGGACTGGCAACGTGGACGGGTTTGGAATTAAGTCTGCACGGGCAGTTCACGTGTGGGTAGTTCAGAAGGAGTTGCGTATACATTTTTGACACCAGAGAACAAAGATCTTTAATGTAAATTTGAAAGATGCTTGACTTTAATCCATTATCTATAGGTTATCTTGATCTATAGGGATCTTTCTTGAAAGGAAAAGAAAATATTGTGGTTAATTCTATTTCTTGTTTTCATACCCTCTTTTCTTTTTTAACAAAAAGATACTGGAGACTGAAGGGATGGCCATTCACTCTCAACCCACCACCCTGGAAGCATTTATTCAAGGACTGATTGTTAGGTTCTTTCTCACCTTATATGGAGAGAGCAGGTTCATTGACCTGAATAACATACTAGGAGAGTTTCCAAGTTGTAATTTCTACTCTGCTAGAGATTTACAGTGTGACCTTGGACAAGTCACTTCTTTCATTTTTCTCATAAGAAGAGGAAGATTCTAACAACTTGTTGGGATTCCTGGGCTAATATGCAGTTTGAGTGGGGCTGATAAATATGTCTTCATCAGTGGAACTGAGTTTACAAGTAGAAATCACAAAACAGAAGTAAAGATGAAGTTGGACCTCTATAGGTATAGTTTTAACTGTCCCGGTATTAAGGCTATAATTTTCTGTCATGAGCATGTGTTTCTGTCTTTCAAAATTACCAACATGGAAACTACCTATCCTCAAATAATTCTGAGATGGATTTAGTTAGATTATTCTAGATATTTTTAAAAATAAAATTACTTATTATTTATTGGGTCTTCGCTGATGCGCGCAGCCCCTCTCCAGTTGTGGTGAGCAGGGGCCCCTCCTCGTTTTGGTGCGCTGGCCTCTCATTGCGGTGGTTTCTCCCGTTGCGGAGCACGGGCTCGAGGTGCTTGGGCTTCAATAGTTGTGCCTCGCCGGCTCCAGAGCGCAGGCCCAGCAGCCGTGACGCACGGACCCAGCTGCTCTGCGGCATGTGGGATCTTCCTGGACCAGGGCTCAAACCCATGTCCCCTGCATTGGCAGGCGGATTCTTAACCACTGCACCACAAGGGAAGCCCACGTTATTCTAGATTAAAACATGCTGATGATGTTGGGTTCTGCTTCGTTTTAGATCAGGCCTAATTTTTTTTTTTTTTAAATCAAATATGTAATTTGTCTTTTGCAAGTTTATGAATTTAAATTGACTGCTTGGCTAAGGTATTAATATATAAATAGTCTTTCTTTTTAATTGTTCATTTCTGCTTTTAAAATGGGAATTGATGACATTTTTATCCTGAAAGTAGAGTCTTCTCTCTAGTTTAAATGAGCTAAATACAGCTCCTAAAATCATCATTGCAGTCACAGTTTCGATACAACAAAGTGATTTTGGAGCTCTAATGCCCTAATTTCAAGCAACAAAGAAATCTGACTAGCTCCTTGACGTTTGTCAGTTTTGCTTTGGAGGAGGCTTTAGTTTTTAAAAACGTCTAGATTGAGGGATTCCCTGGTGGCGCAGTGGTTGAGAGTCCGCCTGCCGACGCAGGGGACACGGGTTCGTGCCCTGGCCCGGAAGGAAAATCCCACATGCCGCGGAGCGGCTGGGCCCGTGAGCCATGGCCGCTGAGCCTGCGCGTCCGGAGCCTGTGCTCCGCCACGGGAGAGGCCACAACAGTGAGAGGCCCGCGTACCGCAAAAAATATAAATAAATAAAATTAAAAAATCTAGATTGAAAAGAAGATGCACCTGAGCAGTTAGTGTTTCTTTTTATTCTGCTATACAAAAATGCTCTAAAATGTCATTATACTATGAGTTTTCCTAAACAGTCCTCATTATGCTTCTAGAATTTTCTAAGATATCTCTATCTGCTGAGCGTGATCAAAGACTTGTTTACCAAAGGTCCTTTTTCCTGTTTCCTTTTCCTCCTGTCTCTATCATAACATGCCTCACCTTCCACATTCTGATTGGTATAACCGAGCAGGAGTGAGTAATTTATAGAATTGCCTTAATGGTGTGGCTAACAAAGCCTCTTGATATAAGGTCTCCTCCTCTCTGTGAGTAAAACATTGTAAAGGACTAGAAATGTTCTTAGGGTGAGAGAAGACAGGGAGGAGAGAGAGGGAGGGAGAGACTGTGTGTTCACGAGATACTGAGGGCTGAGAGTGGTGTGTTAACTATGTTCTTCGCTTACTTGTTTTAATAGGATGTCCTGTGCTTTATCTTTTTCTATATAGTTATTTAGGTATGAACATTCTAGAATATGAAATAGTATCTCTCTCCTGGGAATAGAGATGTGCTCAAAAGACATAAATGGAAATTATCTTATACCACTCCTAGCCATTCTTAAAGATAGGAGGGACCCTAGGAATAGAAAACATGAATATATGATGTATTCTACGATTACATTCCAGTGAATGTAAAAGTAGGATTCTTTGTTCATTAACTGATGTTCAAGAATTGGATGCCCCAGTTTCATAACCATTTTTATCATCTGATATCTTCCCACTTATTAAACCTACTAGTTCTTATAAAGGAAATTTTGCATGTTTTGAGATTTGGAAATAGGAGGATTGCTAAATTTAAAGAAATGTGGTTGTTTACTTTTGTATGGCCATTTTATTATTGCAAATGTAAATTATAAATGAAGATTTTTGAACCGACTTTGATTTAGAAGACAAAGTGAAAGTCTTTACTGGCATCTAAGTATTTTTAAAGATGTCTTTAAGAGGGTTTGTATCTTTCTGATTTTTCCAGAGTGCTTGGTGTAAATGAATGGCAGAATACAGGGTTCCAGTATGATGTCATCAGCTGCTTGAACTTGCTGGACCGCTGTGACCAGCCCCTGACTTTGCTAAAAGATATCCGAAGCGTCTTGGAGCCAACTAGAGGCAGGGTCATCCTTGCTCTGGTCTTACCTTTTCATCCCTATGTGGAAAACGGTAAGTGTGGTCACCCCCTTACCAGCCTGTTATCCAGAATTGGTGCTTATTGGCATTTGTGATTCTGTGCTGTGCACAATTAGACATGGACTGGTATTTCTCAGAATAGCCTGGAATTTAACAGAGTACAGTTAACCCATGTAAAATACCACCTTGGTTAATGTTCGTCTTAATGTGGATTTTATAGAACTCTAGTACTCCCTTTGCAGTGGTAAGAATTAATACTCAGATGGATCTGCCTGCTTAAGACTGAAAGCCTAAAATGCTTTTAAATGGAGCCTTAACCACTTAATTTATTAGCTTATGAGCTGAGTCGAGCAATAAATGATGCCTTTTAATCTACCTGAATATACCTGCCAAATGTTACAGCTGTTTCATATTTTACATCTCTTGTCCCAGACTCTTAATAATGATAAATGCTGTTGTTATCCATTTTTTCCTTTTGAAGACCACTTGTGTCCCAGCATGTATCATTTCTTTGACGTTTGGTTTTTTGATTGCACGGTCTTGCTCTTCAGCACCACTGAATGAAGAATATCTCAGAAGAAATGGTTTGATTTCGTATTGCTTCACATTTACTTTTGGCCAGAGACATTCATTCATACTTGGTTTTCGCTTATGTGGTTTGCATTTTAGATCATGTTGAAAGTTATGACTTTAAACCTCTTTTGAATTTTCGTAAGTTATTGTACAGTAATGTAAAAATTATTTATTATATAAGTAATACATGTTAATATTTTTAAGTCTTTTTCTCTTTCACTGCCTTGTTCAGCTTTGTGTTCAAAAACTGTAAGAGCTTGTAGACATTTTAAAGAAATCCATTAGTATTTTGTAAGCATCGTAGTTATCAAATACCTGTGAAAATCTGTGTCTTAAGGAATAACACTGAAGTTTACTTATAACTGTGGATTTGTGTTGCCATTCACTTGCTCCTTCTTTTCTTCTTATTTTTTCTCCCTCAGGTCTTAGTCCCTTCTGATTTCATGCTTGTCTTAACATTTGCCAAATGGTTTTAGGTTTGTGTTGGTGGTGGGGAAAATGGAGAATTCTTTAGACATAGGAGGGTGGGAAGGAGAATAGATAGAATAGATGTCCCCTCCCCCATCTAACTTCTCCATTCCTGTGTTGAATCCTTTTGTCATGGTAAAGAAAAAAACTGCTTTAATGTGTGAGTGCCCATATAGTGCATATACGTGTTGTATAGGGGAAAACCTGGTAAATGTTGTCCTTGATAATTTAGCAGCCTGACCTTGTTTCAGTGCTGTTCCCTGTGTAACTAAACCTCGGCTCCATCTCACTGCATTGCAGTCACTAGTCATCAGGTTGTAAGGTCCAGGCTTCCTGTGTCCTGTTGGGCAACCACAAGATGGAACTTTAATGCTACTTCCTGACATAGCAGGAGGTGGAAGAGCAAGGGAAAAAACATCAATCTAACCATGAATTTTATTTTCTTGTGGCTTTTTTTTTTCTTTTTTGCTGTACGTGGGCCTCTCACTGTTGTGGCCTCTCCCGTTGCGGAGCACAGGCTCCGGACGCGCAGGCTCAGCGGCCATGGCTCACGGGCCCAGCCGATCCGCGGCATGTGGGATCTTCCCGAACCGGGGCACGAACCCGTGTCCCCTGCATCGGCAGGCGGACTCTCAACCACTGCGCCACCAGGGAAGCCCTCCTTGTGTTTCTGACACTAAAAATTGAAAAGAAGTTAAACTGGACAAGAGGGCAGTCTCTAGTAAGGCCTGAAAACAAGCTCCTTGATTGTGGTTGCACAGTTGCCTGTTGAATCCAAGGAGTCTGGTGTGTGATACACAGCAAACTGAGCAGCGGAGCCTTGTTGCTGTGGGTGACCTTTAGTGACCTATAAGTTTTGTAGACTGCTTGTGGCACTCTATTATTGCTTCCTTTCTCTAAGTCACCAATTAGATCCTGATGATTTCCATGTGACACTGTGTGAAGACCCAGGAGGTGCAAAGTGATCTTGCTGTGAGTTCATGTATATGGGGCTGGTTTAAGGATATGTGAGTGTACTTTTCACGCTTGGCTCAATTTATTTTTTAACAAAAGCAGTTGTAGATGAAATGATTACTTGTGTAATTTTTTTTGATTTGTCTTGAAGTTGAACCACAGCAATTTTGTTGCTTAGGTTAATTTAGGGAAAAAAAATGCAAAATGTATCTTTGTAATTTCAGTTTGTTTGGTTTGCTGACCCAATTCTGGTTGGGGGTTATTAAACCTAGTGAGAATTGTTTTAAGCATCAAAAAGGGGCAAAGTATGTAATCAAGAAAAGGAGACTTATTTTGCAAAAATGAAAATTTAGTGATGTTTAATTTTTCAAAATTGTAATTTTTATGAAAAGGTAATTCATGGTCAAAAAGAGTTCAAGCAGCTTGCAACAGAGTATAAAAGGAGGTTTCTTATCCACTCGTTACACAGTCTTGTTCAGGTTTCTTGAATAGTTTTCTAAAGATAGTCTATGCAAATATGTGTGAACATGAAAAAATTGATTCTATAATTAAAGCCCATTATAAGTAGTTTCATTGCCCTTTTCCTCTTAAGTATGTCTAGGAAATTATTCCTTACTAGTGCGTAAGTATCTACATCCTTCTCTACTTGTAAGCAGTGGTGTGCTGGAGCTGGTTTTACTGGCTCAGGAGAGCTGATTGTTATCTTGGCAGGAATTTAGTGAACTGGTTGTTAAACTCGGCCATTATTGAAATTGACCTCAATGGGAGTACTTACACCATGGAAATTGGCAAACTCTACAAATAGTCTCTCCCTTCTCCTAGCTGATTGGTAAACCTTTACCAGCACACTGCTGGGCATTTGGTAACTTTACTAGAGGAGGCCTCTGTTGACTTATTACTTTTAGATACCAGCAGTTTGCTTTATAAATATTTACAAGTGAAATGAACATTCTTAGGCAAGTCTTTTGCACACGTGTAAGTAGGTATCAGGATGTTTTCTGCTTCAAGAAACAGAAGGAGCAACTAAAAGTAGCTTTTAAAAATTAAGAGTTTACCTTAGAAAAGTGATTTCAAGGTTGGTTAATTCAGTGATGAAAGTGTCCACTGAAGTTCAGAACTTGCTTTCATTTCTTCATCTTCAGTGTGTTGACATTCCCCTCGCAATTACAAAATGGCTGATGCAGTGCCAAGCATCATGTGTAGGCATGACAGAGTCTTGGAAAGAAAGAGGCATTTTCTCCCATCCTTTTTTTTTTTTTTTCTAAAGTGATGGAAACCTTTTCCAGAAATCTCCCTGGCACATCGCACTTTTTCCCATCGGTAAGGATGGGGGCACATGCCCTGCCCAACCAGCAACTGGCAGGCAGGTTAGGACAATTGTGATGCAGGTCTGGGGAGGGAGTCTGCCCTGAGCATATTTACACTGTGAGACTGAGCTTGCAGTGAAGGTGGGAGGGATACTCTTATGCACATATCTTTATCATTTAAAAAGTGTTTACTGAGTGATGCTGGAGATAAATGAGCGAAAAACATACAAATATCCTTGTCCTCATGGAGATTATGTTCTAATGAGGAAGACAGACTGTAAACAAATGGCATGTTGTTGGTGATAAATGTTATGGAGAAAAATAAACAATAAAAGCAAAACAGGAGCTTCTTGGAATTGGGGGTTGGGTTTGGGCGCTATAATTTTAAAGAGGGGGGCTCAGGGAAGGGCCTCTCTTAGAGGGTGATGTAGGGAAAAGGCTGAAGGAAGTAAGGTTTATGGTTATCTGGATGATACATTTCTAGGAGTGGAACTGCTTGTTAAAGAGCGAGTTTTCCAGGGCTTCCCTGGTGGCGCAGTGGTTGAGAGTCTGCCTGCCGATGCAGGGGACACGGGTTCGTGCCCTGGTCTGGGAAGATCCCACATGCCGCGGAGCGGCTGGGCCCGTGAGCCATGGCCGCTGAGCCTGCGCGTCCGGAGCCTGTGCTCCGCAACGGGAGAGGCCACAACAGTGAGAGGCCCGCGTAATTCAAAAAAAAAAAAAGAGTGAGTTTTCCAAATAGCTACACTGTGATCCTAACACGATTTATTGAGTAATCATCTTTTCCCCAATGCTTTGAAATGCCACCTGAATCATAGACTAAAGTCCTATAATGTGTTTGGTTCTGTTCTCTTAAGATTTATCCTCCTATATGTGTGCCAATACCAAAATACTTTAATTACTGTAGCTTTATCATGCTTGTTAGTATCATAGCACTAGTCTTTCTTAATCAGTTTCTCTTAGATTTTTCTTGGCTTATTTATTTAACAGATCAACTTTAGCATTAACTTGCCTAGTTCCCCTATATTTATCTGTTAATTTAGGGAGTATTGAGTCTTCTTAGCTAATAATAGGATGTCTTTCAATTTATTCAGTTATGTTCATTAGTAACAAAATTTTCTTCATAAATGTCCTGCACAAGTTTTGTTAGATTTATTCTAATGGTGTGTGTGTGAGAGATTATAAATAGGAATTTTTCTTCCTTCATGGTTAAAAAAATAAAAAATTTTCCCAGCTTTATATAATTGGCAAACATTTTTTGTATTTAATGTGTTCAACATGATGATTTAGTATACAGTATACATTGTGAAATGATTGCTGCAATCAAGTTAATTAGCACATCCATTACCTCACATAGTTACCTTTTGTGTGTGTGTGTGTGTGTGTGTGTGTGTGTGTGAGATGAGAACACTTAAGATCTATTCTTTTAGCAAATATAAAGTATACAGTTCAGTATTATTAACTGTAGTCACCAGGTGGTACATTAGATCCCCAGAACTTTTTCATCTTATAACTGAAAGTTTGTATCCTCTGACCAACATCTTCTTATTTCCCCCACCCACCAGCTCCTGGCAACCAACATTCTCTTCTCTGGTTCTGCAAGTTTGACTTGTTTCAATTCCACATATAAGTGTGATCACATAGTATTTGTTCTTCTGTGTCTAGTTTATTTCAGTTAGCATAATGTCCTACAGGTTCATCCATGTTGTCTCAAATGGCTCTCCCATCATATTTTAGAGTGGATATTATGCATACACAGACAAGCAGTTGTTTTGTGTGTGTGTGTGTACCAGTTTTGTAACCATTTACCTTATTGGATTATTTTAGTGTGTCCAGTAGTTTTCAGCATTGATTCTCTTGGGTTTTTTTTTTAATACAGTTATAGCATCTGCAGATGGTTTTAATACTTCCTTCTCATTTTTAGACTTTTTTTTTTTTTTTGGTACAAGTGAATTTGTAGTTATTTCCAGAAAATGTTAAAGAAAAAAATGGTGGAAATTTTTGCTTTGTTTTTTACCTTAATGAAAAAATACTTTAAATATGATTCTGTCTTTTGGCTTGAGATTGCTGTTTGGCTTGAGATACATATTTTTTAAAAATCCTATTTTATTAAGAGCTTAAAAAGATCAGGAATCAATGTTGAATTTGCCACCTGTGTTTTCAACATCTATAGAGATAGGGTTTTTTCTCCATTGGCTTACTAAATTAATAGTACTTTCCTAATACATATCCACTCTTGCATCTCTGGGCTTAGGCAGAATAGCCTTGTATGCGCCACTAGATTGTATTTACAAAAACTCTAAATAAAAATATTAGCATTAATATTATTGAAAAATGATAGTTGGTCTGATCTGATCTTTTATTTGGAGGATGTAATCTTTGTCATGTTTTGGTATCAATGTTCTGCTGGTTTTGTAAAAAATAATTTCTAAGTTCTTTCTAATGCTCTGGAACAGTTTAAATAGCATTATGGTTATCCGCTTTTGGAAATTTGGTAGAATTCTCCTGTGAAACCAGCTAAGCCTGTGGGTTTTGAGAGGTAGCCACTGGCAACTTTCTCACTTTCTTTCAGGGTCATTGTTCAGATTAAATTAGACATGTTAAGTCTTAAAGTTCCCATCAGTCTAAATAGAAATAAGCTAGACTCTGGCCAGACTGCTTTGTTGAAGGAGCATGGGCTTTGAGGGCTGACCTGTTTTGAAACAGGGGTCAGCCCTTATTACCTGAGCCTCTCATTAAGCTTAGTGTTTCATCTGTAAAAATGGGGCTAATACCTACCTTGAGGTTTGTTGTGAAGATTAAATAACGTAATTTAAAGGGTAGTGCCCAACCTTGTCTATCTCAGTATTGGTATTTGATACACGTTAGATTTTTTCGTTCCATCCTATTCCATTACTTTGCTTTTATTTGTAGCTTCATTGATCAGATTTGTTCACAGCTCTTCACTTTGAAGTATTTGTCAATGTTTTTGCATTTTAACTTGGTCTCAGAATCTGTACCTTTTTCATCGGTTTATGTGACTTGACTCCACAGACACTTAACTATATGCCTATTAGCCCAGGGCTTCAGGCTCTCTCAGGTCTTATATAGTAGAGAGAAAGAAATGACTTATTCTGAAAATCTCGTTTACACCTTTTGGTATGTGGGTTTAAGTGCTCTTGTCTAGAGGGTAGGGTGTATAGACACTAGAACCATGTCTGTCCATTTTCGTCTTCAAGTTGTTTTAATATTATTTTCTTTTCATTGTCTTGGGAAATATAAATCTAAACAGAAAGCTATAGCTTAATCCTTTCCAGTGAAAATTCTGGATGCTCAGATAGCAGGAAAATTAATGTTAGGGATCCAGTGAACAGTCCTTATGAAGAGGGGTGAGGATCAATGGCTAGAGAGTGAAGTGTGCTTCATATCTTAGTTAAAATGCTGAAAAAATATTTTTCTATAGAAACATCGTTCAATTGCATTCATATAAAGGCATTTAAGAGCCTACTATGTACCAGGCAGTGCTAGGCAGTAGAAATAAAAAGAAATGAGACATGTGCTTCTAGTTTTAAAATACTTACAGAATAGTTCAGAAGATGTAAACAGACAATGGCAGGATAGTCTGATAAGAAACATGACAAAGTACTATCGGTTTAGAGAAGGAAAGATCCATTAACTGCTAGGGAAGTTTTCATGTAGGTGACATTTGACCTGTTTGTATCTGTGGAGCATTTTACCAGGCAGAGGGAATGGCATGTGCAAAAGCATGAAGATGTGAACAAGGTGGGGTTCACAGGCGAGGACAAGTTCAGTGAGACCCAAGGATAGCATGCAAAAGAGGTTGGTTGCATAATAGTATAGCACTCAATAAATATTGTTGGCTACATGGATGGATAAAAGAATGAATATTATATATACATCAGGCGCTCATATATGACCTCAGGGAATATAACTACTTGGAAAAGTGTATTCCAAATTTTAGCTTAAAAATCAGTCTTTGAAACACAGTCTTTGGTTGTATTGGCAAAGATTTAATCTGAATCAAATATGAATTTGTCTTAGGGATTTTGCTTCCTTGTTAGTTACACAAAGAACAGTATATTTTCAGCCCTGAAAGTACCAAGTAATGATTCTCAGAAACGAAAAGGAAATGATCGAATCCAACACTTCTTCTGTTCACCTAGATGGTGTTTGTGGTTAGTGGTTTGGAAGTTCATTTATTTCAGCCAGGCCAGTGGTCTCAAAGTGGAGGGAGTACACGAGACAATTTATTTTGGGATATAGGAAGAAAATATTAACATTTTTATTTATATTATTTTTAATGCCCATTGTTTAATTTCTATTTTTGTGTATACACATATACACACATAAGTGTATATGCATACACTATATAAATCACACACATGCACTCACACGTATATACATCCTACACACAAATAAAATGAGGTTATGTGCTCCCCTCTCTCCCCTTTCCATTTTTCCTGGCACATGTGATTAGAAAGGTTAGAGATTACTGATTTAAACCATTAGTACAAAACGCTTTCAAGGGATCTTAAAATATTCTAAACTTTGATCTGGGTTTTAAAAATAAGAATACATCTCATTTTATACCAGCTTAAGAGAAGCACTTTAATGAAACAAACATAATAGGTTGTAATTCATGTTTAGTAATGAACATATACTTGTAGGTACTTTAAGTAGATCTTTTTTTACACAGAAGTAACTTTCAGAGAACAATTCATAACATGTTTTCTTAGTGAGATGGTAATGATGTGCCATAAACATCCTTGCTGTATACCCAGTCCCTTACCTAACATTTCCCTCCTAAGTTGGTTAAAAATCAGCATTGCAATGGACAATACAAAACTATATACTTAGTATGATCCCAGCTATGTATAAAGTGTAGGTTTGTATAAGTGTGTATGTATGTGCACATATGTATATTTGTGTGTGTGTGTGTGTGTGTGTGTGTGTAATACAATGACTTTTTAAAGGGAAAAAAAAAAATCAGTATTGCAAGGGCATTGTCAGGAACAGTGCATTGCCGAATCCTTCCCTGGTGCTGTTGTTTGGCACGAGGCTGACATCTAGAGTCGGATGTGGCTTATTTGTTCTGAGGTTTTTTCTGGTTGAACTTTCTGCTTTGGATTTTCTGTATATAAGTTATTGTATTCTTACTCTATATTCTATTCTGGTCTCACTTTTTGTTGGTAGCATGATGTAAGTTATTTTGCATACCCTGGTAGGAAAATGTGCACTATACCATTGCCCCACTGCAGTACCAGAGGAAATAATTTTTGCTACAAAATACTTGTCAAGGTGATTTTTTTCTAACTCAAGTTTTGCCACTCTCCTTCCTCCCTCCATCCTCCTTCCCTGCCAACTTAGTCTAATTGGCCCATCACTTCTACACACCGTAAAGACAGTTCTTCTATGCAAGACTGAGGCACATGGTGTGGCTTCAAATCTTCTTCAGGGCGACAGTCATCATGTGGTGCACCTCATATGTTGAATGAAGCAAATACAGGATATATGCTGTAATTGAAAGTTTTTGAAGATGTTTGACTGCTTAGAATTCTCCTAGCAAATTAGGAAAGTATTTTTCAGTTGCATTTTGTTGGGCTCTAGTATTGTGATAATTACTCTTAGTAATAGTTTCCTTATACTCTGACATTCTTCTTGTAGCCAGTTGACTTTTCCGTTTACTTTAAATTGTTTTTAAAAAAACCCTGATCAGTGTATGTCCATTGACACTTGCATAACTTCTGGAGTTGGATTTTCAGTGACTTAATTGAAAATCAGAAGATTTCTATGGTCTTTCATAGTTAGAAGGTGCGCTTCCATTTTCATAAGTGTTGTCTTTCTCCTGCTGCAATAGTAAATAATAAGCCATATTTTAAGTTATGTAACCAATAACGCCACACTACAAGCAACATATAAACTACAGTGCCATCTTGCATCCTGGGTCCTAAATACCCTTCCAGTAACCTTAAAGGTCCAGTTACCATTTTCCCTTTATTTGGAGTAAGATGTGGGAACTGAAGAATAATTTTCTTGTTCAGATGCCATTGTCAAAGCCCTGGCTTAGAGCTTTAAAATTCCTACTTCCAGACCTGTCTTCAGGCCATTTAACTTGGTCTCTTTGCTGAAAAAGATGCCCCAGCATCAATAAGAAAAGAGTGTGAACAGGCATTTATAATTATTCAGAGTGACATCTTAGGTAATTAGGCCACTTCTTTATGTATTTGTATATACACTGAAGGATGAAGTGACCACGTAGATGATATTCTTTCCTGGATGAAAATCCTTTTCAGAAATTGGATTTTAAAAAACACACTTCAGGGGGCTTCCCTGGTGGCGCAGTGGTCAAGAATCCGCCTGCCAATGCAGGGGACACGGGTTCGAGCCTTGGTCTGGGGAGATCCCACATGTCGCCGAGCAACTAAGCCCGTGCGCCGTAACTACTGAGCCTGCACTCTAGAGCCCACGAACCACAAATACTGAGCCTGCGTGCCGCAACTACTGAAGCCTGTGTGCCTAGAGCCCGTGCTCCGCAACAAGAGAAGCCACCCAATGAGAAGCCCGTGCATCGCCACGAAGAGTAGCCCCCGCTCGCCGCAGCAAGAGAAAGCCCGCACGCAGCAACAAAGACCCCAGGCAGCCAAAAATAAATAAATAAATAAATAAAAAACCAAAACAAAGCCAAAAACCCCCCACACCTCATATCAGAATTTTGTTTCATTTGACTCATGGCTGCTGTTTAAGAAGAAAATATCTTTACTAGTATATAAGTTCATTATTTTGTATACATTTTAATTTAAATCTGAGCAGTTTGATCATGCATCATGGAAACCATCTGCTCTGCTGGCTCTAAAACAATGTCTTGTTTGAAAAACCTGTTTATATAGGACTTTAAAGAAACACTATCAGAATGTATTGTAGTCAGTATAGATGTATTCTTCCTATGACTACAACGCCAAAGACTGAAAAAAAAACCTCATTTCTTATTTTTATTAGCTGTATCTTTTTTAATGTGAACAAGTAAGTTTTCTATATAATTTGATCCACAAATGTTTGCAACATCTACTTAATGCTTACTACTGCATGCAAGATACAGTACAAAGTAGCTTTCAACCCACAAAAGCATCCTTGTCTGTACTGAAAACATTGCCTGTATCCAATGTGTTTCTGAAAGATTTCATGTCACTAAGATGCCAGCCTGGTGTCTATTGAATATTGCATCAGATGACCTTTGTTATGTATTTATCAAAGCAAGTTCTATATAAAAATGCATTTTGTGAAAATCCTCTTTCAGACGTTTGTAAAGGAGGACTTGGTTATCGATAGGTTGTTGGCAGCTTAGTTGTTTTTAGTTAAACATGCTTTATATCTTTTTTGATATTTTACACTTACAGGTTGTTGGTTTGTTTCCATGTGTCTCTTGGTATATAGTTCTTGAGCAATTTCCTGAAAAATACGCCGAGCACTCTTTTTCTATAAATACAAATAAGAAAAAAATGTATCTCTCTCAGGAATAAAAGCAATGATTATTGCACATCATCTCAGCCTTTTCTTTCTTTATTGCCACCAGTCTCAGAAACTACCCCGCCCAACACATCTATACCTAGTTAACTCTTGTATTTTGAGTATAGTAAGTAGAATTTATGATTGAGAACTATCAATTTACCACATATGTTACCATTATCATTTTTCTCAACAATAGGAAACAGTATCTGTGGTTGCAAGTTGTTCTTTGATGATGTTCTGAGTTTCTTAAATTATTTTGGATTTGAAGTAGTTACAACCACAATTCGAAAGATATTTTACAAGCATTGGTCTGTACCTTTTGTGAATCTTCTGTTTCTTTCTTTCTTAGAGTGTTAGATTTTGACTGTCAAGAAGAAAAGGAGAATCTTATAAGACACTTTATGTACTCAAAACAGTTGTGGCAGAGATCTCATACCATAATAAGGTTAAACTAACTTAATATTTAAATGGTAATGCAGTAAGAGTTAATAATTTTCATGTCATTTCTGAGATGCCTTATTAATAAAATAGCTCAAACTGATTGTAGGATTTATAGTAATCCTAATATAACATATACATCCCCCCTCTTGTAGCATGTGAATAACCAGAAGATAGTCTTTCTCAAAATCTTTAGGCCTTTTAAAGATATTTAAAGGCAGTTTCTAATCTCTTTTAACTTTTTTTTGCTCTTAAAGATTGTTCTTAGCCCTTTCATACCTCCCCCACCAGCGGAAAGTAGCATGTGTATGATGGTTATAAAGAAGGGTCTCTTATTCCCATATTACTGGGTTTTAAAAAGAAAACCCTGTAAATTGTGTACTCTGGTTAATAATTTCAGTGATGAAAATTTTTGCTTTCTTCTACAGACCTCTTCTGCAGGTGGTATTTCCTGCAAATGCAAAGGAAGATATTAATTAGATGAGCTATTTCTGAGGCTCCCAACATGTGGAGAGATGGAAATTATTTCCTTATGATAATATTCAAGGCAAGAAATTTGACTTACTTTGGTGAGGACGATGAAGTACACGAATACACCAGTGACGTAGATAGAGAGCAGTGATAAGAGGGCCGTCAGGAGACTCTGCAGTTCCTTGCTGAGAGCCTTCGTGTCTTTGTTAATTACAGATACAGAAAGAACCACAGTCACTATTGAAGCATATTATTGCAAATATATGTATAAAGTATAATCGAAACTACATGTTAGAGGTGAAACATGAACTTATTCTATATTTGGCTATTCATATAAAAATTTATTCAGGGTCTCTTGATTCAGAAAGTACTCAAGTATATGATATAGTTAAAGCCAGTTCATTAGTTCTTTAAATGTATTATGCCCAACATGTTATTCATTTTTAAAACTTAAAATTTTTAAAGATTCAATTAATTACTTGTCATAATGCTAAGAATCACTTTTTTGTTTTGTTTTGTTTTTTTTTAGAATCACTTTTTATATAAAGTTTTGCTGAAAGTTAGATAAACATTAAGAGTTTGTTCAAGGGTGTTTAAAGTTTCTTTTAGTAGATATGATGTACAAGTGTCACCAAGAACCTGTTTATGGAGTTAAGATACTTTCCCATGTGTATTTATAACCTTGAACTGTTCAGTACACACAGCTGAACAGCGCAGTTCTCTAAGAGCCTGAGAAGGCCGTACATTGAGACTTTAGTGCTCACTGCATGCTTAAAAGGCAGGCATTGTTATATGTGCCCCTTATTTCTAATAAAGTTCTGGAAGTGGAATTATTGAATCCATTTGCACATTCTGAATTTCTCCCTCCTTGCAGGAAGTGTCCTGTGCCCTAGGTAGTGATGAAGTAACACACCCTGTCTTCAAGTACCTGAGTATTTGAAATACAAAATCCATTTAGATTTATAATTGTTATCCGAATAACTTGTACTTTTCAACTAAATATCCCATAGATGCTTATCGTGTGAACTTAGTTTATACAACATACATTTTTCTTGTGAAACTAACAAATCAACCATATCTGTAAAACTTAAAAAGTTTCAAGTGTGAAATTAGGAGCTCTGTAGAAAAGGAAATTGCCATGTCTATCTTAGTGGTACTTTCATTCCTGTTCCTCAAGAAGAATGTTTCTTCACATAAGCTTGCAGGTTTGAAACCTTCATCTCTTTACAAACCATTTTTCTTCTAATATTTTTTATAGAAGACGAATGCATGCAGTGAGATATACAGATCTCCAAAGCTGTTGTGTTTGTTTTAATACCTATAGCTAATGTTTATTGAGCACTTGCTATGAACCAGGCACCATTAAAAGTGCTTTATGTGTATTAACGCGTTTATAATTTACCTTACAGGTGAGAATAAACTAAGGTTAAATGACAGTGGAATATCAAAAGGCCATTAGAGCACCAAAGCAGGGGTTAAAATACAGGACCATCTGGGCTCCTCAAAGCCCTGTTTTAAAACCAAAAGGCTGGTTAATTTGAGTTTACGTTTTAATGATCTCAGCGCTCATCATACCAGAGTTGTTTTTTTTTAAAGAAGATGTTGGGGGTAGGAGTTTATTAATTAATTTTATTATTTATTTTTGCTGTGTTGGGTCTTCGTTTCTGTGCAAGGGTTTTCTCTAGTTTTGGCAAGCAGGAGCCACTCTTCAACGCGGTGCGTGGGCCTCTCACTATTGCGGCCTCTCTTGTTGCAGAGCACAGGCTCCAGACGCGCAGGCTCAGTAGTTGTGGCTCACGGGCCTAGTTGCTCCGCGGCATGTGGGATCCTCCCAGACCAGGGCTCGAACCTGTGTCCCCTGCATTAGCAGGCAGATTCTCAACCACGGCGCCACCAGGGAAGCCCATACCAGAGTTTCTTTAAAGGCGAGAGGTCTGAGAAAAAGCACGGAGTTGCTGCCCTTCTTTTCCTTCCCCCAGAATCACGTGAAGCTTTTCCTCTGAAATTTCTTAATTTCTTAATTTATAGAATTTAGCTAGGCTCCGTGTCCTCACTTGCATGAGGAAATTGTCATGGAGTTTAGTAAATCTCAAGAAGCCAGGGCCACACCGACCTTTTTTCTGTTCATTATCTATGCAGAAGGGGTAGGGTCAGGGATCCCCCAGTGGCTTCACCTAAAATTTGTGTTTATTCTCCATAATGCATTTTTTTTTTCTGGGTCCAATTTATTGATCGCTTTCGCTTCTCCAGTGTTTTGTTCTAGATGGTGCAATACCAGACTAGATACTGACAAGGCTGTCAGTTAATCATCACATTTCAATCAGTGTAACATACAAAAGGAGGACATAGTTGGTCAGCCTTTGCCAGTAAAGTCTGGACATGGAAAGAGAATATAGCACCCACATAACCCTGACTCTGTGTCTGTGGAGGCTGGGAGATGGTGTCAGAGGAGTTCTTGAATCCAGACTTCATGTTAGCTTGTGTGCAGGTCACACTCTTCACTGGCTCGGGTACTAAGTTATCAAATTTACCTCATAATCTCTGCATATAAGTATTGTGATGCATTTCGGGGGCAGAGCAGAACGCAGTGTTCGGGAATAAAGTCTTGACTAACCTCTTACCACCAGCACAGTCCCTCCTCCTGTCCGCTTAGCTCTCGGTTCCTTTGAACTGGGAAAGGCTATTCCACAGATGTAGATTGCACTGTCATTGAAAGCCAGCCTGTTTACAGTGAGGGAAACTTGGTTTTGTGCCAGATTCACAAGTGTGAATTTGTCTGTCTCATCTCTGCATCCATCCAAGCACAGGTTCTCGGGCTGGAGAGCGCCATAGCGAAACCACAGGCTTGTTGGTTGCTCTGCAGGGCACCCCGCTGTGGAGAAAGAGCACTGTATGGTCACAGCCTTTTGAGTGTAGTCCACTTCAAGGGAAGGTGGTTGAACCACCGAGATGGTACAGTTGCGCACGGCACCTGCAGGAGGAAGCAGGTGAGCCTGTTTAGTGGGCCTCTCACCTCCCTTTGTGCTTCCGTTTTATTGACATTTTGGGGTGAAGAATCGTTGAAAGCCATCGCTTTCTTTTTCTTGCCTCACTCCCAGCACAGACAAGACTGTAAAAGTAGACACTGGTGACAATATTTTATAATAACTATAAATGGGGTATAACCTTTAAAAATTGTGAGGTTGTACACCTGTAACTTACATAACATTGTACATCAACTTTACTTCAATTAAAAAAATTTGAGACTAAAAAAAAAAAGTAGACACTGGTATTCCTCACTTTTCCTAACTCTCCGAGTTTCCTAACCTCAGCCTGCTGTTGTGCAGTGATGTCTGGTACTTGAGGGCAGCCCCAGAGAGGTCCCGGGAATCTGCATTATCATGAGCGGAGGTGACAGCAGATCCAGAGTCAGAAGTTCGGGGTCCACATGTACACTTGTGGTGTACGTACAAGCTTTCCTCTGACCTCCCTATGCAGATCACTTACTCTCTCAGGACCCGTTTCCTCATCCGTACCCCCTGGCCTCACAGGAGTGTTGTGTTCAGTTTGGTAATAGGTATCAAAGCCCTTCATGCAAATGTCACGCCCACTGATTGAGCACATGGGCAGTAGGGATTTGGGGGGGGGGGGGCCTTGTGGCAGTTGTGATTGCTAGGAATTCATGACAATTTACAATTGTTCTTTTATGAGTCTAGTTGTCCCAGTGGGAAACATTATAAAAGGCAAGATGTACATCTGGGAAAATGTAGCCCTGGCTTAGCCTACAGTGTCTTTGATTACTGAGCAGAGGCCTAATGAGTTGGCCGTGCCACAGCCCAGCAAGTTGGATTTCTTCTGGCACTTGTACATTGCTTTGTAGTCTCTTGTAGCTTTCATCTATTTGATGAGAGTGTAGCTCCTGGAGCACACACTTTAGTTCGGATCCTAGCTCTGCCAGTTCCTAGTTCTCTGGTCTGTTTCCTCATTAGCAAAATGGGGATAGTATCGTGCACCTCATGAGTTTAGCGGGAAGTTTAAGTGAGGCCATGTATGCATAAGGAGTATTTACTTACCTAAGTCTTAGTAAGTATTTAATAAAAGGTAGCTATTTCTGTTGCCACCATTATTCCATTAATGGGCAGTGTCATATGCCCATTTTAGAGATAATTGTGGACATCTCAGCAATGTGTTAGCAGGGCCGGGATTAGATATCCAGTTCAGTGCTCTCTCCGCCACGTCCTGCTGCTTTCATGTCATAGAGGTCGGGTCCCTACTTTGGCCTTCTTTCTGTCTAATGGAAAGCTGCTCAGGTGTTTATAAATGGGAAGACATCCCCTCAACCCTTTTGGGATCAAGGGAGAGGCTCTATGTGAAATAGTATTGGTTGAGACAAATTGGAATTTTTGCATGTTTTTAGTCTGACTTTGCCTGGTTATATGTTTCCATGTGGTCTTATTTGTCTGACTTTGTCCTTTGCTACTGTAAACGAAATTGAAAGGTAATCCAAGTGGTCTGATGTAAGTTTCAGACGAGCTTTTTGTCACCTAACATTTTTGTTATAGGTCCTGACCCAGAACAGAAGAATTAAAACTAGAATCATGGTATCTGTGATGCAGATCTGTTCTCACCATGTTTTAATTTTAGTATTTGTACAATTGAAGACGAGCTGGGAGCTTTTCAGCAACCTGATAAATGTAAACCAGATGAGAGGGTAAAGTCACTTGGAGAAGACCAGGCTTCCTACTTCTTCAGCTGAGGGACTTAGCTTCACTCCTAAGTCTGATAACTGTAAGCACAGGTCTCCTACCCAGACTCAGTCACCTTAGAAGTAAAGAAACGCTTTACAAGGTATAGTGATCATTATGTATGGAAACTTGAAATGGAAGTGGGCCTACCGAGCCACAAAGTTAACCAGCAGTGTCCCAGTGTCAGGTCCTCTGTCACATAGAGTTTTTAACAGGGAAGCTGCCTTTTAACATTTTTCTTGGAGAGCTAGTGCTCCAGGGTAAAATAAATATTTGCAACTTTGGAGTTTCATATCTCTGCTCATTTCTGACTACTGCCTGAGAAGGGAGAAAACCAGTTGCAGTGGTTTCCTGTGAGAGCGCAGACTGTGAGGACACTGCTGCCCCTTCCCCCATGCTGTGAAGCAACATCTTAGTGAAAAAAGGGAAGTTTGGATGATATGTCACACCGCAGCCCACTCCTTGAAAAATTTCTCTTTAAGAACTCCCACATTCTGTAGGATTTTTTAAAAAAATACAGTACCCTCTGAAAAGGTTGAAAGTTTATCTTCTTAGTGGAGGGAATAAAAAAAGATTACTATTTTTGAAGACCAAGGTAGAAAATACATAGAAAATTAATTTTTTGACACTTTCTAAAAAAAGCCTTTTTGGAAAATTTCGAACATATGCAGAAGTAGTCGACCAGCACAGTAACTTCTTTGCCGTCACCTGACTTCAACGCAATGTTGTTTCACCTCTTCTCCCTGCTTGCTCCTTCACTCCTGTGTTATTTTAGGGCAAATTCCAGATATTTTATCTGCACATCTTTCAAAATATATCTTTAAAAGATAAGAATTCTTCTTTAAAATAATACTAATTAAAATATATTAAAAGTAATATATACATATTAGGGGAAAAAAGACTATAACTGAAAGTAGAAGCAAAAAAATCACCCATAGTCCTTTCATCACCCCCACCAAAATCACTGTTAACATTTTAATATATTTCTTGACAGATGAGAAAAAAATCATTTTAAGAGCTTTTGCTCCCTATCCTGCCCTATGACCCAAACTTTGTGGGCAAATCTGAGATTATTAGATTTATTAGAACTATGGTGAGATTATTAGAACTGTGATGTAGGAAACTCATAGAGAAAAAAACAGGTATAGGCATCCATATATTATGAGATGATGATTCTTCAAGGGAGGAGCCATTGCAGCTGTTTTTTTAAATGACAAATACTTTAATTTATACAAATTCAGCTTTTCTGAAGCACCGTTCTTTAAAAATATTCAAGTATTGTTTAGTGCAGCGTGAGTTCAGCTGTATGGGAACTGAATTGTTGATTACTAACATGTGATTTTACGAATAGTTTCAACCCTTTGTCTGGTGAGGTGCTCTTCTCTACAGCTGCATAAGAGCAAAGGACATTTTCAGTGTTAATATGAAATTTTTTCTCAGCTCTTTTATTACCTGTTTCTCTGAGAAAAAAACATTTATCACCTTAGACAATTTCCATAATGTTATACATTTAAAAATTAATCTGTAGGGGCTTAAAATATAAATGAATTAGGCGAAAAGTAGCAATTGATTTAAATAAAATGGAGGGAAAAATAAAAGAACCTTACCGACATGAAATAGAATCAGATTGAGTTCCAGACCGAGAATGATTTTGCCTCTGTTCACAGTCTCCATTTCTGTGTGTATGTGTGACGTGGTTGGTGGGATTGTGTATTTGAAGAGAGTTGGCTTTTTTTTTTTTTTTTTTTTTTAAAGAACGGAAGAACCAAAGAGAGGAACTCTTATTAAGGAACCATAATCGGGAACTTTTTGAAATTGTGTAAAGATTGTTTGTAATCCAGTTTCACCATTGAAAGTTGAGATTTTAGCCTAGAGCACATTTCTAAATGTTCATATGTTCACATTTTTCTTGGATTTTACAAATCCTTGAAAGTGTTAGATGTTTTGAGTGAGACTTTGATTTACACGTGGTGCATATTCTCAGGATGTATTGTTTGACGGATAATTCGTACTTTAAATTTCTAGAGCAGTTCAGTCGCTGGTCTTGGGGCATCTAATTTGTGCTTAGTGCTGGGCCAGTAACTTCTGGAAATGGAGGAGAAGCAGAAGGAAGTGTCTTCACGTAGAGACAAGAGAAAAATTAGTGAACGGTACATCAGAGTACAATGAAGAAATAAGTTGTGTACCATTAACTAGTTGTGCCCCAGTTTGTGTGACCCCTTTTATTGTGCTGTGAAACAGATGTGTGGAATCTCTGTCATCCCCAGCCCCTTGGGGGCTTCATCAGTCAGGTTCTTTGTAAGCAACAGAAAATGACTTGGGCTGACTTAAGCAAAGGGTAGTTTACTGAAAGGATTTGGGGTAGCTCAGCGAGTCACTGGAAGGACTGGAGAATCGTGTATGGGGGTCTACACACAAGACACATGCCCCAAAACATACTATAAAACTGATCCAAAGAGCACACTGACGCCGCCAAGCACTAGATGCTGTGGCTGGACCAAAGCCTGTCGGTAGTACCGCTCAACGCTGCCCAGCTGCTTGGTCTCACGCCACTGCTCCGCCTCCCCAGAGAACGAGCCTCATGTCCCCACTTCTCTGGGTCACTAGCTCCTCCTTCCAGGTGAGCTTAGGTCGTGTGCCAGTGCCTTAGCTGCAAGAAAGGCAGGGAGAGCTGCTTCCCCAGGCTTTGTCTTCCACCAGGAAGAGGGTGCTGGGCCACTGAAAAGAGTGAAAATCTTCCCACTGTACTGTTTGTACTCTTGGCACCTGTTGATTATATTTTGTCATTTACGGAAAGTTATTCTCAGTCTGAATTTAGTAACACTTTTAGTATTATTGTGTTTTTTCCATCATCATAGCATCTAAAAGCACCCCCAAATTTATATCTACTATTGTGTGTGTGTGTGTCTGTAGTCAGTGCTTGGTATGTGTGTGAACTTGAAGACCTTTTCTAGCCCCCCAGTATCTGGGCATCTGATGCTCATGGGTTTGGAAATGACTAACATAACATAGACTTCAGTCACTATTCCAAGAAGTGCTGAATTGATTCATCCATTCTAGTGTGTTAACCACTCTGGTTCTGGAGCTTAACTTTTATGAAATTGTTCTGGAAAGTTAGAGAGAGGATTGACTTCCCTTGAAAACATACTGAATGATCTGTTTTTATAAATTAAAACCCTTCATTAGCCTGTTTTTATTTTCAGCCTGATAAACCTCTCTAGTTAATATGTTGCATAATTTTACTACACTAGTGGCATTTTCTAGCATTTATCCAAAACCGTCTTTCAAATTTTACGTGTTACTCTCTGCTTCAATATTCCAGTGTTTAATCAGCGGTTTTCCAAACCTATTAACCATTACACACCAGTCAGTCTGAGGGAGGGTGATGTCCAAAACTGTCAGAGAAAATAGTAGTGTGGGCTTTGGGTCCAGTTAAAGCAGGGATTATGTTTCTGCCCCAGTGTTCATTAACCTTGTAGGCTGGGGCATGTGCTTCAGTTCTCCTAAGCCTGTACTTCCTCTCTTTGTCCTACTGCTGGGTCACCTGGGAGATGATTCATCAAAGCACCCAGTGCTTGGCACATACCAAGTCCTTAGCAAATATTGTTCTTCCCCTCTTCCCTCTTTAAATAACTTGTTTGTTCAAGAATTTAACTTAATGTTTTTATTTGTTTTAGTAGGTGGCAAGTGGGATAAACCATCAGAAATTTTGGAAATCAAGGGACAGAATTGGGAAGAACAAGTGAATAGTCTGCCTGAAGTTTTCAGAAAAGCTGGTTTTGTTATCGAAGCTTTCACTAGACTGCCATACCTGTGTGAAGGTGACATGTATAATGACTACTACGTTCTGGATGATGCTGTCTTTGTTCTCAAACCAGTATAAACACGTGGAGCTTGAAATTTTCACAGTCCACCCCAAGAATGTATGCTCCGGAAGAGGGTCTGCGTTCTCAATTATGCGAAGGGAGGACCTTTGGGGACTGCCATTCTAAATATCATGTAGGAATTTTAAAAGCCAAAATACTAATTATTTCTTTGTAGTGTGTAAAAGGAATGTTTTTAAAAAACAAAAACCCAACTCTTTGAGGATTTTTATTAACTCTTTACTCAGTAATGCAGGTCACACTCTGATTATGGAAGATATTTTTTATACTTAATTGCAGTAGGGACTCATTCCCAGGCAAAGCAATAGTCATGACTTCACATGGAACCAATAAATATGGATTGTTTTTAATAAAATGAAGACTGGCAATAAAACTGTCCATCCAGTTGCAAATATTGGTTATAGGATATAGCCACTGATACTCTTTCATGTTTAGAAATTCTATCATTATTCAAGAAAATGTTTTTAATCATGCTAATAAACTTTTTTGGAGATGACTTTGGCATCATGTTTGAGTTAATATAAGGCTTCCCTAGCATCTTTCATTGCTTTGGCTTCAGGGGTACCCGAATAGTAGCAGTATGTGAAGGATGCAGTTGACTTGAATGTGCGGTGAAGGAAGGCTTGAGACGGGGGTGGGGTGCTTACTGCAAGGTGTGGTGAACATAGGCAACCCAGACGAACCCTTAGAACAACCTCATTCAGATACAGTACTTCGAGGACCACTCTCACTCCCTAACTCATGTTGTTTTCGGAAGTGCGGAACACTGGATTCTGACTTTGTGGTAGCTTCTGTCCTACATTCAGAATTTTGTTTTTTCCGGACAGTCTCAGGTTCTCAGCATTGAAACATTCAGTTTTGTCTTCTGACAAAAATGCAACCTAAAAATGTTTTAATTCAGCTTCTTACTCTGTACTTGTATACATCTTTCCCAGAACTCGGCTCTTTCAAAATCCTTAACTGAGTTTATCGAAATCCTTAACTGAGTTTAGAGTTTGCCAAGAGTGTGGTTTGAGGAAACCATGTCAGACTCATGCATTCTAGAATCAGCAAGTGCCTCCAACTATATATCCAGAAATGTTGCAATGAGGAACTCATTAGCAAGATCAATAACCATTATGGATGTTACAAAGAGCAGAGCACTTAACCCAGAATCTAAAATCTCAGTAATAACAGATGCCAATTTGAGATCGTGGCTATTAATATGTTATTCTCACAACTTTATTTCTTTTGTCAGCCAGGTGTTTCATTAAATATTCTCATTCATATGCTCATAGAAGTTATCAGATCAGCACATTTACTGCAACACCTGGGTATAAAGGAGAATTAAATCCTTGAGAAGAATGACTTTATTATTCATTGAGAACAGCATTCCCATGTCCTCACACCAATATCTTCCAATGTTATTGTGTAGTCATAAGAGTTGGGTTACGTGATTTATGCAAAAGTGTTATTGGTGTGTTCTAATGCTTTTTTCCAGGAATTCAAATAAGTGAAGTGCAAATACTTAGCACCTTAGATTGTAAAAATAGAGGAAATGAGTAAACTTAATGTAGTTCTTGTACAGTTGAGTTTTGCTTCTTTATAAACTGTCATCATCAGGGGTTACTATTTAGACTGCCGAGCAAGAGCGCAAGAGTGACGGATGTTCAAAGAGGCAGGCTGCTCCGAAGTGTTTCATAACCTTGAAATCCAGAATTAATTTGCGAGTCTATTTGAAAAACACACAACTCATTCTTTAGCCCCCAAATCAGAGAAAGCACATACATTAATTTATTTCAAAGGTAAAAATACTTTCTCAAAATCTGAGGTTCTCTGAAAGCCAGCTTCTCAAAAGTGCGTGTTTTTTTTTTTTTTGGTGAAAATTTAAACCAGCAAATCCGCTCACATTTCATGCCTGGTCTTGAAAGTCTTGATGGTGTGTCACCATTCCACTAGATGGCAGTGTTGCTTACTGAGTGTCAATGGCTGTTTTTTTCCCTAAATGGAGTCATGTTTTTTCTTTTTTCTCCCCAAAATACAATAAACTGCCTTCTTGTCTACACCATTCCTGTGTAAGTGCTTCATATCAAGTTAAGGTTGTACTAGAGGAATTAAGAAGAGCTCTATTTGTGGTCAAAGCAAGCTAACCAGTTGACCTTAAAGGTCACAGAGAAAGGAAATGCAAGCTGCACCTGTGAGTCAAAGCTCTTTGCACCTGCAGTTGTAAGCCCCTTGAGTGTTTAGACTACTGATTTCAGGGAAGGGAAGGGAAGGGAAGAAGACACAATAGCCTTAGTCATTTCTCCCTTGTGCAGAGCTGTTAAGAGAGACAGTGTATTTTCTACCCTTCTCAATGTCGCATCAGTTTTTACACAGTTGACCTTTAACAGAAAAGAAGCTGGGCTGGGAAATAAAGTAAAACTTAGCTGTTTCAAGTCGTCTTTCCGAGTAAAGCTTTGTTTTCACTTAGTTCTGAGTATAGTATTTAAATAGGCTTATAATGAAGCAAGATGCTTTCATCAATTGCTTCCCGCTGCTTGGTTACTGACAAAAGTATTTCATGATCGTTTTTCTCTAAAAGCTACAGCACCTTCAACAGGGGCTTCTAGTGGCTAAAGTGACCTACTATGTTTGTGCAGATGCCTAAGTACCCCCCAAATAAGCTTGTATCCAATGCACCCGTGTTGCAGCTGGAAGCTGGTGGACCGAGCTAGGGTTGTCCAGGCTGAGCTGTGCTGCCTAGGAGTCCACCGAGCAACAGCACTGGGCTCGTAATTGACTTGAAACAACCGGGATGCTCACTGAGTCACAGCTTATCAAAGATAGAAAATCATGAATTGGCAGAAGGAAGTTCACACTGTGTCCATGCTAAGATCTAAGTGAAAAAAGGCACCCAGGATCATTAAGGAAATATTACCGCAATATAAAATTCAACAGCCTGCCTTTTTACAAGTAGTGGATGATGAGACAATAGCTGGGCAACAGTGAACGGCACAAGAAAAACAAGTTCATATCTACCGTAGCTATATAGGTGTTCATATGTTTTGCTGCTTACCTTTATCAATTCTAATACATTTGTATTGTCTTCTATGTAGGAGTTGATTCTAACTTCTTCTTAGTTGTCACTTGCTTTTTAAATTTTTATTTTAAAATGAACTTTTATTTTGGAATAATGTTAGATTTCAAGAAACCGTACAGAGCGTTCCTGTATACCCTTAACCCCCTAACGTTATCTTGCATAGAAGCCACGGTATGTTTGTCTAAACTAAGAAATTAACATCAGTACACTACAGTTAAGTAAGCTACTGACTATTGCAACTTTGCCCATTTTTCCATTAATGACCTTTCTTCTGTTCTAGGAGCCAGTTCAGCATACCACATCCCATTTAGTTGCTTACTTTTTAAATTGTTAGTGTTTACTGACACAGTACCATTATTTATCTTTTCCTTCCAATTTTTTTTATTGTAAAAAGCACATGAAATTTACCATCTTAACCATTTTCAGGTGTTCAGTTCAGTGGTATTCCGTACATTCATATTGTGCAACCATCGCCACTATCCATTTTTACTCTTTTCATTTTGCAAAACTGAAACTCTGTACCTATTAAACACTAACTCCCCATTCCCTCTTCGCCCCCAGCCCCTGGCAATCACTGTTCTGCTTCCTATGAATTTGGCGCTTCTAGGTAACTCATATAAGTAGAATCATACAATATTTGTCCTTTTGTGACTGGCTTATTTCACTTAGCACAATGATCTCAAGGTTCATCCATATTGTAGCATGTGTCAGAATTTCTTCCCTTTTTTTTTTTTTTTTTGGCTGTGCTGCGCGGCATGTGGGATCTTAGTTCCCCAACCAGGGATCGAACCCACAGCGCCTGCAGTGGAAGCAGGGAGTCTTAACTGCTGGACCACCAGGGAAGTCCCTCTTCCCTTTTTAAAGTTGAGTGATATTCCATTGTATGTATTTTGCTTATCCATTCATCTGTCAATGGACACCTGGGTTACTTCCACCTTTTTGTTATTGAGAATAATAACAAAATGCTGCTATGAACATGGGTGTACAAATAATCTGTTTGAGTCACTGTTTTCACTTCTTTCGGGTATATACCCAGAAGTGGAATTGCTGGATCAGATGGTAATTCTATGTTTAATTTTTTGAGGAATTGCCATATTGTTTTCCACAGTGGCTGCACCATTTTACATTCCCACCAACGGTGCACAAGGGTTCCAATTTCTCCATATCCTCCCTAACACTTGTAATTTTGTATTTGTCTTGATAGTAGCCATTCAGTGGATATGAGGTGGTTTTGCGTTTCCTTGATGATTTGTTTTTACAGTACAATTTGTACAGCATTGGGTTTCATTTACTAGTAACTTGCACTTTATAGCTTGCTATCTATATTGATATCAATGAATTGGAATCAGTGTCCACTGATACCAAAGTACTTCTTTTTAGTTATGAAATTTCATACTTTTGGAAAATTAGGAGAATATTATTACATAACTAGAACTTAAGATTTCCCTCTGGATTTTAGAGTCAATATGCTGTATTCACATGAATTAAATACTAGTGTATTTTTGATGCAAAGCCATTTAAAAATTACTTTCAGTAAGTGTAAAATGAAAAGTAAAGATCCCCTTTCTCCACCCCCAAATAAATGACCATGTGAAACTGGAATGTCTTATTACAGACCTGCATTTCTTAAATTCTGGAAAATAATTAAGAACAGGTAGAATGCCCAAATGCTGTTTTCTTATATCCTGTTCAGGAGTCAACACAGAATATGGGTTTTAAATGCCTTTGAACCCTCAACACTTTTCAAATGGTAGAGTTGTGGTGTTTGAGAATACATTGGCAGTCCTTTTTATACTCAGCAGAACAAAAAAGTTTTCCCTGCCCTTGATTTTGCCACCTTGTTTTTATTATTTATTATTTATAAGGTGGCTGTGACTGATTATAAAGCCCTACTGGTTTTGGCATGTTTGTTATAGAAAAAGTAGAAAATACCGACAGGTGTAAAGAAGAAAATGCAAGTAGGTTTTACCTGTATCATAATCTTAGAGCACCACTGTTAACGTTTTGGTATATGCCCTTCTAGACTTTTTTACATCCATATATGTACCCACACATACACATTTACAAATTAACATTAAAATTTTTGACAATAAAAAGATCTTTTATTCTTCCGAGATAAATCATGTGAAACTCATAGACACCTATTTTCTAAATCAAAAATTGACAAAGGATGGAAGACATTTTCTATCATTTAGTGCTTGAGAGGAAGATTCTTGTTTAAAGGATTAAACCAGGAGCCTGGGGATAAAAGGATGTTTTTGAGGATGCTGATAAATATTATAACTATTTTTAAAATAAATTTATTTATTTTATCGTTTTTGGCTGCCTTGAGTTTCCGTTGCTGTGCGCAGGCCTTCTCTAGTTGCGGCAAGCGGGGTCTACTCTTCGTCGCGGTGTGCGGGCTTCTCATGGCGGTGGCTTCTCATGGCGGTGGCTTCTCTTGTTGCGGAGCACGGGCTCTAGGCACGCAGGCTTCAGTAGTTGTGGTTCTCCGGCTCTGGAGCGCAGGCTCAGTAGTTGTGGCGAACGGGCTTAGTTGCTCCGCGGCATGTGGGATCTTCCCCAATCAGGGATCGAACCTGTGTCCGCTGCATTGGCAGGCAGATTCTTAATCACTGCGCCACCAGAGAAGTCCCACAACTATTTATAAATAATATAAATATTACATTAAAACCATCAGATGAGCAACAGAGCAGTACAGTTGGCCATTTCTGAAGAGGATTTTGCCACTGACAAAGTAATTTTGCATTACACAAAGTAATTTTGCATTACACATTTTTAAAAAGTTATTTTTTAAAAAAAATTTCAGGCATTGAGATGTATTTCATTAAATGTAAAGGATTGCAAGGAAATCTCTAGAGTTCACAATTATATTTTCATTAGAAAAGACAGTTATTCATAATTTCACCATGAAAACCTAACACTTCAATGTATTTCCTTTCTGTTTTAATACAAGTGCATATACATATATTACTTCATATTTGGCTTTTTTTGGATATAAAATGATTTCCTTGTGTTTCTATTGTACAGTCTTTATTAATACCCATTTAAATAGCTGTATAACCCACGAAATTGATGTAGCATAGTTCACATAACCATTTCCTTAATGGTGAACTCAAGTTGGATCTTTTCCTACCGCCCCCACCCCTTCTTTCTGTATTTATATGTAATGCTGCTGCAGTAAATATTTTGGTGCACAAACTTTTTTACTTCTGAGGATTTTTTTCTCCTCATATAAATCTGGCCACGTTTACTGACCTAGGGGTCTGAATATCTTTACGGTTCTTCTTCCCCTTTCCCTTCCTCTTCTTCCTTTTCATCTTCTTCTAAAAACCTTTTTATTACAGAAAATTCCAAGCTCACGAAAAAGAAGAAAACAGATAATAATAACCCCTAATCAGGCTGCAGCGAGTATCAACACATGACCAGTTTGTTTCACTCAGATTCCTGTCACTCCTTGGTCCCCGTTATTTCCACGTAAATCCCAGACATCATATTTCAGGTTTGCAAATATATATCTGCAAAAGGTAAGGACTCTTTAAAAAGAGCCATACTGCAATTGTCACACCTAAAAAACCTAACCATTAAATATCCAGCGACTACATTGCTGCAGTTGTCCTATCATTTTTAAAATAGTTTGTTTGAATTCAGATCCAAATAAAGTCGCTACATTGTAATTGGTGGATGTGTTTGGAGAGCCTCAGCCTCTTTCCTCGCTGCTGTCTCGGAGAGGGGCGAGGGAGAGCGCGTTTTCGCCTGCGTCTTGCACGCTTCGGGATTGTGACCGCCCGCTGCGCTCGGTGCCCGGGTTTCCGCTCGGGCCGCCGCTGCCGGGAGGTGGGCGCGGTTCCCACCGCCCGCGCGCTGGACTCAGAGCAGCCAAGCGGGGCACCGCAGGTGAGGCGCGGGCGGCTGGGGAGGACCCCGCGGGGCCAGGCGCAGGGACGCGGGCGGGCGCAGCTCAGGCGCTGGGGTCGCGCGGGGGCCAGGAGCTCGACGCGGGCCCGGTGCAGGGAAGGGGGACAAGGTGTGCGTGGGCCGGCGGGTGACAGACAAAGGAGAGGGGGCAAATGGCGGATTCAGCGGCTTTAAGGGCTCGCGGGGGCGACGGCGTCATGGGAGGGGGTGGGGAGGAAATTTCCAAGAAAGGGATCCGAAGCCACTTAATAATAGTAAGAAGAAGAAGAAAATGATAATACCAGGAGCAACAACAATAGCATCAGTAATAATAATAGCTACTATTCATCGAGTGTTTATATGTCCCACGCTGGGCTCAGGTTTTTAAACATATTTTACATATAAGGAAAGTTCTTTGCATAGTTTACATATTTTATCTCATGGCTGTTGCGAGCAAGAAATGAGAGTATTCAGGAAGAGCATAGTACTGACTCTGCATTGCATAAATTGATGAACTTTAGAAATGTTTATACAGTCTTTCGGAGGGAGGTACTATTGGCATCTCCATGGGACAGAGGAGGAAATGCAAGCTCAGAGAGGTCAAGGAATTTGTTGAAGAGCACACAGCTAGTAATGGGTGGTTTAAATGAAAACGGGGGCTTCTATCCCTTAGGTGGCACCTCCCACCTGGAGTTTTAGGTTCAGAGTTACTGAGCAGAGGCTGGAGAGCAGAGCCAGTATGTGCTTGGAATCATTTAGCTCTGGGTTTGGGACCTGGCCCTGCCACCTACTAGCTGTGTGACCTCGGGCAGGTCACTGGACCTTTTAGAACCCGTTTCCTCATCTGTGAAATAGAAATAACAGTAATATTTGCCTCAAAGATTCTGCAAGGATTGAGAGAGGCAATGTGCATAGAGGGGCACGTGCTTTGTTCTCTCTCATTCAAAGGTTGCTACAATTATGATTACTAGGGAGTCCCGCCATTTGCTTGCTCTGTGACCTCTGCATGTCCACTGAACTCATCTCTGAGACCAAGTAAAGTAAACCTTCAGGGCTGGTGGATTGAGTAAATGAATTGGTCCGGCAGATGGAAGATGCCCAGTGACACCAGCATCCTCCTGTCTCTTCTTTTATCACAGAATCCCAGGCCTTCCATTTTGCTCTCCTGAGACTAAAAGAGAGGAAGGGGAATGACTGTCCAGAGTCTCGCTATCAGTGACAGAGCTGGGACCGGCACTTAGGCCTCATGCCTCTAGTCCAGAGAGCTCTTATTCCCTTGAGTTCTACAACCCTTGTGAGCCGGGCAGTTCTAACGCCACGGTTTGAAATAAAATCCAAATCCAGTTCAAATAGCCTGGTATTCTACAAACCAGACAAGTTAGCCCACTTTGCATTCATAGTAATGAAAATAGTCTTGTGGGTTTTTTATTTTTTATTTTTTTTTTTGCGGTACGCGGGCCTCTCACTGTTGTGGCCTCTCCCGTTGCGGAGCACAGGCTCCGGACACGCAGGCTCAGCGGCCATGGCTCACGGGCCCAGCCGCTCCGCGGCATGTGGGAACTTCCCGGACCGGCTCACGAACCCGTGTCCCCTGCATTAGCAGGCGGACTCTCAACCACTGCGCTACCAGGGAAGCCCTTGTGTTTCTTTTGATTTTTGTTTCTGGGAGAAAATCTCCAAGATAGTGTCTGTAGGTCCGTATGTATGTGTCCATGATACAGACCTTAAATGGAGCTGCTTTGCAGACAGTAAAACTTCATGTACTTTTGAATTGTCGGTTTGTGTCTCGGATGGGATGCCCCAGCGCTGGGGGAGCCTCCTAGCATCTTTGCAAGTTTCATGGAAGATGAAATGTCTCTCATCCCCTGGGTGACCAGCTCATCCTGTTTTGCCTGCACCTTTCTGGGTTTTAAAGCTGAATCCTCCCTGCTCATCCAAAAGCACGAGGTGTTTTAGGAAACCGTGTTCATTTCAGATTTGTGGTTATTGTTGCTGGTTTCATTTTGAGTTCCTTCAAAGCAGTCCTTGGTTGCCTGATTTTCACCCATCTGCTGGGAGAGGGCCTTTAGGTGGGAAGAGGGGCGGGGTGCGTGGAGAAAACTATCGACCCCCAAATCGCCGTTGCCCAGCTCAGTCCTTTTAATCCTCTTGGCCGAGCTCCTGAAAGAGAGTGACCCGAAGGGCTTTTAATTAAAACCAAATCCCATCCTGGCGATGGGCTGGGGTTTCGTTGGAACGAAGACTTTATGTGCGGTAGAAAGTGGGGCATCTGTTTCAGTAATTGTAAACCCCTTGTATAGTTAATAGGGAGACTGTAGCAATAAGCACAAGAAGCCTCATTGTCTGGGAAACTGGAGAATTGTGAATGAGGCCAATGCCCCAGGGCAGCTGACCAAAGGGAAGGGAGAAAAAAGGGCCAAAGGTTCCCCAAAGCCCCCCAACCAGTAAGAGTTATTATGAGAGTTGAACATACCAGCCTGCGGGGTGGGATTGATGGAGCAGAATGTGTCTACAAAGTGCTTTGGGATCAGGTTCGCTGAAAACCTGTTAGAATGCGCTGCTTTTGGTGTCTGGAGGTTTCAAAAGTTTCAGTTTGTTTTTGCCCTGGGCGGTCAAGTGAGCATACCTGTTTCCAAAGTTGGTTGAGAAGTCCCCTTGGGGGATAAAGAATCTATTTGCATAACAAGCCAGGCAATAGCAGGGGAATCTGTATTAGAGGGTGCTGGGGCGCCTATAATCTCAAGAAACCATGGGTGTGCACTATGGTGCAAGTTCCCAAGGGGGTGGCATCCTGTGACTGAAGTGGGCCTGGGAGTCAGGCACCACCCTCACCTGTTCTCCTACCAGTCCTCTGGCCACTCCTCTCAGCCCCCTTTCCCAGTTCCTTCTTATCTCTCCACTTTCTTTTATGAAAAAACACAGTCTCTCTCTCTCTTTTTTTAAATTTTAAAATTTTATTTATTTATTTATTTTTGGCTGTGTTGGGTCTTCATTGCCGCGCGCGGGCTTTCTCTAGTTGCAGCGAGCGGGGGCTACTCTTCGTTGCAGCGCGCAGGCTTCTCATTGCGGCGGCTTCTCTTGTTGTGGAGCACAGGCTGTAGGCACACAGGCTTCAGTAGTTGCAGCACTTGGGCTCAGTAGTTGTGGCTCGCGGGTTCTAGAGCACAGGCTCAGTAATTGTGCATGGACTTAGTTGCTCCGCAGCATGTGGGATCTTCCCGGACCAGGGCTCGAACCCGTGTCCCCGGCATTGGCAGGCGGATTCTTAACCCCTGCACAACCAGGGAAGCTCAAAAAAACAGTCTTTTTGTTTTGCTTTTTCTTTAAAAAAATCATTTATGTGGAAAATTTCAAGCCCATATAAAGGTAGACACAAGAATATAATGGGCCTTATGTACCCATCACCCAGCTTCAGTTGTCAACTTGTTTCATCCATCCCTATTTCCTCCCTCCTGTATTATTTTGAAGCCATCTCAAATGTCACATTTCTTCTGTAAATATATGAGTGTAGCTCTAAAAGTGGGCTTGGCAAACTTATTCAGTAAAGGAACAGAGAGTAAATATTGTCGGCTTCGTGGGCCACACAGCCTCTGTTGCAACTTCCCAGCTCTGCCGTTGTAGTGTGCAAGCAGCCATAGACGATACTTAAATGAATGAAATGGCTGTAGTCCAATAAAACTGTATTTATGGACACTAACGTTTAAATTTCAAACATGAAATTTTCACGTGTCAGGGAATGCCGTTCTTTTGATTTTTCGAAACTTTAAAAATGTAAAAACCATTTTTAGCTCACGAGCCACACAGAACCAGGTAGCCTTTGAATTTGGCCCTTGGCTTGTAGTTTGCTAGCCCCTTGTAGGAGGTCATCGAGAGGACGTGACCGCCTGTTGACCCTGGAGCTGGACTTGGGAATCAGAGCCTCCTCACCCCTCCCCCATCCTTGGAAAGTACATTCTGCTCACTATTCCCACAGTGGGAGCGTTTTCAAGGACGCAGCCTTGAGAGAGCAGTGTGTTGTTGAGACTCTCTGGACAGTATACATGACTGAGCTCCATTAAGGCCTCTATAAACTTTCTATATTCTGGGGGGCGGGGGTGGGGATCTTGCGGCCCCTCAAGGCAAGCTTACTGTATAGCACAGGGAACTCTACTCAGTATTCTGTAATAACCTTTATGAGAAAAGAATCTGAAAAAGAGTGGCTGTATGTGTATGTATAACTGAATCACTTTGCTGTACACCTGAAACTAACACAACATTGTAAATCAACTCTACAATATAAAATAAAAATTAAATTAACAAAACAAAACAAAAAATCCCTCATTAAAATATGTAACGGCGACAACAACAAAGACAGGCATCGTAAGTAGGTTTCCTTGCTTATTACACCTGTCCCCCACCAATCTTCCTCGGTCTCCCCTTCCCCTCCCTGTATGGGGGCCAGTGTGTGAACCAACATCCCTCCTTTAAAAGATAAGCACTCCTTTAAAAATATAACCGCATTTCTGTTATCAACAGTATTTCTTTAAAATCTTCAGATAACCAGTCGAGGTGCAAATTTCCCCAGTTGTCCCACAGTCTTTGTTTTTTACGTTTGCTTGAATCAAGATGCAAATAGAGTCTGTATGCTACAAGTAATTGTTATATCTCTTAAGTTTTTTAAGTTCCTCCGTGTGTGTGTGTGTGTGTGTGTGTGTGTGTGTGTGTGTGTGTGTGTCTGTGTCTATTTCTGTCTGTCTCTTTGCAGTATATTTGCTGAAGAAACTAGGTTGTTTATTCTGGGGAGTTTCCTACAGTTTTGAGTTTGCTGGTTGCACCTGGTCTACCTAACATTTTAACCAAGGAATGCTTGGGTCTCAGTCCTTGAAACTTACCCACGTCTCCCTACGCTCACTTTCTTGTTGATCTCATCCAGTGTCCTGGGTTCAAGTATATGCTGACTGCTCTGCATAGATAGCTCCAGTCTGGAGCTCTCGCCTAACTGCAGGCTCAAACACCAAACTGCCTACTTGCTTTCTCCACTCGAACAATTAATAGTCTTCTCAAGCTTAGCTTGTCCACATCTGAGCTCCAGGGCCTCTCCCCCAAACCTGCAACTCCTACGGTTTTTCCCATTTCTCACCTCTCTAGATGCTCAGGCCCAAATCCTTGGAGGTGTCTGTGACTTCTCTGTCTTTTATTCCTCACATTCGGTCTATCGGCTGCACCTTCAAAATACCCCCAACCACATCTCACCGCCCTTACTGCCATCGGTGACTAAGTCATCATCATTATCATCTCTTACTGCTCTCTCTGCTTTAGCTGTTGCCCCCCTTCAGGTTATTCTCAACACAGCATTTGGTGTTATGGAGCCAGTTTTTTAAAAGTCAGAGCACAGCTCTTACTCTTGTGCTAATATCACTTCAGTGGCTCCCATCTCCCTCCAAGTAAAAGTCAAGTTGCTAATGATGACTTAACCTCATCTACTGCTCTCATCCTCTTGTGATTTATTGCATATGTAAATTGCATTCCTAATGTCAAGGCCTTTGCACTTCTGATTCCCTTTTTCTGGAACATTCTTTCTCCAGACTTTCCCATGAGTTGAATTTTGAAAACATCAGCCTGGCTTATTTGTTTATTTAATAAACCCATATGTAGAGCTTTCTTCATGCCAAGCATTGTTCTAAATGATTTACTTCATTAACTCATTTTATCCTCATATGACACTATGAGGTAGGTACCATTTATTAACCGCATCTGACAGATGAGGAAATGGAAGCACAGAGAGATTCAGTAACTTGTCCAACATCACACAGCTACTAAGTAGCAGAGATGAGATTCAATCCAGGCAGTCCTGCTCCACAGTCCATGCTTTTCCTTTCTCTTTTGAAATCAGCTTCTGTGAGGTATAATTTATATTACAATAAAATGCATCCATTTAAAGTGTAGAGTTTGATGAGATTCAATAAATGTATGTACCTGTGTAACAACCACCAAAATCAAGGTATAGAAATGTCGCCCCCAAAGTTCCCTTGTGTTCTTTTGCAATAAATTCCTCCCGCTGTACCCAGTAGAGTCCCAGGCAACTTATTTGTTTTCTGTCACTGTAGATTATTTTGCCTATCATGGAGTTTCATATAAATGAAATCATGCCATATGTGCTCTTTTGTGATTGGCTTCTTTTGTTTGGCATAATGTTTTTGAGGTTCATCCATGTTGGTGCATAAATCAGTTTATTCCTTTTCCTGAGTTTTTTTTTTATCTTCCATGTCTCTCCTTTACATCTTTATCCTTTTCTCTACTTTCCTGAACTTACAGAATATATTTATAATAGTTATCCGGTCTACTGATTTGATCTTCTGTGTCATTTCTGGATCTCTTTCTGTGGACTGGGTTTTTTTCTATGGTAACCAGCCATCTATTCAATTTTTAATTGGATGCTGGACATTTTGGATTTACATTTCTGGATTTTGTGACACTCCTTTAAATATTGTTGGGTTTTGTTCTAGGATGCGGTCTAGTTATTTAGAATCAACTTGATTCTTCCAAGGCTTGCTTTTAAGCTTTGTTAGGGTAGGTCCAGGGCAGACTTTAGGGCTAATTCAGCCTTTTACTGAGGCAGTACTTCACTGAGAACTGTCCTTGATGCTCCGTGTATTTGGAGGTTTTCCACTGGTAGTTGGGAATTATTCTCCACCCTGGGTGAACTCCAGGGATTGCTCTGCTTATTACTGGTGGTTCTTTCTTCAGCTTCAGGTGGTTTCTTACATGTATAGGCATAGACAGACCAATATTCAGCCAAAGACTCAAGGGACCCTTGTTCAAATCTCTAGAACTTTCTCTCTGTGCAAATCCCTCCTCAAGTAGTCTTCCCTGTGGATTCTAGTTGCCTTGATTTCCCTAAACCCCTACTCTGTCTCCTCAGCTCTGTTGGGATTCTCCTTCTGGTGCTGTGGTCTAGAGACCCCAGGCAGCGAGCAGGGGCACTTACAGAAAAACCTCAGCTTTCCCTCCTAAGTAAGGAAAACCCCAGTTCTCCCCCTCCTTCTCTGTTCTCTTCCTATAAGCCTTTTACCTGTGTGTCTCCTTTACTACTCACTCAAGACACTCAACACAGAACACATCACTTCTGACCCTCCTGGTCACCAAACGTGTGGAGGATTTTCCTTACGCCAAGTGATTCTGTGACACCAGCTGGGTGTCCTACAATTCAACTTAACTCTGACACTGTCTACCTGGAGGTAGCCTCAGGTCCCACAGGTTAAGGGCTCAGTCCCTCAAGACTTCTCCCATCCCACTTCAGACACCAATCTCAAGTAGCAGGTCTCCAAGTTACCCACAACTTCTGTCTGATTTGGCTACAAATCAGAGGTTCCCATGACCATCTCCTCAGGTTCAATTAATTTGCTAGAGCAGCTCACAGAACTCAGGGAAACATTTGCTGACATTTACCAGCTTATTAAAGGATATGATAAAAGATGCAGATGAATTGCCAGATGAGGAGACACATAAGATGAGGTCTGGGAGGGTCTCAGGTCTCAGGAGCATCTGTCCCCAGGGAGTTGGGGTGTTCACCCCCCTGATGTGAATGTGTTCGTCAACCTGGAAGCACCCTGAAACCCCTATTATTGGAGGCTTCCTCACATAGGCATAATTAGTTATTAACTCCATTCTCAGCCCTCTCCCCTCTCTGGAAGACGGGAGGGTGGGGCTGAAAATCCCAAGCTTCTAATCATGGCTTGGTCTCTCTGGTGACCAGTCTCCATCCAAGAGCCCACCCAGAGTTGCCTCGTTAGAACAAGAGGGCTTCCCTGGTGGCGCAATGGTTGAGAGTCTGCCTGCCGATGCAGGGGACACGGGTTCGTGCCACGGTCCGGGAAGATCCCACGTGCCGCGGAGCGGCTGGGCCCGGGAGCCATGGCCGCTGACCCTGCGCATCCGGAGCCTGTAAAAAAAAAAAAAAAAAGAACAAGAGATACACCTAGTGATCTTTTTAAAAAATTTTTTATTGGGGTATAGTTGATTTATAATGTTGTGTTAGTTTCAGGTGTATAGCAAAGTGAATCTGTTATACATATACATATATCTGCTCTTTTTTAGATTCTTTTCCCATGTAGGCCATTACAGAGTATTGAGTAGAATTCTCTGTGCTGTACAGTAGACTCTTATTAGTTATCTATTTTATGTATAGTAGTGTGTAAATGTCAGTCTCAGTCTTCCAATTTATCCCTCCCTCACCTTATCCCCTGGTAACCATAAGTTTATGTTCTACATCTGTAACTCTATTTCTGTTTTGTTTTTTTTTGAATTTGTTTATTTTATTTATTTTTGGCTGCGTTGGGTCTTCGTTGCTGCGCGCGGCCTTTCTCTAGTTGTGGTGAGCAGTGGCTACTCTTTGTTGTGGTGCGCAGGCTTCTCATTGCGGTGACTTCTCTTGCTGTGGAGCACGGGCTCTAGGTGCGCGGGCTTCAGTAGTTGTGGCACGTGGGCTCAGTAGTTGTGACTCATGGGCTCTAGAGGGCAGGCTCATTAGTTGTGGCTCACGGGCTTAGTTGCTCCGCGGCATATGGGATCTTCCTGGACCAGGGCTCGAACCCGTGTCCCCTGCGTTGGCGGGCAGATTCTTAACCACTGTGCCACCAGGGAAGTCCCTCTATTTCTGTTTTGTAGATAAGTTCATTTGTAACCTTTTTTTTTAGAGTCCACATATAAGCGATACCATATGATATTTGTCTTTCTCTCTCTGACTTACTTCACTCAGTATGACAATCTCTAGGTCCATCCATGTTGCTCCAAATGGCATTATTTCATTCTTTTTTATGGCTGAGTAATATTCCATTGTATGTATGTACCACATCTTCTTTATCCTTTTCTTTGTTGATGGACATTTAGGTTGTGTCCATGTCCTGGCTATTGTGAAGAGTGCTGCTAGGAACATTGGGGTGCATGTATATTTTCAAATTATGGTTTTCTCCGGATATATGCCCAGGAGTGGGATTGCTGGATCATATAGTAGCTCTATTTTTAGTTTTTTTTTTTAATTTTTATTTTATTTTATTTTTTAACATCTTTATTGGGGTATAATTGCTTTACAATGGTGTGTTAGTTTCTGCTTTATAACAAAGTGAATCAGTTATACATATGTTCCCATATCTCTTCCCTCTTGCGTCTCCCTCCCTCCCACCCTCCCTATCCCACCCCTCTAGGTGATCTCAAAGCACCGAGCCGATATCCCTGTGCCATGCGGCTGCTTCCCACTAGCTATCTACCTTACGTTTGTGAGCGTATATATGTCCATGACTCTCTCTCGCCCTGTCACAGCTCACCCTTCCCCCTCCCCATATCCTCAAGTCCGTTCTCCAGTAGGTCTGTGTCTTTATTCCTGTCTTACCCCTAGGTTCTTCATGACATTTTTTTTCTTAAATTCCATATATATGTGTTAGCATATGGTATTTGTCTTTTTCTTTCTGACTTACTTCACTCTGTATGACAGACTCTAGGTCTATCCACCTCATTACAAATAGCTCAATTTCGTTTCTTTTTATGGCTGAGTAATATTCCATTGTATATATGTGCCACATCTTCTTTATCCATTCATCCAATGATGGGCACTTAGGTTGTTTCCATCTCCGGGCTATTGTAAATAGAGCTCCAATGAACATTTTGGTACATGACTCTTTTTGAATTTTGGTTTTCTCAGGGTATATGCCCAGTAGTGGGATTGCTGGGTCATATGGTAGTTCTATTTGTAGTTTTTTAAGGAACCTCCATACTGTCCTCCATAGTGGCTGTACCACTCCTAGTATTCTTATCACTTAAGAATTTACAAGGGTTTAGGAGCCCTGTGTCAGTGATGGGTCAAAAACCAAATATTAGAACAAGAGATCCTCCTAGTGCTCTTATCATTTAGGAAATTACAAGGGACTTAGGGGCCCTGTTCCAGGAGCTGGGGGCAGAGACCAATATATATTTTCTATTATCTCACAGTTTCCCTTCTCTCAGGGATCTCAGTCTTGTCCTACCTGTTGTCAGATGTCTGAAAACCTTTGTTTCATGTTTTGTTTTCTAATTGTTTAAGGCGAGAGAGTTTATCTACTGCCAATTACTCCATCATAGCTGGAAGCAGAAGTCCAACTCATTCCTTATTTATTGATGAATGGTATTCCACTGAATGGATATACCGTATTTGTTTAACTTTTCATCTATTGTTGAACATTTGAGTTGTTTCCAATTTTTGGAATGGAGCTCTACAAATCTTTGTATGGACGTATGTTTTAACTTCTCCTGGGTAAATACCTAGGGGCAGAATTCCTGGATCATAGAGTATTGTATACTTAACGTTATAAGACACAGCCAAACGGTTTTCCAGAGTGGCCGTATCAGCAATGTATAAGAGTTCATGCTGCTCCCCATCATTCTCAACACTTGGTGTTGTTAGTCTTTTTAACTTTTAGCCATTCTAGTGTGTATGTAGTGAATTTGTTACCACATCAAACTGGGGTCCGCTTGCCCGCACGCAGCAAAGCCAATCTATTGACCCTGGGTTTTGGTGAAGGAAAGTGCAGCATTTATTGCAGGGCACCAAGCAAGGAGTCCAGGGAGCTAGTGCTCAAAAGGCCCCCCAATCCCCAAAGTCTTTCAGGGAAAGTTTTTTCAAGACAGGGTGAAGGAGGGGGATTTGGGGTGTGTGATCAGCTCATGGACATTCTTCTGATTGGTTGGTGGTAATTGGGAGTCGACATCATTAACCTTCTGGTTATAACCGGTCTGTGGCCTATGTGCTTGTGGGCAACGTAAGTTTACTTCCTCCACCTGGTGGGGGTTTCAGTATCTGCAAAACAGCTCAAAGGACGTGGCTCAGAATATTATGCACAGTCCTGGAGGAGGAGCTAAAGGTCCCTGACTTTAATGGCTAAAGTATTTTGTCTTGCTTGACTGTTTTCCTTTTTATGCGTGTTCTCACTTCCCTGGTTAAATATATTCTTTGGAACTTGGGGAAGGCCTAGGAGGCTAAAATCTTTGTATAGACAAGAGGCAGGCGGAAGGGAGTGTGGGTCTGTTTTGGGAAGGCTCCATACGGTATGGCTCAGTTACAGTACCTCACAGGGGTTCAGTTTGCATGTTCCTGGTAACTAATGATGTTGATAAGCTTTTATGTGCTTATTGGCCATACATTTTTTTTTTTTTTTTTTTTGCGGTACGTGGGCCTCTCACTGTTGTGGCCTCTCCCATTGTGGAGCACAGGCTCCGGACGCGCAGGCTCAGCGGCCATGGCTCACGGGCCCAGCCGCTCCACGGCATGCGGGATCTTCCCGGACCGGGGCATGAACCTGTGTCCCCTGCATCGGCAGGCGGACTCTCAACCACTGCGCCACCAGGGAAGCCCAAATGTATTTTTTTTTAAATGAAGTTTAAATTTTTTCCCTATTGGCTTGTTTATCTTCTACTTACTGAATTGTTAGAGTTCTTTTCATATTCTAGATATAAGTCCTTTGTCAGATATAACAGAATCCATGCTTTTAACTGTTGCTTTTTGTTTGATTGAGGGGAATGAGAGGTAGATGTCAGAATATAAACAGGCCATTGTAGAGTGAGGAGAGAGATGATTGTGTCTTATACTAGCATAGGGTTTAGATGGAGCAAAGTGGATGGAATTTAAAATAAAAAAAAAAACACCTCAAGGAATTCTGGGTCTATTTTCCCCCTTTTGTCTTCTGAATGTTCCTAAATATATTTACAGATACAACCTGAATCAAACCTGAATTTTTCTTTGCTTGAATTAACTACAGGAGAATGTCTCAGGAACCTAGGACATACTGTCTTTTGCTGTTCCTTTTTCTGATCCATGGAGTGGCAAGTCATGGAGTTCCAGATTCCCGGCAGGGTAAGTCCTGAGGGAGGAGTCATCTGTCATGGTTTCCACACATCTTAGGGAATGGAGTGGGGTTAGATCAATTTAGGTACATGATGCCGCAAAGTGTTTTGAGATGTGTGCGTGCCTGTGTGTGTGTACCCACGTAAGTGTAGAATTTTCAGGATCATTCTGAAAGGGTTTTTCAAACCAAGGTTTTTTCACACTGGCACATATGCTCACAAGTATAATTAAAATTCACTAAAAATTTCCTTCATGAGTAACCTTTTCAGGGGCTCTTTTCTTAATACATATTTGTATTTTTGAGGGTCATCCAGTTCAATTCTATTTATACATTCAATGGCTTTGTTGCAGATTTGCCTCCTTTGTTGCAAAAAATGGCGGTGAGTATCCATTTTATTTTAAACAACATCCTCTGTACTGGAGCTGCCAACTTTTGGATGTTATACTCGACATTATCTCTTTGCCTTTTAGGAAGAAATAATAGATGGAAGCTACCTGAATGGTAATGTCCCTGCTGTCCCTGCTTGTTGCTTCTAAGAATTTCAAACAGAATGCGCTTATGATCTCTCCGGAATGATTCCTTTTTAAGTTGTCTTTTCATTTTATTTCCATTGTAGCATTGCTGGATCTCATACAGTTTCAAAGGTAACTCATCCTAAAGGGGGGGGGAAGGGATGGAATAGATGTTTAATAAAAATTCTTAATGGAAGTCTCTTAACTATAAAAAGTAAAATGTACTCATTACAAAAAATATCACCCAGTGAACAAGTGCTTTAGAATAGATACATTCGTTCAACACAATTTTCGCCCCCTCTGCTCTAGCACAAGAGCTAACATTTACTGACTGCTTACTATGTAGCAGGTACTATTCTAAGTGCTTTTATGCATAGAAACACATGTAATCTTCCCAAGCCTCCCCCTCCTCCCACCCAAGTAGGCCCTATTGTTACCCCATTGGACAGAATAATGAAACTGAGGCCCAGGGAGGTGATTTAAGGTCACACAGCTGGGAAATGGTGGAGCTGGGGTGTGTATCCAGCAGCCTGGCTCCAGGACTCACTGTTACTTTGCTCTCACTGTCACTTTATATTCTGTGTACAGGCTGGTGTTAGATACCAGGGATGTGGAGCAGGGCACTAGATAGTCTTATGGAAAGACAAATATTAACAGATAATTCTAATATAACAAGTACTATGAAGGAGAAATGGGAGCCTTGGGGCCCCATGACAGGAGCACTTAATTATATTAAAGTAGAAGATCCCCATAAACAGTCTTCTCCCTAAGGTAACTCCAGTTGATAGTCTTGGATATATTCTTTCAGGCTAAAATTTTTTATCTATCTATCTGTCTATCCATCTATCTATGCATCTATAAAAAATGTGACTATAAAAGGCCTTCTAACTGTTTAAGGCAGGAAGATTTATCTACTGCCAATTATTCCATCACAGCTGAAAGCAAAAGTCCACCTCACTCCTTTTGTCTGGATGAGTGGCATTCCATTCCATACCATCTGTTTAACATTTCACCTGCTGTTGGATATTTGAGTTGTTTCCAATTTTTGGCTGTTATGAATGAAGTTGTGCATTTTCTATGTGTTGGTCAATGTTTTAAGCACTTTACATGTGTGAACAAATTTAATTCTCACAGTTGTTAGCTGTATTACACAGAAAGGGAAACCGAGGCACAGGAAAATTCAGTAAACTGCCTAAGGCCATACAGTTCACTGGTAGAGCCAGGATTCAAACCCAGGTTTCGAGCCTACAGTCCTAACTATGCTATTTCAGCCTCTCATGGTATACAAAGCATCTGTTTTTTAAACTTAATATAGTCAGGACACCTTTCCAAGTCAATCTGTTTGGATTATTAATCTGAGTGGATTGTTATGGGATTTAGAATATAGCACACAACTTCAAATTGATCATTGTCTTTGAGAGACTGGTATGCAGGCTGATTCCTGGAATTGGAAACTCCCCCTCACTGTGCCAAGGAAACACATCTCCTACCTCTAAGCACAGAGTTCCTAGCATCCCGGCCCATCTTCATTGTCCTTTCTGAACCTCGGTCCCCTGATCACTCAGCTAGTAGGGGAACTGCTCATCCTAGGCGAGCCTGTCACCATGACCTTCTCCTGTCTGTCTTCAACTGAAGCTCCCATGTGTGGACGGCAGACCTGTCCCACAGAGTCGTGGCCTATCTGAATTCACGGAACGTTGCCTTCACCATCCCCAGCCTGCAGGTGTGTATCTGAGACCCGTCCCTGTGTTCCCCTCTCAGTGCTCAGGGGTTGCAAACTCAGGGGCCAGGTAAGTCAGAGAAGTGGGCTAGGTGGAGAGCTAGTCTTCGCTTCCACAAAGACACATGTTCTGTCCAGTGTTTTTTGAAACATGATATAAGCTCCTTTGTCTCTCTTTCATTTTTCCACTTTTGATGGAGACATGGTGTATTAGAGCAGCAGTCCTCAACCTTTTTGGCACCAGGGAGCGGTTTCATGGAAGACAGTTTTTCCATGGATTGGGATCGAGGGGATGGTTTCGGGATGATTCAAGTGCATTACATTTATCGTGCACTTTATTTCTGTTATTATTACATTGTAATATATAATGAAGTAAGTATAGAACTCACCATAATGTTGACAGGAGGCGGAGCTCAGGCGGTAATGCGAGTGATGGGGAGCGGCTGTAAATACAGATGAAGCTTTGCATGCTTGCCCGCCGCTCACCTCCTGCTGTGCGACTTGGTTCCTGTTGGGCCACAGATCGGTAGTGGTCCAAGGTCACGCACTGGTATTAGAGTATAGGCTGAGCTACTCTAACAAAGAGACTATAGATTGCAGCAGCTCAAACAATTTAGTTTATTTCTATCTCATATAATAGTCCAGGGCTAGGTGGGAGGTCCAGAGAGGAGAGACAGCTCTACTTCAAAAGGCCATCGAGGGGCCTGGGTTCCTTCTGTCTTATTGCTTTGTCATCATCTAGGGAGTGGTTGCCCACCTGATTGAAACAGCACATCCATTCTCCAACCCAGAGAGGGTGTGGTGGGAAAGAGGAAGTGAAGGCTGAATAGCCTCTCTTTAAGGATGTGACCTGCAAGTTGCACACTTCTTCCTGCTCACGTTTCATTGGCTCACAGTCCACAGTCCCATCTTACTGCAGAGGAGCAAGATGAGAGGCCATGTACCCAGCTAAAACTTATGGGATTCTGTTCCTAAAATAATTACAAGAGAGTGGACCTTTGGGTATAATTATCAGTCTCTCAATCATGGGTCCAAGAAATATTTTTCTTCCCTTTTAACTCTACTAGAAGAAAAACAGTAGCACAAACATGTAAATGGATGGCAGTGGATATTTGCCTTGGGGAACAATAGGGCCTGGTGGGGACTGCGGTGAATTGGCCAGCACATGCCTCATTAGCATAATCGGTAGCCCAGGGCGTTTTGTTTTGCCTTTACCAATACACTGTGAATAGCACAGAAAATTGAGACAACATTCTTTCAGATTTCAAAGACTATTATTTGATTCAGCAAAGAAGTCATGTCATTGACGAATGAAGTTCCGACATACGTCTTCTTTTGTTTCGGTTTTTACTTACCTTATAGTGAAGATGAAAGTGTCAACAAACATTCATGTGAGAACGACACTCAGAAGCCTGGTTGTTATCCATTTACCAGGACACCCACTAGGTGGAGGTGGCTGGTGGCCTCATGGCATTTGCTTTCTTCGCCATGTTCATCTGCAATCTAAAGAGAAGTGATGCCTGCCCTTTCTCTCTAGCAGTAGGGTTTCTCATAAAATGTGTATATTTTAACCTGATTAGGAGCTATACTACCTCTCTTCCTATTTGTATATTCATTTATTCATTTAATATCTACTTATCCAGCCTCTATTCTCTGCCAGGCACAGTTCTAGACACTGGAGACTCAGGAGAACAGGCGGTCACATTACTACCCCCGTGGGCCTTTCGTTCTAAGGGGAGAGACATTGAGTAAACAATCATTCAACTCATTCAGGGCAGAGAATAATGGCTGGCGCTTACTGAGAACACTTTACATCATCATTTCATCACTTACTCCTCATGACCTAGGATTAATTCTTACTTACATAGTAAGTTTGACTGTTGTTCCTACCTTTCAGCTGAGACCCAGGGATACTGTTGCCCATTTATCAAATAAAAATACAGGTTTCCCAGTTAAATTTGACTTGCAGACGATCAACGAATACATTTTTTTAGTGTAAGTATGTCCCATGCAATATTTGGGATATACTTATGCTAAAAAATTATTCGTTTATCTGCAAGTCAAATTTAACTGGACATCTTGTATTTCATCTAACCATCCTAGTTAAGGAACTTGCCCGAGGCCGTACAACTAGTAAGTGGCAAGGTGGGGATTTGCACACAGGTTATCTGGTGCTAGAGCTCACCTTTTGTCCGTGATGTCACATTATGCTACCTTTCTAGAGCACCTCTATTTAAGGAAGATTTAGAAAAGAATTCCCCAGATAGCAGAGGAAATCTCTTTCAGGAGAGGCTGCTGGCCTCTGCCCCTCACCCCGGAGGGGGTGCCACAGGGAGTTCATGCTGCCTGAATTTTGCTCCTGTGCTGGGGGCTTGGAGCATGGGAGAGGGTTTGAGCAGTGCCCGTCTGGAAGTAGTAAACTTTCCGGGTAGAGGCCAGCTGCCCTGGACTTGAAACCTCAATCACCTGCAGGGACCAGGCAGGCCATGGGGAAATCAGCTACCTAGAGGGTGGTGAGCCAGAAGAGTAATTACAGTGAGCAGCTGTCCCTCTGCCTGTTGATTATTACACAGAAGGGGATGTATGCCCAGCGTTGCCACTTCTTTGTGGTTTCCAAGAAAAGTTGGAAATTTGGATTTTTGTGAGGAATTCCATGAATTTTAAATGTTAGCAGCTCATAAAAAATTTTGGAGCCAATTCAACCAAACGTGTGCAGGCTGCCAGCTTGCGGTCTCTGCAGGGAATTAGGTGGCCAGGCTGGGCTGCTGGCCGTGGTGCTGACCATGTGCTCCTGTCCTGTCCTCACTGACTCTCCTAACGTTCCATATCCAGGCAGTCATGGAAAACCACCTGGAACAGTGTTTGTACCAGCCCTGGAAACTGCTGGAGGACCTGAGGGGAACTGATGCTCAGCAATTCCGCACTGCCATGAAATGTCTCTTAGAAGACAAGAAGGACCGCTTGGTGAGGCTCTCTTGGCATCCTGGGAGCGGAGGACGTCCAGGGCCAGTTGGTGTTTGTCAAGTTGAATGGAATTGAGCCTCACTCAGGCCTGGGCCCTTCTTTATCTCTTCCTCCCTCCTTCTCCTTCTGCAAACTCCCTGGGACCCAGGTTTCCTCTCTTACTTTCTCCAAAGTTCAGATGAAAGCCTTATGAGTCATATGCTTATGAGTACTAAGAAATGAGGGGTACTGAGGAGTCCCAGTAGTTTGGCTTCATAAACATCCATGAATGATTACTGTGCACCAGGGGACACTGGATTCAGAGATGAAAGACTGTCTCTGCCCTCAAGGAGCTTATGGTCCAGGGAGACCAAAAAACAGGAACAGAAAATTTCCACAAAATGAGGTTGGTAATGTAAGAGCAAAGAAAAGGCCTCTGAGACCCAGAGAACCCTTGGAATCAGAAAGGTGAGGTGTAGAGGTGGTTTTCTTTTCAGAGGCAGTTGAGTGTGGAGCAGTGTTTTCCAAAGGGAATTGAACCATTTAAACATTTTAATAATCATAAACTTATTTTAATGTCTGTTATTAAAATGCACATCAAAACTGTGAGTTTGGTGGAGATGTAATGTTCCCTTTTGAAATGAATTTAAGTTTTAAAAAGAGTTTAAAGTAAAAATATGAACTAAATAATAGTAAAGGCAATGCAAAGATATGGCAAAAATGAGGATGGTGGTCTTTGAAAATGATACTGATCAATGTTTACTGTGTGTCGGGTATTATTTTCAGGGAATGATCAGCAAGCCGTTTCTGTAAAGGGCCGGAGAGTAAATATTTTAGGCTTTGCAGGCCATACAATCTCTGTCACAACTACTCACCTCTGCTGTTGTAGCATCAGAGCAGCCGTAGATGGCAGGTCAATGCATGGGTGTGGATGTGTTCCAATTAAACTTTATTTGCAAAAACAGGCAGTGGGTCAGATTTGACCTGTGGGCCCTATTTGCCAACACCGTTCTAAGGGTTTAACAAACCTGGACCTATTGAATTGTCTCCAGGACCTTCTGAAATGAGGATAAATAGACTCTTACCATTTCAATATTCAGATGAGGAAACAGGCTTGGAGAGGTTGAGTAAGTAACCTCGGGTTACACAGCTTGACAGTGGCAGATCTGAGGTGGGAACCTGGGCTCCTGACTCTAGCTGTGAGCCCTCTGGCATCTGGTGAAGCCCGTGGGCTCCATCTCAGAATAATGTGTTAAAATACAATGGATGACAAAGGAAGCCGATTCTATTGAAATACATTTATCAAAATACATAAGACAAAGTTAAGGGTACAGTAATTTATGTGCTTCTGTAACACGTCCAAAAACAAGATTTAGTGGCGGGTCTAATAGTTTCTGTAATTTTGAGGAAGTGTTGAGTGTAAGTGAGATTTCAAGACGTTTGCAGCAATGGTAGTGCGTTATGAAAGTTTGTGATTTCTAGTGATGACACATCAAAGGTTCTCCTGCCACCTTGCTGGCTTGCTGCCTACGTTCATCCCTGAAGGAGATGCCAGGGACCAATTCCATGGCAGTGAAAAGGAGGATGCAGTTTCCCCCCAGTGTTCACAGATGCCCTAATACTATCCACAGACCCCTGCCCAATAGCCCCTAAGTTACACTCTTAGCCGCTGCGCTGTTTGGCCCCAACCGGGAATGACGTAAGTTAGGAAACACATGGGCGTGGTGAGAGGTGTGGGCTTGGACTCAGTACACTTGTTTCAGATCCCAGCTTTGTGCAGGTTTGGCCTGGTTAACTAGTCTCTCTTTTGTTCTCGTCACCTGTAATATTGAGTTTTTATAGCATGTAATGTTTGCCGAGTGTTCACTAGGTACCGGGCACTCTCCATTCATTATCTCCTTCAATTCTTATCTAGATCTAGGAGGTAGGCACTGATTTTATCTTCATTCAAGAGGAAGAAACTGAGACTTAAAAAAGATAAGTGATTTGGTCAAGGACACACACATGTAAGTGGAGGGCCTGGCATCTGAACCTAGGAATGTCTGACCCGCAGACCCATGGGGCTTAACCTATAGGACTGTTGTGAGAATTACAGGAGGTGATGCATGCTTGTTCCATGCTTGACACAGTGCCTGGAGTGTAGTCCATAGGCAGTAAATTGTGGTTGTTGTTTTCAGAGGGTGTGTTGGGTGAAGGACAGAGTCGTGTCCAGTCTGATTGTACCTACACCCTGTCAGTATTCCTGGGGTCTGTGGTTCAAAAGATTCATTCATTCGTTCATTCTAACAGGCTATTTCTCAATGTCTTCTAGGTACCAGGCATCCCACTAGGCACATGGCTTGGGCCCCAGCACTTTCCTGGCCCAACCTCAGCTACACACTGGAATCAGATGCCAGGGCTCCACCAGAGACCAGTTAAACCAGGCTCTATACAGTGGTGCTGGGGATCACCTCCCTAGTGATTCTGATGTGTAGCCAAGATTGAGATCCACTGGCTTGGAGGAAAGATAGGCCCATAAGCATCTCTAATGCATCATGGAGTTTGGTTCAAGATGCTGTTGGGAGCCCAGAGTGGAGGGAGATTTGATTTGACTTAAGTAGGACATCAGAGAAGACTTCACCAATGAAATGACAACTGAGCTTGGCCTTAAAGGATCAGCTGGATTTCTCTGGGAGCAGGAGGTGGAGAGGGGATGCCGGTTAGAGCAAGGGCCTGAGGTGTGACAGTCATGGTGTATCTGGAGAATGACAAGGTGCCTAGTGTGGGTGAAGCAGGTGAAGGCCTTGACTTTGTTCTTTAGGTGATGGAAAGGTCTAGAAGATTTGACATAGCAGCATGGTGTTTCACAGTGGTCCTGAATTTCACCACTGCTGCTAAGTGTGGTCTCTCCCAGTGTTTCCAAATCAAGAGGCAGCTCTCAAGACAAGCCTAACTTCTATCATTCCTGTAGGAGCTGGATGACATCACTGTTGACTTGGGAGAGATTCGGAAACAAGCCTTGCAGAGCCCGGGCGTGAACCGCAGCCTGTTTCTCATCACGCTGGAGAGGTGTTTCCAGGTGCTGAACCCCCTGGAGTGTGTGGAGATTCTGGGCAGGGTGCTAAGGGGCTCCTCAGGCCACTTTCTCCAGCCGGATATCACAGAGAGGCTCCCCCGGGACCTGCGTGAAGATGCCTTCAAGAACCTGTGAGTGACCCCCTGCCCCCCCCAGAGTCTGTCCTGAGAAGTCAAGGAGGTAACGCATGAGGGAGGGGAGAAGGCAGGTGGGGACAGGTTAATATTCGAGGTCAGTTTAGAGGTGGTTTGATTAAAACAGTCTCCCAAATTTTAGTCATTCTGGTATCATCCTCACAATTTTTCCATACCTATATACCACCTGTATCATTATTAGTTTGTGTTTTTTAAAAGTAGATTCATTCTATTTACTTAAAAATATCTATTTTAAAAGTAAATATGGGACTATCCTGGTGGCGCAGTGGTTAAGAATCCGCCTGCCAATGCAGGAGACGTGGGTCCGATCTCTGGTCCGGGAAGATCCCACATGCCGCGGAGCAGCTAAGCCTGTATCCCACAACTACTGGGCCTGTGCTCTAGAGCCCGCGAGCCACAACTACTGAGCCCACGTGCTGCAACTACTGAAGCCCACGTGCCTGTGCTCTGCAACAAGAGAAGCCACTGCAATGAGAATCTTGTGCACCACAGCAACACAGCAACGAGTAGCCCCTGCTCGCCGCAACTAGAGAAAGCCCGCACACAGCAACGAAGACCCAATGCAGCCAAAAATAAATAAATGAATTTATTTTTAAAAAAGTAAATATGATACACACTACTGTATATAAAAAAGATAACTAACAAGGAATTACTGTATAGCACAGGGTACTATACTCAATATTTTGTAACAACCTATAAGGGAAAAGAATCTGAAAAAAATAGGTACATATGTATGTATAACAATCACTTTGCTGTACACCTGAAACTAACACAACATTGTAAATCAACTATACTTCATAAAAAATAAGTAAATAAATTTTAAAAAGTAAAGGGCTTCCCTGGTGACGCAGTGGTTGAGAGTCCGCCTGCCGATGCAGGGGACGCGGGTTCGTGCCCCGGTCCGGGAAGATCCCACATGCCGCAGAGCGGCTGGGCCTGTGAGCCATGGCCGCTGGGCCTGCGCATCTGGAGCCTGTGCTCTGCAATGGGAGAGGCCACAACAGTGAGAGGACCGCGTACCGCAAAAAAAAAAAAAAAAAAAGTAAATATGGTATAATTACTGTAAATGGGAAACCAGTATCACTTGTCTTAAGTAATCATAAAAATGAATACAATATAAAAAACAAACCAGTGTCATTAAATCTTAGCTAGATATGTTGTTCTGAGCCTAGGACCTGTTCCCTTGGTTAAAAAAGGAGCTGAGTGTGTGTTGAAGACTCTCTAGCACTAAAGTGAGACTTCCACCTTGAGAGTCAGCAGGACTGACAGACACAGTTGGATCCAGAAGCTCAGATTACATCATCAGGAACATCTCTGGCTTTTTATCTCTCAGCTCTGCCCTCCTCTGTGTTGGCCTCACTCCCAGGCGGGCTCTCTCCATGAGGGAGCATGGGCACAGTTCCAAGTAGAGTCCTAGACCTGATTCTCATTGGTCCACACTGGGTCATGTGCCCATTCTTCTTTTTTTTTTTGGCTGCGTCACTCAGCATGTGGGATCTTAGTTCCTCAACCAGGAGGGATCGAGGGATCGAACCCACGCCCCCTGCAGTGGAAGTGTGGAGTCCCAACCACTGGGCCACCAGCGAAGTCCCCGTGTCCCCATTCTTGAGCCGGTCACTGTGGCCAATGGGATCTTATATGCTGAATGGCTTAGATGTGGGTCACAGTCCCACCCAAATGACATGGATCAAGATGGGGACATGGGGACTTCGCTGGTGGCCCAGACAAGTGTTGACAAGAGGGAGGAGTGGACACTTGACAGTCAAAACTCACAGCTGGTCAGCACAAAACTTTATGTAAACCCTGACAAGAGCCTGGGAGAAGGTTACAAGCCTTACAGAGAGAAAGAAAACAGATCAATACAGAGAGAACGTTGCCCGACACCAGATTCTCATCACGAGGTGGGAGTCCAGAATATGGCCCCATTTCCCGTTTCTTGATGAGCATCATTTAATCCAACCTCTTCTTCGCAGATGAAGAAACTGAAGCCCAAAGAGAGGACAGCGTCCCTTGAAGTGACCCCCTGGGGCTTGACTTAATTTGAACTCAAGCCAGTTCTTCTGAATCTCAGTTGTTTTTTTTTTTTTTTTTGCGGTACGTGGGCCTCTTACTGTTGTGGCCTCTCCCATTGCGGAGCACAGGCTCCGGACGCTCAGGCTCAGCAGCCATGGCTCATGGGCCCAGCCGCTCCGCGGCATGTGGGATCTTCCCGGACCGGGTCACGAACCCTCGTCCCCTGCATCGGCAGGCGGACTCTCAACCACTGCGCCACCAGGGAAGCCCTGAACCTCAGTTTTGACCTTTTCCTACTCTACCCTCTCTTCCCCTTCTTGTGAGGATGATGTCAGTAAGCCCCACCCCCATTCTTCAAATGAGGAAACTGAGGCACAGAGAGATTGTATAACTTGCTCTAGGTCAGACTGCTAGGGAATGATAGAGCCAGCATTTTTACAAATGGGCAAGCTTTCCCTTAAATAATGTAAACATCATTTTTTCAGAATTATATCTATCTCCTGTCCCTTTCACGTACTGTGCTGTTCTGAAAAACAAAACAACAACCCAAAAAAGACAGAGAGAGAGAAAGAGAGAGAAAGAAGAAGATGAAGAGTAAGAACCAGGAGAAGAGGAGAAAGGAGGAAAAAAAACAACCGAGGAGAAGGAGGAAGAGAGGAGAAGAAGAAGAAAAGAAAGATACGGCAAGAAGATATTAAGATAGATTTAAGGGAAAGTTTGCCTCTTCATATATGAAATGACGGGGAGAGTGGTGAGGATAAACTTTAAGCTTAGAAAAGAGCAGATGGGTCATTTGCTGAATTGATTTTCAGTGGTGGTGGGTGGAGGTGAGGGAAGTTTTCCAGGATGAGTAGACTCAGCTATTTTGCAGGTATGAACTGGAGGGGCGATCAGTGCCAAATGCTGTGAAAGGTCAAGTCATATTTGGACCAAATGGGACTGCTGGGTATGGTGACAAGGAGCTCATTCAGGACTTGGGCCACAAGGAGTGGTGATGAAGAAACCAGATGTCAGTGGCTTAAAAAGTGACCAAGACACTTTACGCCCATCAGGATATCTGTAATCAAAGTGTCAGATAATAACAAGTGCTGACAATGACGTGGAGAAATCAGAACCCTCAGACACTGTTGGTGAGAAAGTGAAGTGGTACGGCTACTTTGGAAAATAGTCTGGAGTTCCTCAAAAGGCTAAGCATAGAGTTGCCATCGAACCCAGCAACTCCACTCCTGGGTCTATTCCCAAGAAAAATGAAATGTGTCACACAAACACTTATACATGAATGTTTACAGCAGCGTTATTTATAAAAGACAAAAGGGGGAAACAACCCGTGTCCATCAACTGATGAACAGATAAACAAAATGTGGTATATTTGTACAACGGAACAGAATTTGGCCATAAAAAAATGAATTACTGATTCATGTTCCAACATGCATGAACCTTGAAGTCATCATGCCAAGTGAAAGAGGCCAGATACAAAAGTGACATATTATATGATTGCATTTATTGGAAATATCCAGAAGACGTAAATCTATAAAGAGAGAAAGTAGATTAGTGGTTTCTAGGAGTTGGGATGACTAGAAGTTCTGGGGTGATAGCTAAAAGGTAGGAGGTTTCTTTTTGAGGTACTTTAAAGGGTTCTAAAATTGATTGTGGTGATGGTTGTACAAGTCTGAATATACTGAAAACCACTGAGTTGTATACTTTGTATGGTATAAGTTATATCTGAATAAAACTGTTACCAAAAAAAAAAAGGACCTGGTGGTGAGGAAGTGAAGAGTCGTCTTTGGAAGGTATTTAACTGTGATGGGAAGAGGAGAAACAGGAAAATCGCTACATCTGTAGCAAGGGAGTGGGAAGGGCTTTTAACCAAAGATAGCTTTGTATACTTTTGTTGTTTGGACCCTGCCTGAAGGCCTTCATATTTGTTCCTTAATTGACACCTATGTGTATGTCATGTAGGTCTGTGGTGTTCAAAGATCTCTACGACCAAACCTCGGCCCATTCCCAGAGGGCTGTCTACTCCTGGATGACTGGGATTTTGCAGACATCCTCCAATGGCACTGGTGAGCCCAGGCTTTGAGGTGGGAACACTTCTTAGGGGGAGTCCATCCTTAAAAGTGATGCTTCATCTCTGAAGATAGGGATTTGATTTCATTGCCACTTAAGATTTTTAGCTCCCTCAGCTTCCAAAAAGTGTTTGATGTGGTTTATGGAAAAACCACATACCCCATTTCATCAGTGCATTTTTCACACGCTGAAGTCTCTGAAGTCAGCATCATCTGTATCTTACAATCAACACCGTGTCCAAGTTTAGCTTCTTAGTGGAACGTAAATAATGCTGGCACCTTAGATTCCATGAAAACTTGCCGTACTGCGCAGCGTGCGGGATCTTAGTGCCCAGGGATCGAACCCTGTAGTGGAAGCGAGGAGTCTTAACCACTGGACCGCCAGGGAAGTCCCTCAATGAAAACTTTTAGAATCAGGTTACAAGTTCAAAATCTGTGTTAAAAATCTGTATCAAAGTGGGACAAAATAGTTTTTTTTTTTTGTTTTGCAGTACGCGGGCCTCTCACTGCTGTGGCCTCTCCCGTTGCGGAGCACAGGCTCCAGACGTGCAGGCTCAGCAGCCATGGCTCATGGAACCAGCCGCTCTGCGGCATGTGGGATCTTCCCGGACCGGGGCACGAACCCGCGTCCCCTGCATCAGCAGGCGGACTCTCAACCACTGCGCCACCAGGGAAGCCCAAAATAGTTTTTTTAAAAGAAAATATAGGCAATAAAGCACAGAAATTTAGTGCTAAGCTTCCAGCAACCGAAGCAGCAGTAGGTCAGGAGTAATTTATTTGGCAGATGTTTGTTCAAAACCTACTATTTTCTAGAGTAGTGAAATTCATAGAGACAGAAAGTAGAGTGGTGGTTGCCAGGGGCCAGAGGGAGGAAGGAGTGGGGAATTACTATTTAATGAGTACAGAATTCCAGTTTTGCAAGATGAAAAAGCTCTGGAAATGGATGGTGGTGCTGGTTGCACAGCAAAGTGAATGTACTTAATGCCATCGAACTGTATCCTTAAAAGTAGTTAAGGGGCTTGAGAGTCCGCCTGCCGATGCAGGGGACGCGGGTTCGTGCCCCGGTCCGGGAGGGTCCCATGTGCCGTGGTGCGGCTGGGCCCGTGAGCCATGGCCGCTGGGCCTGCGTGTCCGGAGCCTGTGCTCCGCAACGGGAGAGGCCACAACTGTGAGAGGCCCGCGTATCGTTAAAAAAAAAAAAAAAAAAAAAAAAAAAAGTAGTTAAGATAGTAAATTTTATGTTACGTGTATTTTACTGCAATTGAAAAAAAAGGAGAGAGAATGGCTATGTAGATTAGTAACGCAAACAATTTCACAGGTAGCTTCAACTTGTTGAATCTTTAATGTTAGTGATGTAAAGACAATAAACTTTTTAAACACCTAAAAAGAGCCTACTATGTGTCAGCCACTGGCGATACAAAGGAAAAGAAGACTAAGTCTTTGTTCTCATGGAGCTATAATTTTATTGTGGGAGAGTAGGTGGAGAAAACTTGTAAGCAAGTAAATAAAGAGAGAGAGAGAGAGAGGACACAAATACTGGTAACTGCTCTGCAGAAAATAAAAGGGACCAATGCCATGGAAAGGGTTACTGCTTTAGCCTAGAGCAGGGCTTGGCAAGTGTTTTCTGTAAAGGGCCAGAGTAAATTTATAGGCTTTGTGGCCCTACAGTCTCTGTCTCAACTATCCGACTCTGATGTTGTAGCACAAAAGCAGCTCTAGACAGCAGATAAATAGGCATGGCTGTGTCCCAAGAGAACCTTATTTATGGACACTGACATTTGAATTTCATGTGATTTTCATGTGTCAGAAAATATTCGTCGTCTTTTGATTTTCCCTCAATCATTGAAAAAATGTAAAAACCGGGAACTTCTCTGGTGGCGCAGTGGTTGGGACTCCGCGCTCCCAGTGCAGGGGGCCCGGGTTCGATCCCTGATCGGGGAACTGGATCCCACATGCATGCCGCAGCAGGAGTTTGAATGCTGCAACTGAGGAGCTGGCAAGCCTCAACTAAGGAGCCCACGAACCGCAACTGAGACCCGGCACAGCCAAATAAATATTTTTAAAAAATGTAAAAACCAAGCTCGAAGGTGGGCTGGGTTTGGTCCACGGGCTGTAGTTTCTGACTGCTGGCTAAGGAGGCAGAGCAGAGCTCTCTGGGCAGGTGACATTTGGATTGAGACCAAAATGAGAAATGGGATCAGACATGCGAGGCTCTGGAGGAAGAGCATTCCAGGCAGGGGAAGCAGCAAATACAAAGGCCGCGAGGTGGGAATGAGCTGCGTGTGTGTGGGAAACAGAGAAAGCTGGTGGCGGTGAAGTGTAGGGAGTGCCAATCAATCCTTTTCCTGGAATTCAGCTCTGAAGTTTGTATATAAGAAGCATTAAACAATGGAATAAATGTCTTCCATGCTCAGCAGAATTCCCTCTGCCTGACGCATAGTGGTAGCCTCCAAAAAACTGAATCTCACACTAAGTGACCCTGAGAAATTCACTCAACTCACCCTCCAGACTCTAGACTTCCCTTAAGTCCTTGTTGCCAGAATTTAGTTGGAGACAGACTCTCCTAAAATTCCTATATGATACGTTTCATTATTAAGCTAAGTGAATTGAAATGAATTCTATTTGGACTTTAAACTTTTTTTTCATGAAGTTCCTTGAGGTAACTGGAAATACTTTGGGTGTCAAAACTATCCCAAGTTTGGGGATCATTGGTCTGCAGAAATACAGTTCATGCTTAATAATTAATTAGAGGGACTTCCCTGGTGGCACAGTGGTTGAGAATCTGCCTGCCAATGCAGGGGACATGGGTTCGAGCCCTGGTCCGGGAAGATCCCACGTGCCGCGGAGCTACTGAGCCCGCGTGCCGCAACTACTGAGCCCATGAGCCACAACTACTGAAGCCCATGCGCCTAGAGCCTGTACTCTGCAACAAGAGAAGCCACCGCAATGAGAAGCCTGTGCACCGCAACAAAGAGTAGCCCCCGCTCGCCGCAACTAGAGAAAGCTCGCATGTGGCAACAAAACCCAACGCAGCCAAAAAAAAAAAAAAAAAAAAATGAATTAGAAATGAACAACTCAGCTTGGTTTGGTGAATTTAGTGGTTTCCCCACAGAATTCTCTAGCCTTCCAGGGCCACCCTTTCTTCTATAACCAAGTCAAGTGTCCAGAGTCCCCATCGAGAGGATCACAGGTGTTTACCTGTGCTCACCACAACAGCTCTGATTCCTGGGCTGGGGGAGGGCACCCTCTTGTCCCTGTGACTTGGCCCAGGCACCAGCTGACTTCACTGTCTCCTCTGGGCATCAGCCATTGCCCACGGCTTGCTGCAACAGCTCTTGGTGACTGATTCACTGCACCCTATAACGGCTCCTCTGCTTTTTTCATTTCCCCAAAATGCTACCAACGCGATGGTGTTCTGTGTAAACCTTTTACTGGAGGATTAGGGGCAACGGCAGCCAATTCTAGTTCACTGAAACTTGAAGTTGGATCCTGGCCACGATTGTTCTTAAAGCCCCACTGACATTTGCTGATGGGGAATTTCAAATGCCTGAACGGAATTATAGAGTCCTCTGGGAATTGAGAGAAGGGAGAACACTGCTGCTGGCTGAGGAGATGAGAGAAGGCTTTAAGAAAGGAAACACTTGGAAGCTGAAGAGTTAGGGGAAAGGCATTCTAGCTGATGAGAAGGGCCCAAGAGAGTAAAGATTTGGAGACCATTTGGGGTGCATATGAGGAAGGTTTGGCTCATGTACATGGTGATAATAAGGAAGATAAGAATTGTTACTGGTAGTAATAAAAGAGTCAAATATATTTCAAGTTAGTAACTAACTAAAAATAAAACTGTATTTTGTGGTCTTAAGTATTAAAAAAATAATCTGCATTTCTAACAAGTTCCCAGGTGATACTGAGGCTGCTGGTTCAAGGGCCGCTCTATTGAGTAACGAAGTGGTGGACGTCTGTCATTGCCTGTGTGTAGTGTAGCATCTCATAAGTAGGGGGCTCTCAAAAGATGGTTGTGGAATGAATTAATAAATGCAAAGAGGAGTCCTGACATCAAAGATCTTTTGACTATCATATACCAGTGCACAGTCTTTTATTAATTTTTACTTATTTGTCCACTTATTTATTTTTTGCAGATGACTCTGTTTCATGGGTCAGTGCAGAAAACTTATGGATTTTGGGCAGATATATGGTTCACCTATCCTTTGAAGAAATTATGAATATTAGTCCTACAGAAGTAAGTTGGAAAAGTTCATTTACATGTTCCCATCACTAATACTTCTGGGGTAAGGTGTATTCTAAACCTCTCACATTTAGCCAGCTAGTCAAGGTGCCCTGGGAAATGAACACCCACCTCAGCTCAACATAACTTGAGCATCTAAAGAAAATTCCTGGAATAAGACCTCAAGCAGTCAGTCACTGGATTGTGTTCTAGTGTAGAAAAGCTAAGAAAAGAAAAAGGACTGTGGACTGTTAAGATAGCTCTGATGTGAAAAAACATGATCTATAAATGTTGGCTACGTACCAAAAATCATTTAAGGGTATTTTTGTACTCAAGAAAGGCCAAGGACAATAACTGTAGAGTTTCCGGTCCTTGGAAGCACGAACGCAAATGAAAAGCGATGTGGATTAATAGCTACTTCTATTTATGGTTACTTCTTTTGATACCTACTTCAGCGTGTGTGATGATTGGATTTTAACTCTAGAGTTTACAGTGGAGAAATACACATATTCGAGGTTACTTAACTCACCCGTCAGGTGTCTTTCTCCTTCTGATGTTGGCTCGATGACACTAAAATCCCTGGGGTAGCATGATTTTAGAATGCAGCCTCCAAAGAATGCTGCCAACAGGGAGGCATTTGTAAGCAGTTTGGGGCTTGCCACCAGTTTTTATCCTGTGTGCCCTAACTTTCTGCTGGCCAGTGAGAGAAGTGTTTGCATCAAATGACTGGCTTGTTCAAGGACCGATTGACCCAACAATATCTGGTTGTTGTGAAACCAGAGGCAGAACGAGGTTTCTCTTTTTACCTGGGAGGCTGGAAGTATTTCAAATGTCTCTCAATTTTATAATTCCCAGTTATAAAATGGATTAAACTTCCATTTTACTCTCCAAAAGAAGTTGAGTGAATTTCAGGAAGTGGATAGAGGTTAAATTCTTAGGAAACTGGGCCCCTAGCGGGGAATTTATGAGATTCAGATGCCATTTGCACCATTTCTTCATCTTCTAAAAATGTAGAGAAGGGAGGTGAAGCCACAGAGTGCCAATGCTACGAGGGATTTTCATATGGACGGAGAGTACAATTCTTGAGGGAGAGACAACTTTTTGAGATTTAAGCGCAGAATAACCATGCGTTGAAATATTGGAGACTTCAATGCAAAAAAGTGAACAAGAATAGAAAGAATCTGAATAGCGTATTTAATAAAGTTGAATATATGATATATATTTGCATTATATAGGTGTGTTATGTATTATGTAAACATACATTTACATATATATTATATACATATATTCAACTTTGTATCTTACAAAGAGAACACACTCTTTTTTATCACCTGAGGGTCATTTATAAACTGACTCATCTATTAAAAAAATTCCGATTCCCCAAAACAATTTATGGACCATATTCTCTGAACTCAATAAAGCAAATCTAGAAATAACTGTGCAAATATTAGCTTTAAAAAAGTTCAACTACTCAGTAAAAACAAACAAACAAACAAACAAACAAAAAACTTTCCTAAATAACAGTGGGATTGAAGAGTAAACTAAAGCAGCAGTTACAGACCATTAAGAAATCAATGACACCTATGGTTACCAAAGGGGAGAGGGGGTGGGAGGCATAAATTAGGAGTTTGGAATTAGCAGATACAAGTTACTATATATAAAATAGATAAACCACAAGGTCCTACTGTATAGCACAGGGAACTGTATTCAATGTCTTGTAATAAACTATCATAGGGAAAAAGAGAAATCAATGAAAATGAGACATGGGCACCTCCAAGTGCCAAGAGTAGGGCAGAGCACAGACCAGCGGGGTGGGGATGCACGGGGCCACTTCATTCCTCCACACTGATCTGCCTGTCCTTGTCCACCAGATTGGGCTGTTTATCAGCTATGACAACGCCACCAAGCAGCTGGACACGGTTTATGACATCACACCTGAACTGGCCCAGGCATTTCTGGAGAGAATCAGCTCCTCCAACTTTGATGTGAGGAATACCTCTACCATCCACAGGCAAGGGGCGTGGGCGTTGGGCCCTTGGAGCTGTTTCCCAAGATGCCATCTAAGCATCAGCTTCCTCTGAGCAGCAAAAGACCCGGGCAGGAAAGGGAGGTGGCTGGTCCATGTCTTTGGAGAGTTCCATGTCTTTGTGCATGTGAGGGAGGTGTTTCCCCAAAGAGACCCCTTTCAAGAGGTTGTGAAGTGGGGAAGAAAACAAATGCTTTTTAAGCATCTCCTATGTGCCAGACATTTTATATAACCTTATATATATATAACTTTATATAACCTTATCAAGCGCTAAGATTCCAGCTCTGGGCATGAAAATGGAACATTTTAACTAGTACTCCATCCATTCTAAGGTAAATGTGTAATTTCCAAGAGGTTGGGTTGAGTATTGGAAATAGCTTATGGGTCCCCATATCTGTGAACCCCTTGTTATCCAGACTCTCAGGTGGGGAGCCCTGGGATGAGATCAGCTCTAGAATTTAGTGATTGTAACATGATCCCCCAGAACCATTTCCAGCAGGGGAGGGCCAGGAGCTGCACACCTGGTGACCCCAGAAAGGGTTTGAATGTTGGGGGGTGTGTGCAGTGGGGAGGGCTGACGGGCACTGTTCACCCATCTTCTCTCCATCTCCCAGGGCCTTACTGTCACAGTGCTTTCTCTGACATTACCACATGACCTTACATTTTTCAAAGCACTTGCAGAGAATGTTCTCATATAAAACTCTTACACCGGGGCTTCCCTGGTGGCGCAGTGGTTGAGAGTCCGCCTGCCGATGCAGGGGACACGGGTTCGTGCCCCGGTCTGGGAAGATCCCACATGCCGCGGAGCGGCTGGGCCCGTGAGCCATGGCCGCTGAGCCTGTGCGTCCGGGGCCTGTGCTCCGCAGCGGGAGAGGCCACAACACTGAGAGGCCCGCGTACCGCAAAAACAAACAAACAAAAAACTCTTACACCTTCTTGCCCTATCCTTAGTAATTTTCACCATTAGCATGGCTCCCATTTTTTTTTTTTATAGTTACACCAAAAATAGCTTAGCTGTTAAGAATATGGGACCTGGAACCAGACTTCCTGGGTTTAATCCTGGCTCTGCCACTTACAAGTAGTGTGATCTTGGCCATGTTACTGTGCCTCTCTGTGCCTCCATTTTCCCATCTGTAAAATGGGAGCTACTAAGCTGCCTACCTCATTAAGACCCTTGTAAAGATTAAGAACATCTGCACAATACGGGGATGTATGTATACGTATAGCTGATTCACTTTGTTATACAACAGAAACTATTTTACACCAATAAAGATGTTAAAAAAAAAGAACATCTGCAAATAGTAAGTGGTCAAGAAATATTAGTTATCCTTAACATGGTTATTAATATTCAGCCTTCACTTCTTCTGAGTCTTCTTTTTTCATCGGACACACTTTCAGATCCTTTCCCTGGCCTGGTTGCTTTCCGGTGGACGTGTCTGAGAGTGTCAGTGTCTGATCGTGATCGACCAGGTGGTCCAGCCGTGCTAAGTTAAGTAGATTTCATACTAATGCTAAGAGCATCCACTGATGAAGTGCTTAGTATCCACCAGGAAGTATGCTAATTAGCTGGTATGCCTTTTCTCATTTACCTCTCACAGTATTCCTCATTCCTTCATTCATCATATTTAAGGAAACCTCCCCGTTAAAAGCTTAGAGAGGCAGGGCCGCCCTGTACCGTAGTACAGAGTATGCACTGCACAGCCATGTGCTGCAGGCTTTCAGAGAAGTTAAGCAACTCGCTACAGGTCAGATGTCTCGTAGAGCTGGGCTTCAAACTCCAGTTGGCCTGAAGCTATGTTCTTTAACCACTGGATGCAGTGCTCCCCGTGAGACCAGGATTCAAATCCCATCTCTGCTCCTACGTTGTTCTGCCTCGTGTGTTTTTTTTTAAAGATTAAATTATTTTATTCAATTCAATAGATTTTTTTCATTAAGTTTATTTATTAAAAAGTTTTTTAAAGCATCTTTATTGGAGTATAACTGCTTTACAGTGGTGTGTTTCTGCTGTATAACGAAGTGCCTCTTGTGTTTCTTCCCTTTTGAAGTCACCATCACCTGGTAATGTTGGTTGGAAATAAACCTCTGCCTCAGGGAATCCCTCAGGGTGGACAAACCCCTTATCTCTGAGTGGAAAATTGGGGTTTTTCTGTGGCTAATTGAGCACATGCTTTCCTTGTGCCCCTTATTGCCTCAGGAGGAGAGATGGCAGAGTTGGTTGGATCTAGATTTAAGGCCCGGCACCACTACTTGCCTTGGGCAAGTCACTTGATCTCTCTGAGTCTCAGTTGACCTTTCTGTGAAATGGGGCTAATGAGAGCACCTACCCTGCAGGGCTGTGATGAGATAATCCAGGTAAAGGGCTCAGCACAGTACCTGGTACACGGCAGCTGCTATGATCGTGACCTCTTGGTGCTAACTGGGGTGGGGCTGCGGCTGTGGCCCCCAGCTCTGCGCCCTTCACCAGCATCCCTTGTCTTCTCACACAGGCTGGGGCTGCTGGTTTGTTTCTACGATGACCTGGAGCTGCTGGACGCCGCTGTGGCCCAAGTCCTCCTTCACCAGATGATCAAGTGCAGCCACCTGAGGGGCTTCCAGGCTGGTGTTCAGAAGGTGCAGAAGGGCTACAGGGCCCCGGAGCCTCAGCATCAGTTTCACTAGCCAGAGAAATGGGAAGAACAGTCTTGCCTGGCCTTTGAGAGAAAACATGTAGGGTTTATCAAGATCTAGGTCCAGCCTCGCAGGTGGTATCTCAAACACTGGGATGAGCTTAAAATGGGAAGAAACCACAAAAAATGGTAGGAAAAGCTTGAATAGATCAAAATTCAATCAGAGCGGCCACTTCAAACTTAAATGTGCATAAGGTTGCTTGGGGATCTTAAACGCAGATTTAAGGTCTGGGTGGGGCCCGAGACTCTGCATTTCTAACAAGCTTCCAGGCGATGCTGAAGCTGCTGGGCTGGTGACCATGAGTGGCATAGCAAGGAGATACAGCAGTGGTTCTTGAACCTGGTTCTATGTTAGTGGCACGCCCCTCCCCCAGGCTCTACCCCCCAGAGATTCTTGTGTCATTGGTCTGGGCTGTGGCCTCAGATGCAGCCGGGGTGGAGAGCACTGGAATGGAATGGATTTGCTGAGTTGCTAGACCAAGGTTTTGGACCAATAGGCACATGGGGACTGTCTCATTTCCCTCCTCACTCCATCTCTCTCTCCTTTCTTCCCTTAAAGTCTTAATTCTGCCCGGCTTCTCTCACTTCTTTTTGTCTTTCTCATTGTTTTAATTGAAAAGATGACATGAGAGCAGTATTCAAGAAAGTTTGATAACATCGTCAATAATTCCACAGCAGCTTCTCACACATCACAAAACCCTCGGTCCCATTTGGCACTTTACATAGTAGGCATTATCTTGGTCAGTGCGTATTTTTGTTTTCCAGGAAGAGCATCCTTCCCAAGCAAGCTTGAGCAAAAATAAGAAAATAAATGTACTTTAAGGTCACAGGGGTAGCTGTGACCAAGAAGAAAGTCAGATACAATGAGATATGAGAAAACCCTTTGGATCACCTAGGTCAGTACTCAAACCTGAAGATGCATTAGAATCACCTGGAGGGCTTGTTAAAAACAGCTTGAAAACATACCCACATCCAGAGCCTCTGATTCAGGAGGTCTGGGGCGGAGCCTGCGAACCTGCATTTCTAACAACTTCCCAGGTGATGCTGATACTACTGGTCAAGGACCACACTTTGAGAACCACTGCTGTAGGCCTTTTGCAGATGTGGGAGCCAGCTTTAGGGAAGGGGAGCTGCTGAATTTGGAGAAAGCCAGGAACTGTGACAGCTGTTTCTTTCACTTTACTCTGCTGCCCCCAAGTGGCCATCTAGAACACTTGCGTACATTCGTCTGACATGAAGATACGGTTTATGCAAGTTCAGGTGTTAAAACGTGAACCCTTCTCATTTTTTTGTACAGAGGTCACGTTGCAATAGATGAGTTTATCACCTTCTGTACCGGAAGCAGTTGGGAAGCACACTTGACTATAGCTAGACAGGCATGTTACAAAAAATAATGAAGGGGATCACAGAAATATGAAAACCTGTAACACATAATTTTAAATGAAAAATATAGAGCAGAAAATTGCACTTGTGTTCATGTTACAACTATGTGAAGACTACATGCCACAGTTATTTATAAAGGCATAAGAAGTTTTGGAAACATATACACCCAATTGCTAATCATAGTAATTTTTTTTGAGGTAAGATTTTCAGGAGACGTTCACTTTCTTGTTACTGTTGAGAATTATTTTTACATAGATTATATGTTATTATGAACCCCCCGCCCCCAGCTATTTCATGAAAGAAAAGCAGCCATATAGACAGGATATAGAGTTCAAGGTCATAAAAATAAAATAGTTGCTACGGGAGTGTGGCTGAGTTACGGGTGAAGTGAACAAAATTTCCTTCTGCCATGCTTTAAGGTTGATTTAATAACAAATTAATATTTAAATGAAGCATAAAGTGAGTTTGTAGCATACGAAAGTCAAGGCCAGAGGAGGTGGCGTTCTGAGTGGGGCAACTCACGGTTTGGGCTTAGCAGGAGTCCCTCTCCTTTTGACAGGGCAGGGTCGGTCGAGGGTGCATCCCGGGCTGTAGTCAGAAGGAACCACCATCTTGCTTGCTATCGACCCTCATCCAGCTTGCTCGCCTTCTAGCTAAAAGCCGACCTCCTGGAAATTGCCACAGAGAACCAGACCCTCAACGAGACCCTGGGCTCTTTGTCGGATGCAGTCGTGGGCTTGACCCACAGTCAGCTGGAATCCCTCTGCCCTGAGGCTGTGCACGGCGCCATCTCGACCCTCAACCAGGTCTCGGGCTGGGCCAAGAGCCAGGTCATCATCTTGTCTGCCAAATACCTGGCCCATGAGAAGGTCAGTTGGAGCTTGAACTCTATTTTAATGCCCTGAGACCCAAGGGCCAGTTATACACACACAACAGGGGCAGCCAATCAGTAAGAAGATGGTGCCAAGGGGGACTACCTGGGTTCGAATCCTTGGTCTGCCACTTATTAGCTGTGTGACACTGGAGAATTGGTTTAACTTCTCTTGGCCTCAGTGTCCCAATTTGTAAGACGGGGATACAATAGCACCTGTTCCACAGGATTATGTGAGTCAGCACACAGGAAGAGAGTAGAACAACACATGACCTAGAGTATGAGCTCAATGAGTGTTAGCTATCTCTGAGTTAATCATTTAAGCTTCCCAACAACCGTCTGAGGGCAGTAGTGTTATAACTTCCGTTTTCCAGGTCATTCATACGAGGCACAGAGTGTAAAAGGGAATTGCCAAGGCCACATGAAAGGGGCAGAGCTGGGACTGAACCCAGGGCATCTGGCTTCACATCCTGCTTGCTTTACTCCCATGCTAACTACTTCCATCATGGCACCATGACCAATGCCCACCCATTCTTACTTTCTGACTCAAGACCAAGGATAGACCATTCATCTTGTCCCTTCAGGACTTCTGGTGACTTTCGTCTGAAGGCTTCGCAGACCTTCTGTTTTGACTGGGGCCACACGGGTCCACTCTGTGAATCTGATTTTAGGGAGCTGAGGGACACTTTTCTCGTTCCTCACAGCCCTGGACCAAGAGGCTTGCCTCATTCCTGTGTCCAACTCTTCCTCCAGAGGGGGTGAGGTGACTTTTGCTAAGAAGCCAAGAGCTCAAAAGTTCTTGCCTTCTTTGGGGACAGTAAGAGACTGTCCATTCTACAGGGAGTAACTATAGGAAACCACTCAACGGTTTTTTGCAGAACCAAGGAATGTCTCTGATGATATTACATCTAGCGTCTTCACTCCAAAGGAGTGGGGGAAAAACCAAGTGTGATTCCTGTTAGTCCAGCTGTAGTTGTGTTTGTCATAAAATATCACACTCATGTCCTAAAACACTTCTTTACTTCAACTCAAAGCTTCCACATGAAGGTCGATGAGCGTGGGGCTTTGCCGTGTCAGATGCCTGCCGGTGACATACTGAGGCCAATACTGAGGCCAGTGGGCTTTCTCAGGGTCCCATGAGAGCGGGTGGGCTGGGTAAACTAAGAGTCCCACGACCTACCCGAAGGTTCTTGCCCATTGTTGCCAACGTGGGCCCAGTATCGCCTGATGTTCAGATTTTTTTTTTAATAAAGCAGAAACTCTAATATGGATTTTTATAAGATTCCTCCAATATTTAAATCTTGTCAGCTAGTTCAGATTACACACAGAAAAGCCCATCGCCTGGTCAGCTGTGGCACATGGATGGCACATTGCTAGTTGTGCTGTGGCCTCAGGTGGCATAGTGATTCCCCCAGTGGTGCAGTTGCTGGTGTCTTGTGTTTTGATACTTAACTCTCTTTCCTGATGGAAGGAAGGAGGATCTGGGAGGGCAGCTTGTGTCTTGGTCACGGTGGTGCCCCAGCAGCCGTCTGGATACTTGGCCTGCAGTAGGGCCTAGTAAACGTCCGAGTGGTGGAGGCCCGGAGCTGGGCCTCATCCTCCCTGGCCGGTGCCCCCAGGTGCTGTCCTTCTACAACGTCAGCCAGATGGGCGTGCTACTGGCTGGGGTGGGCACCCAGGCCTTCCACGCCATGGACCGCAGGGACCTCGTGCAGCTCCTGAGAAGCGCCATCTCCCTGCACGTGTCCGGCTTGTCACCTGCCCAGCAGCACGGTGTCTTGAGCAAGGTGAGAGGAAAATGTCTGGTCCGCAGCCCCGGGGCTCACAGAGCATGTGGTTTTGGGGCTTTGGGAGTGGTCTTTGTCTTTAGGTGGGGCTGTTCTGAACCTGGAGAATGCCTTCCCCTGACGCCCACCTTCTCTCCTTTCCAGAAGGAGCCTCTGGGGGTTGTGCCTTATTCTCTCCAGACCCTGGTGCTCTCCCCAGCCAGTCAAATCTGGAAGACTTTTCTTCAGTTAGGTTTCTTGCTATAATAATGTTTTAGGAGTTTGGTTTTCAAATGTGAAAATGAATCCTGAATCCCCCTACTGCTTCTGAACGCCCCTCCTTTCATGCTCTGAAGCCATGTCCATATTCCTCTTTCTCACTTGCAGTGGGTCTTCTGGGCATCCTATTCTATCAGACCTGCCAGGTCCTATTGTACAATCTGTTAAGAAACCAACCCAAAGGGTTCAGCCTAATTTCAACCAACACCTTGCAGATAGCTGTCACGCCTATGGTTAAATTAAAGAGTGTGGGTTTTGGAATAAGACAGACTTGGGCTTAAATCTCATGTATTGACTTTCAGCCTTACTCGTTAAGCCTCGGTTTTCTTATCTGTAAAATGGGGATAAGGATCATCTCCACCTCCTTGTGTTGCTGAGCAGACCTGATGGATTTTATTGCCAGTGAAGCACTAGAGAGAGTGCCTGGCCCTCACCCAATGCTCCATGTACCTTCTGCAAGATCGTTATTATGTTTCTTCTCACTTTTGACAGGTGATGGAAGCGGGAGATACCGCCTCGGGCATTGTGGAAATACAAGGGGCTTTCTTTAAGGAAGTGTCTCTCTTTGATTTATGGAGGGAACCTGGATTCAACTCCACAGTCCTGAAAGAGAAGGAGCTCCGGCGGAGTCAGGTACGACTGTGACTCCCAGAGGTGGTGCCTGGGTTTCTGACTGTCTTGTGGGAAAGGTCTGTTCTAAGGTTAATTTGGTAAAAGAAACTTATTTCTTGTGATTAAACTCAGGAGATAGAATAGCGTAGTGTTAAGTTAGACGAGACCTGAGCGTGAATTCCGGGGCTGCTGTTTATTAACTTTGGGGTCACTGCTTCTCCTCCCGCGGCCTCAGTTTTCTCCTGTGCAAAACGGGGATCATTTCTCATGAGAGTCATGCTGGGCAGTGCACTGTACATAAGAGCAGGTATCACTGGGGCCTCCTGGGGAGGGTTGTGCTGTGGAGGCCGACTTGCGGCCTCGGAACTTCCCCTGACTTGCTTTTCATTCCCTCACTCGTCAGTGTTTGTGGAGCCGCTGCCCCCCAGGCGCTGTGCATGGTGCTGGGGACACAGAAGCGAACAAAACAGAGGGAAGTCCCTGCCCTCAGGGGGCTTCCATCCTAGCGAGGGAGACAGTGCGGAAGGTCAGCAATTAAACGTGTGCCCTGTTAGGTGACAGATGCTGCTGCTGAGCACTAAGGAGGAAGTAAACCAGGGGGAGGGCCAGGCCTTTTAGGGGGTGAGCTGTTTAGACAGGTGACCTCGCTGAGCTCAGAGAGGTTGTGGAGTGGCCGCTGTGAGGACTGCCTTCTACCCTGGGCAAGAAAGGGAGCTGAGGGGTGTCTAAGAAGGGACAGGATCTGACTTTGGTTTTCGAAGAATCACTCTGGCTGCTGCATGGGGACTGAGTTGAGGAGAGCAGGGAGGAAACAAAGGGACCAGTTAAGAGGCTACTGTGTACAGTGGCCTGGACCAGGTGTTGGCAATGCAGGTGGTGGCCAATGGTCAGATTCTGGATACAGTCTGAAAGTTAACAGCGACAGAATTGGCTGTCGGATTGGATGCGGGTGTGACAGAGGGGAGGCACCAGGCCTTATGTGCCCGTGATCTGTCGCTGGTTACCCACCAGCGCCAGGTTCAGTGGGGTAGCAATTATTTTATTTACTTCCATGGTTCCCAAGGCTCTTGCTTAGGGCTGTTCACAAAGTTGGATTCAGCTGGTGGCTGGCCCTGGCGTCTCATTCATGTGTCTCACATCTGGGCTGGGGAGACTCAAACAGCTGGGGGTGTCTCTGTTTGGGTGTGGTCTCTCCATGTAGTGGGTTGAACGGTACCCCCCGAAAAGTTATGTCCACCCAAAACCTGTGGGTGGGAATGTGACCTTACTTGGAAAAAAAGGTCTTTGAAGATTTAATTAAGGTCTCAAGATGAGATCCTCCTTGATTATCTGAATGGGCCCTAAATCCAATGACAAGTGTCCTTATAAGAGCGGAAAACGCAGACAGCAGAAGAGAAGACAGACTTGAAACACACAGAGGAGAAGGCCACGTGAAGACGGAGTCAGAGACTGGAGGTGTGCAGCCACAAGCCAAGCAGAAGCCACCAGAAGCTGGAAGAGGTGGGGGAAGATTCTCCCCAAGAGCCTTCAGAAGAAACCTAGTTTGCCGACACCTTGGTTTTGGACCTCTGGCCTCCAGAGAATAAATTTCCATTGCTTTAGGCCACCAGGTTTGTGGTAATTTGTTACGGCCTTTCTAGGTGTCGGATACTGTCCAGGATGGTGGCTTTGCACAGCTGGCCTTATAGGGGTGGTTCAGGGCTCCCAAGGTGTGTGTCCCGAGAGAGAGCTAGGAGAAGCTGTCATCTTTGGTGACCTTGGAAGTCACATAGCATCACTTCTGCTGCGCTCTGTCTGTTGAGGCTGTCGCAAGCTCCCCACCACGCCACCCACCTCCAGCTACAAGCAGACTCCATCTCTTGATGGGGGAGTGGCTCCGGAAGCTTCTAGAAGAGCATATTCGGCAGAAAATATGCGATCACTTTGGAAAATATGTCCTGCCACGTATGCTTTCAAGATATTTTTGTCTCAGCAACTGAGTTGATGGAGGTGCCATTTCCTGAGATGGCGGAGATGATGGGGGGACCCTGGAACTTGATCCTGTGCCTGAGGAAATCTCTGGGGCCACACACAGAGTGCCTGGAACTTACCTCCCCTGCTGCTCCTTTCTCCTGGGCTCAGCTGTCATGTCACCGATGCCTCCGCCTAATGCCAGCTCATAATTTATTCTGTTTAGGGAATTATGTTCAAAGTTTCAGAGTCTATAAAATAGATGAATGTCGTATTTGATTGTATATGCACGTTAGGTGTTCTGTAAAATTACGTTCTTGAAACAAATGACCCCCCTGCCTACGAGGCCTTGCTCTCCTGGGGGCCCACCTGGGAGGGCTTGAGGGGAGCGCTGTTGTGAGCAGGACTTACTTTACTGTTGGAACTTTCTAGCCCATCCTGGTCTATTCATCCGTCCGTTTTGTTTTCTGGGATGCCGTGTGCTCAGAAACAGCAGGTGGGCATGAAAATAGGGGCTCTACGGGGTCCTCAACTGGGCAGCAGCTTCTTAGAGCACAGGAAGTAAACTTCCAGGCTTGCTGCCCTGGCTTTGCTCCTCATTCACCTCCTGGAGCGCCAGGTCACCTGGGGTGTGACAGCATGGACTCTGCAATTACCTGACACCAGCTCAAGTCCCAGCTCTGCCGCTTAGCAATTGTGTGGTTCTGGGTAAGTAACAAAGCCTCCATTTTCCCATCTGTAAAATGGGAGCATAGGACTCGTCACGGTAGGTGAGTGCTCCACCCCCATGGCAATCATTCTCTTCCCTCAGGCCTTGTTCCTGTTTGAGCTTCTGTCAAAGACAACCAGGAGGCCCGAGGAGCTCTTGAGGTAAGCCTGGGGCTGACGAGCCCTCTGGAGTCTCCCTCCCGCGGAGCCTATTTCCCAGGAGGGAGAGTTGGACAGTCCTGCCTGCAGCTGGTGTCAGATCAGATCTGCCTTTGCTCGCTCCTTCTTTCCTCTTCCCTACTCCCCTTTTCTCCTGGGTCCCTGTTTTGTTCTGTAGCGCAGGGCAGCTGGTCAAAGGTGTGATGTGCTCCCACATTGAGGCCATGAGCGTGGACTCCTTTCTGGCTCATTTCCAGTATTTTGAGAACAACTTCTCTCTGCTTTCACCGTATCAGGTACCCTCGAAGCACTTCCTTGTTTCTAATTCTCTCTCCCTACCCGGTCACTGGGTGAATTAACTGTGGCGTTTTAAGGTACTTGTGCCAGGATCATACTGATGTAAGTGATGATATGGGGCCAAATACTGAGCCAGGTTTTCTCCAATTTCTTTTTTAAAAGCTCCACATACCTATGTCTCTACAGCCAGAGTTTCAGTAGATTGGCTATTCTATACCCAGATTTGAACCCCAAAATTCACTTGGAAGGGATACCGTTTTGCATGTCCACAATTATGCTTTCCTGGGCCTGCAGGTCATACCCTCATCTAACTTTCATACCCTTTCCAGTGGTAGCCTAGAATGGAAATAGTCCTCTAGGAGAATTTAAGTTTTCATTTAAAACTTCATTTTCCAAATAGTTAAGGAGACTCTTTAACCCTTTGGGGAGACCAGAGGCAGTGACTGACTTTCACTGTATCTAAGTAAGTAAAAGCGGGCCTTGGGGGCAGCTTTGGACTTGGAGTGCAAACGGTCGGCTGTACAGAGTCTGAGAGGGTGAGCAGGTGGCCTGGTGCATTTCAGATCTGAATGAAAAGTTTCCAAACAATGACTTTTCTTCCCGAGAGCCAGGAAGGGAAAAGCCGGGTGTATAATCCTTTGAGATCATTAGAGGAACAGGCAAATTTTTAATGAAGCCTGTCATCCCCTCAGATTGTTCGTTCTGTCAGTGGTTCTCAAACTCGAGCTTGCATCAGCATTGCCTGGAAGGCTTGCCCACTGGGTATAACGTTTCAGTTTTGGTGGATGAATAAGTTGTGGAGATGTGCTGTACAACACAACACCTGCAGTTAACAATATGGTATCTGCATTTCACAATTCGCTAAGAGGGTTGCTCTCAAGTTATGTGCTCTGTCCACAAAAAACAAAGCAGAGGGACAGGAGGACACGTTGGGAGCTGTTGGCCATGCCTATTACCTTGATTGTGGTGGTGGTATCACAGATGTTTGCATATGCCCAACTCATCAAAGTGTATGCATTAAATATGTGCGGTTCTTTGTATATTGATTAGACCTCAGTAAAACTGTTAAAAAACCGGAGATTGCAGAGCCCCACTTGCAGAGGTTCCCTGGGGTTTCTGGGGTGAAGCCTGATATTTTTCATTTCTAATGGTTCCCTGGTGAGAACCACTGAACTATATTAAAAGCCTTGCCCAGGTAGGGTGGGAAGCAGGTTATTTCTGAAACCTGGACCTTGGCGTGGCTGTCTCCTTCCACTCATCAAACTGATGCAATGGATGGAGTTCAGGCCAGCTTTGAGGAAGACCTACATGTTCAAACAGGAAGAGTTGTCCCAATAAAGCTCCTTACCTGATTTTGCCCAGTTCTCAGAACCTTCAAATGCCAGTTAATTAGAAAATTTGCCTTGATTGTTTATCTTTTTGCTGAAAGCACATTATTATAAAACAAAACAACAGAGAGAAAGTAAAGTTTCTCCTAGAGCATGGTTTCAACAGGGGACCATTTGGCCATATCTGGAGACACCGCTGGTTGTCACACCTGGGGGAGATGCTACTGGCACCTAGCAAGTAGAGGCCAGGGATGCTACTTAACATCTCATAACGCAGAGGACCGCTCCTGCAACGCAGAGTTACACTGTCCAAAATGTCAGTAGTGCTGAGGCTGAGAATCCCTGCTCCAGGAATAACTACAGAGAAAGTTTGCTATTGACTTGGAGAATTTTTCATATATATAGAACATATCTACATGTAATTTAAGACACACAAATGAGCTCATACCATACACAGTGTTCTGTTTAAATGTATATAATGTGCATGCGTGCGTGCACACACACACACACACACACACCCACACACACCCACGCATAAATCTACCGTATGGAAACAAAGTAGTTGCATAGTATTCCATTGTATGGCTATACCATAATTTACTTAACCAGTCCCCTACGGATGTATATCAAGGTTACATCTCACTGCTTGCAGTTATAAATAAAACTGTGGTGAGCATTCTCAAACTTAAATTTTTGTGTGCATCTTATTATCGCCTCAGTTTCTTCATCCATAAATTGGGTGCAGTAGTGTTACCTACACTGTAGGGTGTTCTGTTTAATAAGTGAACGTATGTAAAGCACTTAGGACAGTGCCTGACACACCGAAAGCACAATCTGTGTTTGCCCTTGTTATTATTGGACTAAATTCCTGGAACTGCTTTAATCTTTTAGATTAATTGTTTGGCGTGGAAATACTGGGAAGTTTCCAGGTCCTCTATGCCACCCTTCCTGTTGGCTACACTCCCGTAAGTGAACATCAGTCTCCCTTTCTGGCTCAGTAAGATTGGCATGTGTCACCAAAGCCAAAGTGATTCTCTCTCCCTGGGTGTTGGTGAGGAAACAGGGGCAAGTGGACAGTGCCTTCGACAGTTAAGTCCTTGAGAATCAGGATTTAAATTCTGAGCCTCACGTTGATATTTTAGACGGACTCTTCTGCTTTTTCTTGTTATTTAAAAACCAAAGCCAAAGCAACCTGAGCCTGAATGAGTGAGTGCCAGTGAAGCAGGTCACATCTGGGCTGGCCTCACAGCTGTGTCCAGGCTCCAGGGGAATCAGGGCTGACGGAAGCAGTGGGGATTTCTCCTGGTATGTGTGGGTGTTCAGGCATGGGGGGCAACCCTGCTTTTTAAATATGGTCTGGACACTGTTTCTCTCTTTTCCTCTTTATTTCCCTCTCCCTTCTCTTGCTGCCATTGTCTTCATTGAATTAAAAATATTTATTGAGTGCTTACTACATACTAAGCTCTCAGAGATAAGTAAATTCTCCCCTTATAAGAGCTTACAATCTCATGGAGGAAAAACAGACAAGCATGAAGCCAATTGTAATATCAAGTTGATATTTGGTTGAAAGTGACAGAACCTTGACTCAAACTGGCTTAGGCAATAAAAGGTAATTTTGGATTCAGGAGAGTCCAGGGATGGACTTCAGGCATGGCTGGATCCAGGGGCTCAAATGAGAAGGGCAGAAAGATCAGGGAGGGCTTGTGTGACGCCTTGGGGTGTTTTACTTGTATTCTGGGAGAGATCATCACTACTGTCCATATAGAGGATGGAGTGCAGGGGGCCTGGCTGGAAGGAGAGAGACAGTGGAAACTTATTTCTGTAAACTTGACCTTGGCATGGCTGTCTTCTTCCACACATCCATGTCTCAGCTCAAATAGTACTGCCTTCAGAGGGGCTCTCCTGGCTGTTCCCTTATCATTCTGCATTATAGAGCCATTTAATTTTCTTCCTTACATTCATCACTAGCTGAAATGATCTGTTTTATTAACTGGTTTCTGTGTTTCTTCCCCCTACAGCATCCCAAAAGCAGGGACCTTCCCCTCATGTCTTGTTCATGGTGGTAGCTGGTGCCCAGCACAGTGGTTGGCATGCAACAGATGCTCTGTATATATCTGCCAAATGAATGAATGAAGAAATAAATAAGATGGTGATACTAGGACTGGAGAGGCGAGAACAGATTTGAGTAATATTAAGATGCTAGCAAGGACAGATTTGGGGATAAAGAGACAAAGGAGTCTGGGATGGCAGAGAGGAGGCAGAACATGTTTGGGGGAGGAGGTTGAATTTGCTTTGGGAACAGTCAGGTGGCCATGATGCCACATGGCTCCAGAGCAGTCTTTCTCAACCTTTATTTCATTATTGCCTCCCGAAGGGGAAAAACTTAATTTCTCCCTAATGAGAGAAATTACAAGGAGTAAGATTTTGTTGAGTAGGGTTGAGCTTTGGCGGATCACAAATCATTGTAATAACTAAGATTCCCTTTCCCCATCCCTCCCTCTCCCTGAACCAGTTTCTCCCCACGGGGATGATATCGCTCCTGTTGAGAATATACGGTCAAGAGCTTGGAGGAGAGTTCTGGACTGGGGTTGACAGAACTGGGAGTCATTTCTCTTACTTTCTCCACTCTCTCCTTCTCATCCTTTTCCCTCCACTTTGTGTTTTATTCTCTCTTCTCTTTGTCTCTTTCTTCTTCTACCTTTTCATTTCCTTTCTCCTCATCTCCCCTCAACCAGTCCACCAGCCAAGCTCTGTTTATGGAGATCCTGTTCTCTGTTCAGTGCTGCTGGGTCATGGAAGAAGGGCATGATGGGAAGCTTGTTTCCCACCTGTAGGAGAAGAGCATTATGCAAAGTTTGTTTCCCACCCACAAATTAGGAAAATGATGGGTGGGAGGCTTGCTACCTGCCCAAAGGAGACAGAACATCTCTGGGGAGAACCAGCATTTAAGGAACACCCCTGTGATAAGCTCTTGGGCATACAGACCCTGATTTCAGGGACAAATACAGAGCAGCCACTGTTTTCCTTCCCTCATTCTCTCCATCTCTCTCCAGGGCTCGCTACCTCGCTTCTGTCCCAGCCTCCCAGTGTGTGCCCTTTCTGATCAGCCTGGGGAAGAGTCAGTTGGACTCCTTGGTTTTAGATTCCCACAAAAAGAATTCAGTCCTCAAGAAAGTACAGCAGTGCCTGGTAAGGAAACTCTTCCTGGGTGACACTTTCACTGGTGTCCCTTCCCCTCCAGGTATCTGTGGCCATCCTGGGGAGCCCTCAGGGGATCTGGCTGGGCTCTCAAGTCTGATGTGATGGCCACAAGTCTGACTTGTGGGCTCTGAAAGCGCTGGGTAGAACACTCTTGGCTACTGGTTCTGGGGACTGCCATTCTGGGGCCTGAATGTTGAGAGGCCACTCTGGAGGACAGGAAGGAGCACAGCACAGAGTCTGGGTTCTAGACACACCTCTGCCACTGCCTGGTTAGGTGGCTTTGGACAGGTCAGTTCGCCTTCCCGAGCCTTGGTCTCCTCATCTGTAAGATGGGTGCTATAGCACTTTACTCATGGAGTATTGAGGACATGAAATAGGTAATATATTGTTTAATGCAAAGGCCCAATGGGCAGAGGTGACAGTTTCTTTATCTTGAAAAAGTGGGTGATATTAGTACTTACCTCTTTTTTTTTTTTTTTTTTTTTTTAGTACTTACCCCTTAAGGTTACTTTGAAGATGAATGGATTAAGGCATGGAAATACTTAGAACAGTGCCTGGCACATAGTAAGCACTCGATAAATGTTAGCTATTTTTGTCATTTTGAGAAAGAGCTCTGGAGGCTTTCAAGGGCCGTACAGACTTGGAAGCGCTGTTTTTATTATTGCAGTACTATCGTTATAATGGTTACTGAACTCTGAGGTATCCTCAGAGCAATCACAGTGACGCTGACCACAGCCTCACTGAGTGAATGCTCACGATGTACGTCTTCCACCCACACCCGCCCCCCGTGGGGTCCCCCAGACTTCTGGGGCCGGCACCCCTGGGGTAAAATTAGGCCCCGTGCCTTCTCTACAGGTCCATGGCAGGGTAGGCGATTCAGATCCTGGAACCTTGACGAGGTTTGGGGTCGGGGAGTGTTTTACGGGATCACGATCTTGAGCCCCACTGGACCTTTCCACCAGCTCCGCGTGTTGGTTTCAGAACGACTCCGTTGCTGACGAGTTCACCGTGGACATCCTGGGAAACTTGCTCTGTCACTTGCCAGCAGCCGTCATCCACCGTGGGGTGTCCCCCAGGGCCTGGGCCACTGCCCTGCACAGCCTCAGAGACTGCCTGGACCTCAGCCCCCAGCAGAAGGTGGCAGTGAGGCTCAGGCTCTTGGAACAGCACGGGTGAGGAGGGCCCGGGCTCGGCTCCAGGGCTGGGGTAGGGGGGCTGGCGAAGGGGCACCCGGCCCTGGCTCTCCTGCCTCAGGGCGGAGTCTCTAACTTAGGATGAGGTTAGACACTTAGATTTATTCTGGAAACATGATCTTTTTTCTTTTGGCCTCAGATTCCCTGTAAAGTGAGAATGATAGCTGTTCTACAGGCCTCATGTGGTTGTCACCAATACCTCTTGGCTTGTGGAAAGGGAAAGGGTTTCAAAAACATGGCACTTTACAAATGCGTGGAGGTGTTATTATTATTTTTGTTGTGAAACACCACCACCAATGATACTAATGCAGATAATCGAGGCACCGTCAGCTCTGGGTGAGTGAGAAGTCCCTGGGGGAAGACAGCTGTTCTTTCCCATGCAGAGTTTTCTGAAGTTAGGTCAGATATTTGAGTAGGGCCTAGATATCGGTCAACGGTTAGACAACAAATGTTTTTGGAGTAATTACTGTGTCCCAGACACTTACTATTATATAGAGTTTAAGAGCTGGGACTTGGGAGCTTGACTCCTTGGGTTAAATTTTTCTACCGTCTGCTGTCTGTGTGATCTGGGAAAAGATACTCAGTCTTTTGCACTTTATTTTTGCATCTGTAGGATGGGGACAGTGAGAGTCCCCACAGGGCTGTTGTGATGATTAGCTGAGTTAATGCATTAAGTGTTAAAGCACTTACAACAGTGCCTGGCATGTAGTACTGAGTATGTGACGACAGCATTTTGACTAGGAATGAAGATACAGTGGTTATTATTAAGTGTGGCTCCTGCCCTCATGGAACTTACAGTCTATTGGGGTAATATCGTTAAATCAAAGAGTTAAGAGGAGGCTTTTTGGCCGGGGGTGGTTTGCCTTGGTCCTAGGAGAAGGGTTATCATTGCTAACTGGGCAGACCTCCTTTAGAGATATCCTAGTGTGAGGCACTTCCCCGTAGACATTTGAGGTCTCCGTAAGAACAACAGTGGATCCTGTGTCAGTGCTGTTATTATTCTGCCAGGCTCGAGAGGAAATTTCATCTTGCTATAGGAGGAGACCGTTACGGTAATTTAAAAGGAGCCAATATATCTTTACTGTTCTGTTGAGAAAAGGGAGGAAGGAAACACTCTGATGCAAATGACGGAAATTCAGTAGCTCAATTCACACTAAAACATGGGAGTTAACTGAGTTTAGAAATGGATGGGACTTCACGCATGGCTGGATCCAGGGGCTCAAATGATGTCATCAGGAATGTGTTCCTCCCATCTCTCAGCTCTGTATTCTTGGTTGTGGCCTTTATTTTCTCCATTTGGTGAGAGGAATGGCCTCCAGTATCCTTTTTACTGCTAGAGATGCCAGAAGAAAGAGAGAGCTTCTCTAGTAGTTCCATCACAATTGCCAGGGATGACTCTGATTGGTCCGTTTGCATCACATGTCTATTTTCTTGGTTAGGGACGTGGGACCAAGTGATTGACAGCCTCTCCAGGTATAAAGATAATCTTTTCCTAAAAGAAAAAGATGCTGGGGGACAAGGACAAGCGCGTGATTTTTCCATTTACTGTTTATTATTATCTCTCCTTAGACTCCCCCAGAACTGGACAGCTGAGACTACAAAGGATTTGGGACCCTTTCTAGTACTTTTCTCAGGAGATGAATTAAGCTCTGTTGCCACAAAGGTACCTCTGCGTTGTATCTTTAGAAGGCTGAAGGAGTTTGAAGGGGAGAGAAAGTGTGGTTAGTTATATTCCCTTGGGTTTGCTGCCAGTTTGTTTTTCTGGAAACTTCCTGCCTGCCTCAAAGAGCTCAGGTGTTTCCAGCTCCACTCCAGGATGCCCAAGGTTCAGGGAAAGGGAGTGAGGCAGCCGCTAAACGAGCTCAGGGTCTTTCACTTGGCCTCCAGGCAGATGTGCACAGGCTGGGAGCTGTCATTTAGCTGCCACTCTGCTATCTGTGTGCTTCCCACATGCACGCCTGTTCGAGGGCTTACACCCACCAGCGCCATATGCGCACGCATATGTGTGTCCAGTGTGTGCAATCACATGGGCAAACATATTTAATCCAAAACCACATCTTTATTGAGCACTGCCTTTGGGGGTAACACTCTACTTGGAGTAACTCTCCAAGAGTTAGACAAGGCCAAGAGGCATGCCAGATGAGCACGTACTAGTCAGCTTCTGCTGTGTAACAAAGCCACACAATCTCACCGGCATGCAACAAGAAGCATTTATTTCTTGCTGACTGGTCTGTGGATCTGGGACACTGAGTTTGCCTCTAGGGCTAGGCTACCTGGAGCGTGTTCTTCTCACAGTCAAAGTCTGAAACTCTAGAAAAGGGAGTGCAAAGTGCAGTTCTCCTTAAGGCCTGGGCTGGAAAATGGCCGGCTGTCACTTTCTATTGGCCAAAGGAAGTCTCGTGAGCAAGCCCACCTCAGTGGGACAGGAAGTCTCCTCCATGCAGGCGGAGGGTGGGGTAAGAGGGGATGTTTGCTGAACAAGAGTTAGATCAACCACAAAGCACATCCATACACCCTCACCCCTGTACTCACACACGCAAGATGTATGTTGTCATACACGCTCAGGGGGCCTGAGCACCTGGCACGTCACCCAGGTTCACACATGCACAGCAACATTCCAGTGTCCAGTCATGGTAAAATCACCTCCTGGGGTGTCCAAACCTAGAGTCGTAAGCAGCAGCTGCATATATCTTAGATGCTTATCTAATCTTTTTTAAAAAATCAGCTTTTGAAATCGAAAAAGACTTGTATCAACATGGTTAAATCTCAGAAACACAGTGTATGGAAGTTGCAAAAAAATATGTACAGTAGGATATGAAGTAAATAAATACTAGTTAATTTTAAACACATGCAAAACAATGCCATATGTAAGAGAACTTTAAAAGTACATGAGAATGGTTAATTATCAAATATCAAATTCAGGGTGACAGTTACTTCTGGGGAAGGAGGGAGGCCAAGGGTGAGGGAGGGAGCTATCAATTATATTTGTGATGTTTTATTTCTTAAGCTGGGCTCTGGGCACATGGGTGCTTTGTTGTATTATTCTCTCTACTTTTTGTTTTAATGCCTGAAATGTTTAGTAGAACAAGTAATACATGCTCCTGGTTAGAAAATCCCAACTATACCAAAGGCTATAGGATGAGAAGTTTCTCGCCCCACATTTCTAGGTTCCTAGCTTCTCTCCTCAACAGCAGTTGCTGTTCCCAGATTCTTCTGCATCCTTTCTGGAAAATCTTCCTCCTGCCTTTACATGTTCTCCCTTTAAAAATACAAAATGGAAAATACTCTGCTGTGAAATTTGCTCTTTAGAAGTTAACTATTTATCTTAGAGCAGTTTTGCTCGTGACCTTAGCTGCACGTGGGAATCACTGGGGAAATTCTAAAAGGGACAGACACATGGACCCCACCCCAGACCAATGGTCTCAGAATCTCTAGGGCAGGGCCCAGGTGTCTGTGGATTTCCCAGGTGCTTCTCACCTACAGCCTGGGCTGGGAACTACTGGCTTAGACTGTGACTCAGATTCTGAAGATTAGAAGAAGGAGGAACTATAAAACCCAGGACTTTTGGGGCACACTCTTTTGGTGACTGGGACGCAGAGACACACTGCTATAGGGAAGTGTTTGATGAATTCTCTAGACCCTTGGATATATTACCAATAGTACCCTGAGCTTGACAAAGTGCATCAGCTCTAGATGAGAAATGGCACCTTCTCCAGGGCAACCAGAGGCCCCCTCGTTGCTAGTCTTCTCCTAGAACTCAGAGATAACTCTTTCCTCCTCCTTTTATAGATATAAATTTTAACAAAAATTAACAAACAGTACCAACCCCAAAAGACATAGGCATACATACATTTTATAGATATTATCCGATGGTAATGATGCACCATCTGACAGTCCCACAGAGAAATAAGTATGCATATTTCCTACATCTTGGCCAGCATTAGGTATTATCACTTTATTTTATTATTGACAATCTCATGGGTGAAAAACAATATATACTTATGTTATTGAACACGTATTGGATTAGTACTGAGATTGGGTATCATTTTCTATGATTCTTTGTAGAGACTAGTTGGGCTAGGGATTAAATTTACATGAGAAGCTGCTACAAGCATACCTCGGAGATATTATGGGTTGGGTTACTGACCACTGCAATAAAGTGAATATTGCAATAAATCAAGTCGCATGAGTTTTTTGGTTTCCAAGTGCATATGAAAGTTATGTGTACACTATACTGTAGTCTGTTAGTGTGCGATAGCATTATGTCTAAAAAAACAATGTAAATACATTAATTAAAAAATACTTTATTGCTAAAAAAATGCTAACCATCATCTGAGCCTTCAGTGAGGTGTAACCTTTTGCCAGTGGAGGCTCTTGTCTCGATGTTGACGGCTGCTGTCTGATCGGGGTGGTGCTTGCTGGGGTGGCTGTGTCAATTTCCTAAGATAGGACAGTGAAGTTTGAGGCATCAAGTGACTTCCTTTCACTAATGATTCCTCTGCAGCATGCAATGCTGTTTGATAGCATTTTACCCACAGCAGAACTGCTTTCACGACTGGAGTCAATCCTCTCAAACCCTGCTGCTGCTTTATCAACTAAGTTATGATTATGTAATATTCTAAATCATTTGTTCTGATTTCAACAGTCTTCACCAGGAGCAGTTCCATCTCAAGAAACCACTTTCTTTGCTCATCCGTAAGAAGCAACTCCTTACCCATTAAAGTTTTATGGGATTGCAGAAATTCAGTCACATCTTTAGGCTTCACTTCTGTTTCTAGTTCTCTTGCTATTTCCACCACATCTGCAGTTACTTCCTCCACCGATGTCTTGAACCCCTCAAAGTCATCCATGGGGGTTGAAATCAACTTCTTCCAAACTTCTGTTAATATTGATGTTTTGACCTCTTCCCATGAATCACAGATGTTCTTAATGGCATCTAGAATGGTTAATCCTTCCCAAGAGGTTTTCAATTTACTTTGCCCAGATCCATCAGAGGAATCATTATCTATGGCAGCTATAGTCTTAAGAAATGTATTCCTTAAATAATAAGACTGGAAAGTGAAAATTATTCCTTGATCCATGGGCTACAGAATGGATATTGCGTTAGAAGGCGTGAAAACAACATCAATCTCATTGGACATCTCCATCAGAGCTCTTGGGTGACCAGGTGCATTGTCAATGAGCAGTAATATTTTGAAAAGAATCTTTTTTGTCTGAGCAGTAGGTCTCGATAGTGGGCTTAAAATATTCAGTAAACCATGTTGTAAACAGATGTGCTGTCATCCAGGCGTTACTGTTCCAGTTATAGAGCACAGGCAGAGTAGATTTAGCATAATTCTTAAGGGCCCTAGGATTTTGGGGATGGTAAATGAGCATTGGCTTCAACTTAAAGTCACCAACTGAATTAGCCCCTAATGAGAGAATCAACCAGTCCTTTGAAGCCAGGCATTGACTTCTCCTCTCTAGCTATGAAAGTCCTAGATGGTATCTTTTTCCAATATAAGGCTGTTTACTGTAGCCATCCTTGTTAATTATCTGAGTTATATCTTCTGGATAACTCGCTGCAGCTTCTACATCAGCACTTGCTGCTTCATCTTGAACTTTCATGTTATAGAGATGGCTTCTTTTCTTAAGCCTCACGAAACAACTTCTGCTAGCTTCAAACTTTTTTCCTGCAGCTTTCTTGTCTCTCTCAGCCTTCATAGAATTGCAGAGAGTTGGGTTTTGCTCTGGATTAGGCTTTGGCTTGAGGGAAGGTTGTGATTGGTTTGATCTTCTATCCAGACCACTAAAACTTTCTCCATATCATCAATAAGGCTGTTTCGCTTTCTTATCATTTGTGTGTTCACTGGAGTAGCACTTCTAATTTCCTTCAAGAACTTTTCATTTGCATGCACAGTTTGGCTAACTGTTTGGTGCAAGAGGCCTAGCTTTCAGCCTGTCTCAGCTTTTGACAAGCTTTTCTCACGAAGCCTAATCATTTTAATTTTAATTTAAAATGGGAGCCTTGTGACTATTCCTTTCACTTGAACACTTAAAGGCCATTGTAGGGTTATTAACTGACCTAATTTTAATATAGTTGTGTCTTGGAACAGTGAGCCATGAGGAGAGGGAGAGAGATGGGAACAGCCTATTGGTAGAGCAGTCAGAACACACACTGCATTTATTGATCAAGTTCACTGTTTTATATGGGCACGGTTTGTGGTGCCCCAATTACAATAGTAATGTCAAGGATCAGGGATCACAGATCACAGATCACCATAACAAATATAGTAATAATGAAAAAGTTTGAAATATTGTGAGAATTACCAAAATGTGACACAGAGACATGAAATGAGCAAATGTTGTTGGCAAAATGGTGCCAATAGATTTGCTTATCACAGAGTCGCCACAAACCTTCAATATATAAAAAATGCAGTATCTACAAGTGCAGTAAAGTGAAGTGCAATGAAACGACGTATGCCTGCATAAAGAAAAAAAAGCAATGGAGGCAGTGAAGCAGTGTTCCAGTTTACACTCTGATTTAAGTCTGTGTTTCATGTGCTTTAATTATTATTCATTCCTCCTCTTTCATCTTCGCTGCCCTGCACAGTTTCCTGACATCCTTCAGCAAACAGCTTCCAAGATGGCTGGGACTTTGCCCCCCAAAGAATTCCTCCAGGCTGTCTTTGAATCTGTTCGGAACAGCAGTGAGGAGAGCCCCACCTCTGACCGCAGCCCCGGTGAGTGTTTCTGGGGGTATCTGAGGCCGTTGTCATGGCAGCAGTGTTTTGGTTAAGTCCCTGGCTTCAAGAGGACTCCTTGTCCAGGGGACTGGGTGCAATGTTTGCAAAGCAGTAGAGTAGCAAAAATCCACAGGGCATAGAATTACATCTTTTTTTTTTTTTTTTTTTTTTTTTTTTGTTGGGTCTTCATTGCTGCGCATGGGCTCTCTCTAGTTGAGGCAAGCAGGGGCTACTCTTCTTGTGGTGTGCGGGCTTCTCTTGCTGCAGAGCACGGGCTCTAGAGCGCAGGCTCAGTAGTTGTGGCGCACGAGCTTAGTTGCTCTTGGGCATGTGGGATCTTCCCGAGCCAGGGATCGAACCCATGTCCCCTACATTGGCAGGCGGATTCTTAACCACTGAGCCACCAGGGAAGTCCAGAATTACATCTTTGTAAAGTGATTTGGAATCACATCTTGCATTCCTTACGCAGGCCAGTAGGTTTAATGGGTGAACACGTGGAACAAACATTTCAAAACAATTGATTTAAGGACCAAAATGGCTGTGTGGCTATGAATTGCCGTGCTGGGGCCAGGCTGACTGGATTTGGATCCCAGGGCTGCCACTTATGGGCTGTGTGACTTTGGGTAAGCTCTTTAACCTCTCTGTGCCTTGGGTTTTGTCCTCGGTAAAATGGGGATAATGAAAATCCCTACCTCATTAGATTATCGTGAAGGTTGGTGGGTTTTAAACCTATAAACATGTACACAACAGTGCCTGGCACGTAGGAAATGCTCAGTAAGTATTAGAGTGCAGACTTGTGCCAGGTAGGAGGGGACAAAGTTAACCAGACCCGAGAATAATTGTAATAATAAAAGTAATCTGTGCTTACTTTCTTTCCTGCAACAAATAATTTTTGAGCACTGACTGTGTGAACAAAACAAAAACCCCTGCCCTCATAGAGCTTACTTTCAGATGGGGTTGGGGGTAGCCAGACAATAAATTACAGACATAAGTGAAGTACGTAGTATGTCGTGTGATGAGTATCAAGAAGGAAAATAAAGCAAAGGACAGGAGTCAGGGAGTGTGGGATGTGGGGCTGTAATTTGAAAGGAGAACACAGTTAAGGAGGGACTCACTAAGGTGACGTTTGAGGGAAGACTCAAGGCAGTGTGGGAGTGGGCCCAGTGGGGACCTGGAGGTAGAGTCTTCTGGGCAGAAGGAGTGTGGCAGGAGTTGGGAAGGAAGGAGGAATGAGGGGCAGTGTGGCTGGAGTGGGGTCTTATCTCCTTGTAAACGAGACCCGAAGGTGGGGTTTCATGGCGGCATCGAGCACGGAAATGTCGTGATCGGTCTGATGTTCACCTTGGGTCGTCGCCTCTCCGTGCATTGTCTCGTCCTCACCTCTGTCTATGGGGTGGGCAGTATGCTTTCTCCCATTTAACAAAGGAGCATGAGGTTTAGAGGGATTAAGAGATTTGGCCAAAGTCTCAGAGTTAGTCAACGGCAGCTCTTGGAATTGAACCCAAAGCAGGAGATGTTCACCACTAGCCCGTACAGTCCTCGCTGCCTAGCAGTCCGGTTGTCATATCGCCGTGCTCCTACTCTCTGCCTGTGGATACGTGAAAGTAAGACTTTCCGCCCTTGGGGGGAGGATGCGCTTAGCTCCAGTGCTTAATTGGAGTTTTCTTTAGTTGGTTCTGGGTATTAATTACTGCTGTGCTCATAGTCATTAATGGATTAGCAGAATTACTACTTGCTTTCATTTTAGTTAATTTTTGTGTGTGTTGATTCATTCAATGAATATTTCCTGAATACCTACTATGTGTCAGGCCCTATTCTAAGCCCCAGGAAGTGATAAGACCAAGTCTCTGCTGTACTTTTAAACCATTCTGTTCTCTAATTCTGTACTTTCACTGAATCCTGCTTTCATTGGAAAGTGGGGCAAAGGGAGTCTAGGAGAGATGGGTCTTTTGTCTCCTCCAAGTGAGTTGTGATAAAGATGTTTGAGGACCAGACATGTACCTTTGACCTGGTCCAGTTCTGCCTCTTGATTAGAGTCCAGTGAATTTCCATTTAAGATGCAGTGAAAGGGGCATGGCCACGAGGCTTGGGAAATGCCCAGCCCCGGGTGGCTCTGGTGAGTCTGTCAGCATCAGGGGTCGTCAGCTCCTAAGATAAGAAACCCAGGATTGCTCTTAAGGCAAAGGTTTTCTCTCTGGTTGGGCACATCTGGGCCAGCAAAGACAATATCTCATTTGTGTGTTGCTGAGAAAGTGGTTTGACTAGGTATGGTTCAGCTTACTCAGGACTGATATGGATGGGTTTCTCCTGTTGCCAAGGAAAATGTAAGAGACCCATTTCTCCTCTGTCCTGGGATGGGAAGGCCATAGCCTCCACCAAGATTTTTATGGAGGGCAAATCATCTTCCCTTTCCACACTTAGATAGGAGCGCCACTTCCTTATAATTCTGGAAGCCTTAACTCTGGGTTGCAAACTCAAATGCATGGGGTGGCTATGGGAGGTAGCATAATAAAAATGGCTAACATGTATTGAGTACTTACTGTATACCTGGCACTGTTCTAAGTGCTTTATAAATAATAACACATTTAGTCCTCGCAAAAATTCTATGAGGTAATTTTATACTCATTTTATAGACTAGGAATCTGAGGCACAGAGGGCTTAAATAGCTTTGGATTTGAATCTAAAGCCAGAACTGTTCACCACCACCTCCTATTGCCCTTAAGGCCATTAGCAGTCCAGTCATAATGATGCAAAGCTCCTACTGTGTGTGTGCTTGTGGCTTTGCAAAAAGTTGGCATTTCCATGATTTCATTCGGAAGAAATGGCATAAGTGGGATTCAAACTGGTCCCTGAGTCCCTGAGCTCAGTTTCTACCCTACGCTATTTCTCATGGATAAATCCGATTGGAGAACAACATTACTCATTTCAATAAAGAAACAGACTCACATTTCCTGAAATTCTCTTTCCTCTGTTCCTTCCCCATGTCGCCCATTCCTCAGGTTGCCATGGAGTCTCGGCTCCCTCCTCCAATGACATCATCAAGCTGGCCGAAGCCAACGCCTGCTGGGCCCCTGAGGGCCTGCTCTGCCTGGGGGAGGATGCGTTCCTCAGGAGCGTGGAGCTGCTGGGGGCCGTCAGGAGCTTCAGCCCAGCTCAGCTGAGGACCCTGAAGGAGAAGGCAGTACAGGTGAAGCCCATCTCAGGGAGGAGGCACTCACAGAGGGAAACCCAACACAGGGTCCCAGCCCTGCTGTGCACAGACCCCTGTCTTTCACTTTCACTTGGGTCATCTTGTTGAAATCTCACTGCATCAGTTCAGAGCCATAGTTGTGATCTCCGCACCGGAGAGATTTCTAGCTCCTCCCTCTTAGGGTTCTGGCCGGGAATGAGATGTGTCTTGGCATCTAAGGTAGGCTCAAATTCCGCGGATGCTCTGGTGCTTCTCTGACTGAGGTGGTTTCCAGGAACTGTGCCTTTTCTTTCTCCACTCGGAGAACCCCACTGCTGCTTGCAGGAGGTTTTCTCAGAATCTGTTGCAAATTCACCTGAAAACAGAGCAGAAAGGAATAAAAAGATGACTAGGAGTAATTTGCCATCTTTATAAAGATCGCTTGTTTCAGCTATTAGGATGGTTGTGGACTGTATAGTTACCCTTGTGGGGTTAAGATATTAAATTCCTTAAAATAACAACTCTATTTTTTTATATGAGTAATCCAAGTTTATTGTAAAAAAGTCAGAAAATAATAAAGAAGAAAATCAGTCATAATCTTTTACCCAGAGGTAAGTGCGTGTTAATATTTTGGCATGGTCATCTGAAGCTTCCCAGACTTCTGTGTATGTGTGTAAAATATATTTATATATTTCATACATACGTATACATGCTACAAAATATAGCATCACGGTCACCTGCTATTCAACAGCTTGCTGTCCACACCAACAGTGTATACTGCATATTTTTATATATCAGAAATATAAATCTGTATCAGTATTTTAAATAGCTATATAATACTTTATGGCTGGTTTTTATTTATTTATTTAACCAGTTGGTAGACTTTTAGATTGTTTATTTTTTTAAGGCCTCAAGGTTCATATTTATACATATTTCTTTGGCCACTTGTCTTATTATTTACTTAGACTAGATTCCCAGAGATGGAATTTCTGAGTCAAAGAGTTTAAATATTTTAAAAGCTTTTGATGCATGTAGCCAGATTCCCCTCTAAAAAGCATGTACCGATTTACATTCTCAACACCAGCAAATGGGGGTATCCTGTACCCCATATCTTTCCAGTTCTCTTTACTCCTTGTCCAATGCTCAGCCAATTTAGTATTCTTTGATTGTTGTTAACATACATTTCTTTAATTATGCCTGAGACTGAACTTTTCCCATATGTTTATTTCTTCTTTTGTGAATTTCCTGTTCATGTCTTTTGTCTGTTAAAAAAATAATAGTCTAATCTGGCTTTTTTTCTCACCTGAAGGTTTGGGACACGCCTTCGTACTGGAGAGAGTACCATCTCGTCTCCCTGGGGCGCATCGTTCTGGCTCTTACTGAGAGCGAGCTTGAGCAGTTGGATCTCAGCTCCATCGACACTGTGGCTTCCCTCAGCCAGCAGACAGAGTGGACCCCAGGACAGGTAAGTAGATGTTGCTGGACCTTTCAAATATTCCACTTCTGTCTTAATTTTGTGTATATTTTCCTTTACGTCCTAGAACATACTTAATAGTATTTATAATAGTAGCTTTAAAAACCTTTCCGGCTAATTCCATCATAATTGTCATTTCTGAGACTCTTTCTGTTAGCTAATTTTCCCCATAGTTATGGGTCATATTTTCTTATTTGCAAGTCTAGTAATTTTGGCGGGCTGATGGGCATTGTAAATTTTACGTCTTTGAGCACCCACCCAATTTAGTGGTACTCCTTTAAAGAGTATTGGGCTTTGTTCTGGCATACACTTAAATTACTTTTAGATCAGTATGGTCATTTTGAGGCTTCCCTTTGAGCATTATAAGGGTGAGTCTAGACTGAACTTTATTCTGTGGTTAATTTATCCCCATCACTGAGACATGATTCTTCTGAGGACTCTATCCAATGCTCCGTGTATTTCAAGACCTCTTCTCTCTGGCTGGTGGGAATGTGAACTCTTTCCAGCTCCATGTGAGCTTGAGAATTGTTCAGTCTACGGCTTTCTATGCCTTTTTTGATATTTATGTGGAGTTTCATTCCTTGCATGCGACCAGCACTCAGCCAGACTTGAGAAGACCTCTCTGCAGATTTCTGGAGCTCTCTCTCTCTCTCTCCGTGCAGTTTCTTCCTCTCCAGTACTTTGCCCAACAAATTATCGTATCCCTGGCCTCTCTGAACTTGGATCTCTGTATCCTCAACTCAGCCTGACTGCTGGGCTTTTTTGGGTTCCCTTTCCTGCTCCATAGCCTGGAAGCTGCCTCTGGGCAGAGAGCAAGGGCAATTGTGGGGCTCACCTGATTTGTCTTCCTTCTCCCAGGATTATAGGCCTGTGCTCCCTGCTGTCCAGTGTCTAAATACAGTTGTTTCATATACTTTGTTCACACTTCATGGTGAGAGGGTGATCCCTGTGTCAGTTAATTCTTCACAGGCTAAAGAAGAAGTTCTGTCCAGAATTTAATTGTTTCAGTTGGGAGGGAAGTTAATCCACTGTGTTGCTAGAAAGGAGAGCCTTAGTTGCTCTGTGTTAACTTCATTCTCAGGCAGCCCTCCCTCAGCTGTTGTTTTCAGCGCTAGGCTTACGTATCACGTAATTAGCAACCCCAGAAAAAAGTGCCCCTTTCTCATTCATTTTTGAAACAGCCCCAGCATTGACTCCGAACATGCAATTGCCCGGCCCTAAGCTATCTGGTCAGGATTAGAATATGTGGGTTGGCCAGGCATGCACCAGGGAGTGGAATCCATCTCACCAGGACCATATGTACTGAGGACGGGGAACGCATGTGTCGTAACGATCCCCAAAGATGTCTACATCCTCATCCCTGGAGCCTGTGACTATGTTACCTTATGTGGCAAAAGGGACTTTGCAGATGTGATTAGGTTAAGGACCTTGAGATGGGAGATGATCCTGGTGCGCCCAACGTAATCACAAGGGTCCTTAGAAAGGACCACAGATACAGAAGACAATGTGACAGTGGAAGCAGAGGGACAAGGGACACACTGAGAGATTTGAAGGTGCAGTGCTGCTGGTTTTGAAGATGGAAGATGGGACTCTGAGTCAAGGAATTCAGGCAGACTCTAGAAGCTAAAACAGGCAGGGAAATGAATTCTCTCTAGAGCCTCCAGAACAAACACATCATGCTGACCCATTTTAGGACTTGAGACCCCCAGAACTGTAAAAGAATATATCCGTGTTGTTTCAGGCCACTAAGTTTGTGGTAATTTGTTACAGCAGCAAGAGGAAATGAGCACAGGTGGTTCACCAAAGGAAAAGCATGGTGTTATCAAAGGGAGAATGGACTCTGGGCAAGCAAAACCAAGGCATGGCCCCTACTCTCATGAGCTTTTTGTAACCAGGATTGCCATGTCACATGACTCTGGGTGGCACCATTCAAAGAGAACATGGTGTGAATTGTGCCCCTCTGGAGTTAGGTAACATGGAGGTCCTGGCCATAAGGATTAAGTGAGTTAATACATGTTAAATATGGTGAACGATGCCTGCGACATAGTAGTCAACAAAAATTAGTTGTCTTCATCAGCATATTGTCATTGTCACACTCCCTCTCTGGTAGTTTAACATCTTCCTCATTTGCAAGGTGAGGGGGTTGGACCCCCAAGTCTGCAGTTCCTTCTACTCTGACGTTCTACAATCCTGGGGTTCCGTGACACTAAAACTGGTTTTGACTGGTTTGAGAAGTGCCACATCACATTTCCAATATTATTCGCAGTCTGGGAGAAAACAGAAAAATATATCCAACTTAGAAACCAGAGCATCTCTTTCTGTTTTACCAATTTTCAGTTCCCATGGATGGCAGTGAGATTTATCAATATGTTTGAAGAGGATATGGAAATCAACATTTGCAAATATCATTTGCAGTCAGTTCCTCAACTTTAGCTCCCGATCAAATGCTTAAATGCATGTTTCTAGGTTAATAGTCAGACCTGGCGGAACTACATTAACAGATAATTCAGCTTAAAAACCAATATAAAGGGAAAAAAAAACTATTATAGAAGCCAGAGGGATGAACAGAGAGATTGAAATCTTACAGCTATTCACTTTTCAGTGGTTAATATTGCCTAAAAGTGCTGGTATTAATTGTCTTGGAATCATTACAGATACAGTGCTCCAGTCACTCAAGGAAATATGTTGTAGCTTATCACCGTGCAGGCTGAGCTTGCATTTTCCAGGTTCCAGTCGCAAGGACAATTTAATATCACATCTTCAAAGTAATTTTATTTGAATTGTATTTTTGCACTTTCATTTTAAAATGGGCATGCCTGATGGTTGGGGGGCACAGATTGCCATGAGTCAATGAATGAAACCTGATTATGAAGACTTAATAAGAAAAGTTCAAAAGCTAACTTGAATCTCCATCTTTCCTTCATCCCCAAACATCTTCACTGGCTCTGAAGTCAGACTGCCCAGGTTGTAATCCTAGAACCATTATCTACTAGCTGTGTAACCTTGGCATAGTTACTTAACCTCTCTGTGCCTCAGTTTCCTCATCTGTGAAATAGAGATAATATTAATACTTACTTCCTAGGGTTGTTGTGAGGATTAGATGAGATAGTATGCGTAAATGGTCAAAACAGTGTTGGCATACAGTAAGCATTCAATAAATATTAGCTATTATTATTTTGGATGTACATTGCCATTCAAACACATTTAAATCTAAACATTGTGTTACTGAAATTCACTTACAGTACCTGTGAGCTTTGTAATCATTGAGGGGAAACTTCATGAAGACACTGACCAGTCCAATTTGCAGAGACGTGGGAAATCTCTCTGAAGCCAATCCATCACATGACGGCAATAGTCTGATGCCATTTCGAAGGAGCATATATTGCCTACAACGTCTATAGCTCACTCACTCAGATGTTCATTCATTCATTCAAAAAGTACTTATTATTCCCAAAGTACCCTAATATGGGCCAGGCATTGTATCAGGTACTAGGGATGCAGGAGTGAACTAGCTGGATATGGTCTTTGTCTTTGGAGATTCTACTGGGTGATACAGACGAAAAGTTGAGTGATCAAGGTGAAACATTTAATAAATTTTGATAAGTGATAAGCAGAAAATGGACAAGGTGCTCATGGAAATAGTGGGGAGGGAAGCCACTTGGGATGGGGGAATCCAGGAAGTCTTCTCTGAGCAGGTAGCATTTAAACAGACCTGAGGGATGGAGAGACAACAGCCACGTGAAAAGTAGAATTCCATTTCAGCGTTTCGCAATCTTTGCCAATACTTTTTCTTAACACTGGAGTGATCTATAGTGTGTGATGGGATGGACTGACATTAAAGGGAGATGGGGAGATTCACTGTATCCCTGTGACCCTCACTTCCATTCAGGAGATGTTCGTCCTTGGAGGTCTCCTCCCTATCTTTGCCTTGTGAGCTCTGGCCCTTTTGTAATCTTCTGCATCTGCCTCCATGAGCCCTGAGGAGCCAGACAATTATACAGCTCATCTTCAAGAGATTGACTTGGGTCCTTCCTCAGATCCAACATATCTGGATCAAATTAATCAGAGTTAATCCAGTTACAAGTGACAGAAAACCCAACTCAAAGTGGCTTGAACAAGAATGGAATTGACTCCCATGACTGAGAAGGTCAAGGGTGGAATTAAGGTATGGCTGGATCCAGGGGCTTCAACACTACTGTCAGGAAGCCATCTCACACCAATTTTTTTTTTTTTTTCCTGTGGTACGCGGGCCTCTCACTGTTGTGGCCTCTCCCGTTGTGGAGCACAGGCTCCGGACGCGCAGGCTCAGTGGCCATGGCTCACGGGCCCAGCCGCTCCGCGGCATGTGGGATCTTCCCGGACCGGGGCACCCTGCATCGGCAGGCGGACTCTCAACCACTGCGCCACCAGGGAAGCCCATCACACCAATTTTTGACCCTGCTTTCCTTTACGTGGGCTTTGCTCAGAGGCAGTTCCTTTCTTTCTTTTCTTTTTTTTTTTTTTAAATAAATTTATTTATTTATTTTATTTTTGGCTGCATTGGGTCTTAGTTGCTGTGCGTGGGCTTTCTCTAGTTGCAGTGAGTGGGGGCTGCTCTTCGTTGCGCACGGGCTTCTCATTGTGGTGGCTTCTCTTCTTGCGGAGCACGGGCTCTAGGCGCACGGGCTTCAGTAGTTGTGGCACGCGGGCTCAGTAGTTGTGGCGCACAGGCTTAGTTGCTCCATGGCATGTGGGATCTTCCCAGACCAGGGATTGAACCCGCGTCCCCTGCATTAGCAGGCAGATTCTTAACCACTTCGCCACCAGGGAAGTCCCCAGAGGCAGTTTCTTTCCATGTGTTGAGTTCTAGCAGATTCAGGTGTTTGTCCTTCCAAGGTCCAGTCCACAGTAAAGAAAGCTCTTCTCTTCTGATTGCTCCAACCAAAGTCCTGGTTGGTTTTGACTGGATCACATGCCTAATGTAGAACCAGTCACTGCAGCCAGGCTAAGAGACAAACTGACTGGCCAGGACTAGGCCATAGCATCACCTCTGGAACTCAGAATGCAGTTAGCTCCAATTGAACCACATGAAGTGAGAGAGTAGGAGGCCTGGCTCTCCAGGGCAGGTCATGAATAATCAATGGTCACTATACTAAAATTACAGGGACCCTACACTACACATCAGCCCCTAAAGCAAAGCTCATTGAAGAGATTCCTGTGTGGTTTTTTAATGCCAAAGGATTTAACGTACTACTCCCTGGAATTGAAGAGTGAGAGGCAAACCTATTTCAGGGTAGATTTCACGAAGGTAACATTTGACTTGAACTCCCAAATAAAAGGATGGTCGGATTTTAACAGTTGGGAATGCAGGAAGGGCATTTCAGATGGAGGCACTGACTTGAGTAAAGGCGCAAAGGCAGAAAATTACAAGGTCAGAAAGTTGTGACAGCTGTTGCTGGAAAAGTCTGGATCCTGATGCAGAAGAACTTAAATGACCAAACTATGTGAAGGTCATGAGTGATGAAGGGAATAAGCCAGCAGACACAGACACAGGGTATAGGTGTCTTTAATACTGGTGAAGGATACAAGAGCTTCACGGCCTAAAGATGCCTCCATAGATCAGGGGACATACTCCGTAGAAGCAGGACCTTCAGGAGGCTAACCTGGATGAGCGGCTGGGATGATTTGGAGTGGGGAGTGTGTTCGGAGGAGTAGGGCGGGCGATCAGTCAGGAGGCTGGCTCCATTATCCCCTCAGACCTTGGGGTCTTGATCATCCCTGGATAGTTCATTTCCTATCCTCCCACATTTTTATAGGCTAAATCCATTCTGCAAGGGTTCCTGGAGGATTCAGGCTATAGTGTCCAGGATCTGAAGAGCTTCCACTTAGTAGGACTTGGTGCAACCCTGTGTGCCATGAACATCACCGAAATCTCACTTATAAAGATCTCAGAATTCAGGTAACCAAAACACTAGTGTGCAAAATAGCAAATGATTGATTGGTTCGTTGTTCATTCATTCAGCAAGATGTCCTCTGCTTCCTCATGCTTTGCAACTTTTCTGGGCTAAAACAGGGAGTGAGATTAGCTGGATCATTTTTTGGTGCTGAAACCTTCTGCATATCTTTTTTTGGCCGGAGAGTCTCCCAGGCTCACACTACATACTCCCTCACAACCAGGGTGGTGGTGGCCAGAATTGGGACCCTGCTCTGCAGCACCCACGTCTTGGCAGAGTTTAAGAGGAAGGCAGAAGTTGTGTTTGGGGGGCCCACCGAGTGGTCCAGCTCTGTCCTGCAGGAGCTTGGGACCATTGCAGGTAAGAGACACCGTGAGTATGCCTTTCTCTCCCTTTCCAACCTTAAATCTGGGGACAGAAACAAACAAAATAATGAAAGAATCAGGACAGAAATAAAGATGCAGACGTAGAGAATGGACTTGAGGACACAGGGTGGGAGGAAGGGTAAGCTGGGACGAAGTGAGAGAGTGGCCTGGACATATATACACTACCAAATGTAAAATACATAGCTAGTGGGAAGCAGCCGCATAGCACAGGGAGATCAGCTCGGTGCTTTGTGACCACATAGAGGGGTGGGATAGGGAGGGTGGGAGGGAGATGCAAGAGGGAGGAGATATGGGGATATATGTATATGTATAACTGATTCACTTAGTTATAAGCAGAAACTAACACAACATTGTAAAGCAATTATACTCTAATAAAGATGTTAAAAAATAAAGGTTAAATAATATAGTGTTGAAAAAAAAAAAGAATCCTTGACCACGTGTAGTGACTATCTATAGAGTTATGGTAGAACCTAGATTTCATGACTTCAAGTTGCAGAGGGTGGGGTCTGCAAGTCTGCTTTTTAAACAAGCGCTCGGTAATTTTTGTTAGCTAAAGTGGTTTAGAATGTTATTTAATTGGCTCCAAAATAGATTTATACACAATTTGAAATTTGTGTAAAGTAAAGGTCCTTCTGGGCGTACATCTCCTTGTAGGAGACCGATCAGGGTTAACGTGACCCACATTTTTTTTCCTGAGTTGATTAAGGAACCTGATTCCCCAGTGTGATTCTCAGGGACTTTTGTAAGGAAAGATGTTTGCCTAGAACACGCAGATCTGTACATCAGGCAGCACCATTAATAAAACATATGGAGTCCCGATGGCTTGAACTAAACCCTCATGATTCCTTTTTCTCCCCAGCTGGATTAAGTAAGGAGGAACTCCGAATGCTTGACAAGGATTTGATGCCATATTTCCAGCCATCAGCAATCAAATGCCTTCCTGATGAGATATTCAAAGTAGGTACTCAGTTCCTCAAGGAGAATGGGAGCTTGACCCTGTTTCAAATCACACAGGGAGGCAGATGGTGGGCCTTGGATTCTAGGGACCTGCAACCAGCCTTCTGCTAATAGGGCCAGAGGAGAGCTGTGTGCCAACAGCGGATGGATCACAAGATAATTTTGGGTGTTTTTGTTTTTTAAGTATTTTTTTCTTCAATTTAAATTTATCTTTTAATTGTATGTATTTTTACGGTTTCCTTCTCTTTGTAGCCACTGGTACTGATTTTCTATTTATGATGGTGTGACAGGTGCATATTCCCTTATCCAAAACCCTTGGGGCATATATATATTTCAGAATTTGGAATTTTCCAGGTTTTAGGAAGATCATTCTGTGAATCTACAGTATTGTAACTTAATACCTTCAGCAGTGTCTGGGGAAGCACCTTGTAAGCCAATGCATTAATATTTCTGTGAAGGAATCTGTGACAGATCACACTAATTGGGATAAGTAGAGACTATAAATGGTCTCACATCAATTTAGATCAGATTTTGCTGGCAAATAAGTTTGTCTTAAACGTTGGAAAAAACTTTGTTTTCTGACTTTTTTGGACTTCAGAATTGCAGATGAGGGATAACATTTCCTATATAACATTTCCTTTTAAAATAAATTTAAGTAAAATATTTTAATTGATTTTAAGAAAAGTGTTAAGGAAGCCACAGTAGGACAGGTGACAAACAGCTATGGAAAAAATTGAGAGGGTTGAATTGGATCAACTGAGGTTAGGGAAGCAGGGTATCCAGTGAGAGGTCCTTCCTTCCTGTCCATGTACAAGATTAGGAGAGGGTTTGGTGGGGACAGTCTGCTCTGATGTGGAGTGACGCTGGTGTTCTTGCCCGCTGTGTAACTTGGAAACACATTCTGTCCATAAAAACTGGATAAGGCACACACAGGAGGCTAGACAAACTCCCATGATGCAACATCATTGGTTCATTTTAATAAAGAGAGCGGACCTTGAACCGCTTCAGCACCCGGGACAGTTCCCAGCACAGAACAGGTGTGATAGCTGTTTAGGGGAAATAAGTAAGTCAGAGTCCTTAATGCCATTGAGCTTCTCCTCTGGGGGCTCTGCACGGGGTAGGCAGCTTGGTTCTTGATGCTGGCATGTTGCTGAGCACTTTCTCCTGGTCTTGTTTGGAATGCAGTCTGTAGCTTACCTACTCCAAAAATTCCTAGTGGCCACTTACATTGTGGTAGGCTCCAGCCTAGGCACTAGGATGTAGGCTCCAGGCTGGTGCCCCTGGGATGCACTGGTGAAGGGGTATAACACAGTGCCCTCAGGGGCTTGAAAAGTAACATAAGGGAGTGCAGTGGCCAGGGTAGGGACTGAAGTGAACTGGAGAGCCCTGTCTAAATCTGTGGAAGCTGCTTCTCATCTCTGGCACATTGATGCAGTGCGACAATGTGGGCCAAGTATTGCTGGATCTTCCTTTTTTATCAGAATTCAGAAATCTCATTTTCATGTGAAATTTCCTGATAATTAAATGTTGGCAACCACTTTGAATCCATATTTTAAAACACAGTGCAATAGGCCTAGAGATTCAATCTGGCCTGTGGGTTGCAAGCAGCAACATTGGAAAAATAGATAATTTTTATAAGGCAGACTCTATATTAATGGTAGATGTAAGGTGTAAGCCAGAAGAGCATGTCCTCTGTGTGTGTGTGTGTGTGTGTATGTGTGTGTGTGTTTGTGGTGGGGGGGGGAGGTGATGCTGAATTTTGCAGGACGGGTTAGCTAGGTGGAGAGGGAGGAACAGTGTTCCAGGCAGAAGGAAGTGCTGCCTTCTGGGGCTGCAGACATGGACCTCCATTCTCCAGGAGTGAAGTGTGCCAGCGCAGAGGACGCTGGAGAGGTGGGCAGGACCCAGAGCTTGAAGTGCTCGTTACCATGTTCAGGAGCTTGAGCTGTGGCCTGGAGAGGTGGCAGGGAAGGGTTCTAAGCAGGGGCATGACATGATTCCAGAGAAGCATCAACCTGGACGGGAAAGAAGAAGGTGAAGGAGAGAAGAAGATGGGGTGAAGAAGCAGAACCCCCTTTCTCAGAATCTATGGGGCCCTTAGAAAATAAGCAGGATGACTTTAGAGGCCCCTGCCATCCCATCTCATTCCACACCTACTGGAACTAGTCACCAAGTCCTGTCTAGGATGGAAGCGACTTCAGAAAACATCTTGTTCAGGGCCTTCAAAGGACTTCTGCTCTCCGCAGAATTTCCCGTTTCCGGTGTCCATGGCAGACATCACTAATGGATTACTGTACTTTCCCTTCGCTGAGCCCTCACAGCAGCAAGGGTTAGAATCACTTAGGAGACGAGTTATCTGTGCCATCCCACATCTAGTCCAAAAGCCCAGAGAGGCTATGACACTTGCCCAAGGTCACACAGCTGTTATGTGACAGAGCTGGGACACAGATTCAGGTCTTTGCCTTTTAGGTGTGTGTTTTCTCCTCCACATCAGTGTTTCTCAGGTGGGGGACTTGAAGCATTGGGGGTGGGGTGGGGTGGAACCTTGCACTGCATTAAACAACACTGTCACCTTTTCACCTCTCCTTTACTACTGATTACTTGGAGGAAGAAGTCTCGATTTGGAGGTAAAATGTATTTAACAAACACCTCTGTAACACTTTAAATCCCCTTTTTTTCCTGTTTTTAAAGAGGCCTCAGGTTCAGACATCGTTGGCCAACACATAGAGCTACAATTCAACAGTGTCGTTTTATTTATTATGGCATATTTTAAATGAGTACTTATTGCGAGTCATTCCAATTTTCCACTTTTGGAAATTTCCATTAAATTTTTTTCATTTTAAAATAAGTTTATTTTAGTAGTGAAAGAGTGATCTGATTTTAAGTAAAAATCCTAAAGAGGAGCACATGGGTACGACGAAGGTGTGCGGGTGCTGGGCGGATGGCCGAGGTTTGGGAAAGCCGCGGAGAGGCGCCTCTGAGGGCGCTGCCCCCTCTCCCCTGCAGGAGCTGTCCGCGGAGCAGATCGCCTTCTTGGGCCCGGAAAACGCCGCGGCCGTGACCCCAGCCCAGCGCCGGCAGCTCAGCATGTTGCAGCTGCAGAGCCTCCAGCAGGCGCTAGATGGCGCCAAGACACGCTCCTGGCTGGACGCGCCTCCGAGCGCCAGCCCCACCCGGACCCCCGCCTCTCTTTCTCCTCCAGGTGAGCCGGAAAGACCCAGCCCGGTCCCCCACTCCTAATCCCTTTCCTAGTCCCTTGGTCCGCCCTGCCAGACCCGGGGCAGCGGGAAGGTTCCTAAAATTCAGGGTGGGCTCTCTGACAGTCCTTGGAGATCCTGCATTCCCAGAAAAATCCAAAGACCCTACCGAGCACATGTAAATGATTCTCAACTCCAGAGCACTTTAAAATCACGGGGGGAGCCTTTTTTAAAAAACTTATTTATTTTTGGCTGCGTTGGGTCTTCGTTGTTGCGCATGGGCTTTCTCTAGTTGCGGCGAGTGGGGCTACTCTTTGTTGCAGTGCTCAGGCTTCTCATTGCGGTGGCTTCTCTTGTTGTGGAGCACGGGCTCTAGGCGTGCGGGCTTCAGTAGTTGTGGCACGTGGGCTCAGTAGTTGTGGCTCGCGGGCTCTACAGCGCGGGCTTCAGTAGTTGTGGTGCACAGGCTTAGTTGCTCTGCTGCCTGTGGGGTCTTCCCGGACCAGGGCTCGAACCCATGTCCCCTGCATTGGCAGGCAGATTCTTAACGACTGCGCCACCAGGGAAGCCCCACCGGGGAGCTTTTAAATACTGCCAGTCCCGTGGACCCCACCCAGAACCCACTGAATCAGAATTTCTTAGGACTTAAGTCCTGTCAGTGGTTCCTTTACTCCTCCCTTCTCACCGTCCAGTATTAATTAATAAATTCAATTGACATATACTGGGCACCTGTTAATACTATGTGCCAAGCCTGCAGTAGGAGCAGGGGATACAGAGGTGAGTAAGTCAGGTAAGGCTATCTCATAAATAAAGAAGATTTCAAATCTGGTAAGACCAGGGGAGGAAAGCAGCAGAAGGTGGTGGTGGTGACTAAGGGCTGAGCTGAGACAGAGGGGCCGGGGGTGTGGCTTTCCTTCCTGTCTTTCCTCCCTGCCTGTCTTACTCTCCCCCTCCCCTCACTCTCCCACTTCTCACCGCCTTTGGACTAAGCTGGTGCTGGGCTCTGGGGAGGCAACTGTGAACCAGCCAGGCGTGTCCTCTGTCCTCTCTGAACTCCCAGTCCAGCATGGGGGTGAGGGAAACTGCTGCACCCCGGCCACCATGAGGCAGTACAAGGAGTGCTGTGAGCGGGGGACACAGGCCCCCAGGGAATGCTCGGGAGATGCAGCTACCTAGGCTTGGGAAAGCGGGGAGCGGCCATGGAAACCTCCAGAAGACAGTGATTCCTAAGCTGCAGACCAAGAGAAGAGAAGATGGACCCAGCCAGGTGGAGAGTGTCCCAGGTAGAGGGAAGAGTGAGTGCAAAAACCCAGAGAGCAAAGCTTGGTGCTTCGTTGTCTCCAGGTCTGCCCCAGCCTCCCTTGGGGATAGCAAATTGGGGGATTCCCAATCTCTGCAGCCGCAAGTGGCCAGACATGGCACCTGCAAACCGGAGCCACTTACTATTATCTTAAAGCCTTTTCATTGAAATATAATATGCATACATTTAAAAGTTATTTTAAAATGTTGCAGTGTTTTGTGTATGTTATATAATGCACACAATAGGCAATGCACCTGGTTTAAAATATGAAAGGTCTGAAAAGGTGTGCAGTGAGCTATCTCCCCCATCCCCTGTTCCTTAGTCGCCCAGTTCCCCTCCCCAGAGGCAACCAATGTCACCAGCTTGTGTATCTGTCCAGAGATACTCTATGCACATCCATAGTTTATCCCTGCACTTTTACAAAACTTGTTATACACTTTGTTCTGTGCCTTGCATTTTTCACCTGACAATATACCTCGGAGGTAGCTCCATATCTGTACCTAGGAGCCGTGCGATTGTTGTTTTTCTGGCTACGGCATAACTGTAGTTAACTAGATCTCTGTAGATGACAATTCAGTTGTTTCTATTTTTATATTGTTACGAACAATGCTGCGGCGGATGACCTTATATACTTTGCATCTGTTCAAGTATATCTGCAGGGTAAACTCTTCCAAGTGGGATTGCTGGGTCAGAGGGTTTGTGCATGTGTAATTTTGATGGATGCTCGCCAGGCAGGAGAAGCCTAGATTCCTTCCCCTTCCTTTCACCCCACAGGCCTGAGCTGGGGCTGGCAGCTGGGTGAACCCTTCCAGTGGGCCAGGCACTTAATCTCTTGTTTCGTAAATTTGCTTCATTATCCGAATCATCTGGGAGTGATACTTAAAATTCCAAATCCCTGGGCCTGGTACCAGACTTGCCGAATCAGAGCTTGCCCGGGGAGGATCCCAGAATTTGCGTTTTTAGCATTCTCCCCAGGTGACTCTTACGATTAAGGCAGCTCTGGTAGTCGCTGATTCACACCATCTCATTTAATTCGCCTTTCCGTCCCTTGCAATTTGGGGTCATTATTCCTGTTTAGGAGTTGAGCAAACCAAGGTTGGGCGAGATCTAGTGAGTGGTTCAGGGAGTGGTGCGTCCACCCTCCGCGGGCTGCTGAGATCTCCTGTGCACTCTTGTCTTGTCTTGTTTCCTTTTAGGAGCCTGGGTCTCCCAGGGTCTTGGGCTGGGCTGCCCTCTGCTGGTCCTGATGCCCAGGCTCGTGTGGTGAGCGGCATTTGCGCATTGCCCTGGGGCCCAGGCAGCTGCCCAGGGCACGTGGAGACCGAGGGCGCTGCAGACGGTGGGAGTCCCGCATCCCGACTCAGAGCCTCAGTGGGGGCAGGGAGACCCCGGGGCCTTGGAATTGAAGAGGCGCTAGAAGGAGGAATAATTGTTGAAAATGATCTCGCACGTTCTTAACCTGGCTCGTGTCCTCAGCGGGGAGGCATTCTCAGCCTCATTTCAGTCTCCCTAGTTTTCCAGCTTGGAGACAGAGAAGCTGGGGAGGGAGGGGTGTTTCCTGTCAAAGCATGAAGACCTTGGTACAAGTCACTGCCCTCCCTCCAGAGGGAGATGCTGGAGAGCAGTGGGTGCAGGCAAAGGCGCCGTTTTTGCCAGGGCCTGATATGGCTTCAATTCTGGCTTAATTTCCCCTCCTTGGAGCTATGGGGTGCATTGGATTTCTCCTTCTTGGATACTTCGCAGAGCTGAAATAAATGAATCCCGCAACAGACGCCAATATTCCTGCCTGATTGCTGGGACTAATTGATGTTTTGGTGGGCATGGCATTGCTTGGAAATTAAAACAGTTAACATGGCTCAACGTTAAATCAATTTTAAAATACATTTTCCAGATGCCTTCCATTTCCTTGGGAGGCAGCTGAATGAATGGCTGTGGAATTATCAGTGAGACTTTCAAAGTATTCCTTTCTTGATGGAGGTGGTGGCTCTTCTTGTTTTAAATTGCTCTGGGCTTTGGGGATGGGTTGAAATCAAAGAAAATAAACTGTGTAAGCCAGTCACTCCTGTGATTATGGCACAGCAGAACAAACGCACCCTCTGGCCCAATCCTTTTGGAGGCTGGGATGGAGTTACCTCTGGAAGTTCGCAGGACGCTCTTGGCCTTTGGCTCAGGAAGGCAGAGCTCAGGAAGGGGCGCGTTGCCGCCTCCCAGGTGTTACGCCTTCTCAAATTCAGCCAACAAAGTTGTTTCGTGCCACATCACCTAGGTGGCAATTTAGGTATCCTGAGTACTTCTGTGCTGCCACCAGCACGTTCTGTGCCCTTTTCCTGGTCACATCCACAGTAGACGTCTCATCTGGAGACAAGAAGAGCCTGCTTGAGTGTCCAGAAATCTCTGGTGTTCCATCAGAGGTGGGTGGGGCTTAAACAGCATCATAGGTAGATGTTATAGAGGCTGGTGTGTTTGCAGATGTCCCATGTGATTATTACAGAAAATTGAAAGACCGGGGTGTGGCCCTGCGGGTGTTACTTGGGGTCTGATCCGGTTTTCTTTCATCCTGGCAGGGAAGTGGCCACTAATGCTGCTTCTCTAGCACAGATCGTTTGTCTTGTTACAAACTCGAGCCCCAGTTTAGCTGGGCTGGACCAGCTGCTTGGAGAGGGACGCTGGGTGAGAATGTGTCTGCCCAGATTCCCATCGGAGGGGCCTTGGACCTCGCTCAGTATTCCCACTTTCTTCCAGCCTTGGATTATGCTGGGCAGGAACAATAACAGCAATCTCGTTTGAGTTGGACTTCACGCTGCCAATATCATGTAGTCTTTGCGTCTCACTTTCCCTTCTGATCATTTGTTTTTGGTTTAATTCCTGGCTTGTGCCTCCCATCGTGGATGACAATAACAGTTCCTGTTTGGGAGGCTAAGTCTGCATCTGAGGGCTTTAGCTGTGTCATTAGCTCATGTCATTATCATCACGATCCTGCCAGGTGGATGCTGTTGGCTCCCTTTTTCCAGATGAGGGGACAGAGTCCGAGAGAGGTAAGAAACCCTTGTCTGAGGCCTCTCAGGTAGTGAGGATTTAAATCCTGACTTTTTATCTTGCCCTGTGCTGCCTCGTGGATGGGTATTCTTGAACTTCTCTAATGAGTTAGATCAGAGAGAGCTTCTGTAGATCCCGTCCTCTCCTCCTCTGGCGGGAGGCCAGCTTGCCTCACAGCACATATAATTGGTGATTGCCTCAGGCAGGAAGACAAATCCAGCTTATGCCCTGCAGGACCCCTGGGGTCTACAGTTGAAATGCTCAGTCCTCTGCACACAGGAAAGCAGCGGGTCACAGCGCAGGTGCCACTCCCATTCACCTTTCAGTGTCAGCCGTACCGTTGGATTCCCAGCCTCCACCTTCTGCAACTTCTCCCAGCTGTTTGCAGAGATCACGGACACTGGCATGCAGGTCACAGTGTGCTGGCCATGGCTCTGATCGGTCAGGACCTGTGCTGTACTGGTTATTAAAATGTTTGAATATCTCTCAGCTATATCCTTTTACAGAACCCCACCTTCAGGCTTGATGGAAGTGGGAGTCTTTCTGCAACTTCAGCCTACCATCCAGTGGGGCTTAGAATTAAGCTATTCTATCTAGTCCTGGAACCCAGGGCTTCAGCCACAGCTGCTGGGATGGGCTCCACTGCCAAGGAGAGGTGGCTGTGTGTGTGGGTGCGTGTGCAAATGTGTGTGTGCGTGTGTGTTTACCTGGCTTTACTGAAGAAATGCTGTCATGGAAGAGACAGTAAACAACTTAATATTAAATATTCCATATTTATTTGTCCTTAAAATTTCTTTGCCCACCCTTGCCTCCTGAGGTCCTTTAAAACATCTATATTGCCTCCCTATAAAACATGTATATAATAAACAGTTAAGCCCGGCAGAATTCCAGACCACACAGTGTCTAAGCGGGACGTCTACAAAGTGCATGTCTTGAAGCCTTCTAGAAGTGAGTGTCCTCTCTGCAAATCCATCCAGGACGTCCAGCGATTCTTGGGATTCTCAGCCACCACAGGAGGGTCATGGTACACTTCTCGACCTCCACTGCCCCAGGTACTGATTGTTTCAGAAAGGGACATGACTTGTCTGATCCTTGGAGACATCTGCAACCTACCTTGTTTGCCTTCACTTTCATCCTGGCTTTTTATGAGCCAGATCAGATACATGCTGATGAAATCTGGAGGGAGGGGCTGTCCTTTCCCAGGAGAACTCTGGCCCTGAGGAATTCCTTCCAGTCTGAGACCCTCCAGAACACTCCTGTTGGCTGCAGGGTGGGTGGGTGGGAAGACTAGACGATTGTTCTCAAATCTTCTGCTCACTCCCTCTGTTAGGACAGAACATCCAGGCCTTTGCTGTGTGGCTTTGTCATGCAATTCAATAGGTAGAGTCTAATTCCCTACCTGCTAACTTTGGGCTTTGGCCATTGAGCAGACATGAATGACAGTCCACCAGCAGCAGTCTAAGCCGCGCTTGCGCGATTTGGCTTGACCTCTTGGCAATTACTTCCTCATGTGAGGAGACCTGTGGGTGAGGAGACATGAGGAGCAGACCTGAGCCCAACCCACAGCTTGGAGCCAAGCTGAGATCAGCAGAACCCAGGTGAGCTCAGCCAAGCCCAGGAGAGCCACAGCCAACCCGAATACTCATATGCAAGAAATAAATATTTGTTAAGGGAAGCCATTGAGATTTGGGGGTTATTTGTTACTGCAGCCAAAGCTGACACATACTCCGTGTCATCAACATGCCTTCCTTGCACAGTGCTGGTCCCGTGCTGGGGATAGGAAGGTGATGCACTCTATCCCTTTCTTCACATTCCCATCATTTACCATGTACCCATGCCCATTTGTGAAGCTCTTTGTCAAGTGCTGTGCTACTTGATACATCGTCATGGCCCCTAACTTCCACTTATTTCCCATTTTCAAGATCAGGGGTCATAGAAATCAGGTCCCAGATGCTCAGGGGTCAGAGCTTATGCCCATAACATGGTTGTTCTACCTGCTCTGCCGTGCAGCTTTCATATCTAATGACTTATTGAACTATTTCCCCTTGAGCAGTCACTGATCCAACATCATTCCCTCCAACCTACAGCTTAGCTACACTCCCTGGTACTGTCAAGACTCTGTAAGCTGGAGTCTCCCAGAAGAATTTTCAGGTCAAGTAATAGCACATGGCATAGGTGCATCGGCCCATCCTCGGGGGAGAATGCCCCAGTTGAAGAAGCCATCTGGCTCTCCCCCAGGTGTGTGTCATCTCCTCCATTCACCCTGGAAGCTGGAAGCCACTGTGAAGTGACTGAGGTCAACAAGTCTGGCCTCGAGCTACCCTCCCTTGCGGATCTCCCCCATCATCTTCATCTGTTCCTTGTCATGTCAGGCCCATTGAGACCCCACTCTCCACCATGACATCTTGGGTCAGGGAACCGGAGACTGATGGGCGGGCTGGCGGGTTCCCATTAGTGTCCAGTCAGCTCCAGGACCTCTCACACCAGGAAGGATTTGGGATTGGAGGAATGGGCATGATAACTCACCAGCATTTAGCCCCTGTGGGCAGAAACCTTGACTGTCTTGTTCACTGCCGTGTTCCTCCTGTTCAGCAGTCCCCAGTAAGCTGGGTCATGGTTGGTGTTCATGACATATTTGTTGAATATGTAAATGTTTCATTTTCCTCCTCACACCAAACTGAACTCAGTAGGACCTTTGATCAGGCAAGTATTGGGAAACTTCAGCTCCAGGGGAGCTGGGGAGATATGATAAGAATATACTCATTTAACAAAAACTTATTGAGAACCCACTCTTTGCCAGCCCCCGTGCCGGGCACGACAGACGCAGGGTACACACAAGCCGGTTCTCGTGCAGCTCACGTTCTGCCGGGAGCTGGAAGAGGCACATGATAAACACACACGCACGAATCAGGTAGTGATAAATACTATGGAGAGAAGTAAATCTGGAGGAAGAATTGGGAACTCCGGGTGGTGGTGGGAGTGGGAGTAGAGAACAAACTTTAGGTAGAAACCAGGTGGTCAGGGGAAACCTCATGGAGAAGATGTTGACACAGCAAAGACTTGAAGGAGGTATGGGCAGCATGCATACGCCTACACCTATGCCTATACTTACGTCTACATCTACATCTACATCAACATCTATATCTATATCCAGACAGGATAGCAAGGATGAGCAAGTGCAAAGTCCCAGAGGCAGGACTGAAGCTCCAGGAGTCTGAGCACCAGCAAGGTGACACAGGGGTGGGGTGGGGGAGAGGCAGGAGATGAGGTTGGAGAGGTCATGGGCCAGATCAGGCAGGGCCTCGCAGGCATCACAGGGCTTTGTCTTGTGGCTTTGAATGAAACGAACGTGGCAGGAGGTGGGACCCCACGGGTCTTTCTCCTCTTCCCATGACACCAGGGCCACTTTGAAAAAGTGTCTCTTGCTCCCAGAATTCCTCTGGGTTCCGTCTCGCATTCACGTATTGTTGGGCTTCCCTTGGTTTCCATCCAGCCACTTCCTTGAAAAGGGGTCTTTGTACCAGTTCAGTTTGGTGAACGTTATCTTAGAAGATTTAACTTAGGGTTTTGTTTCCAGGCCCCTCCCTGTATCCCAGACATGGGGGGAGAACTTACCCTCACCTCCATGCTGCTGATTCCTAATGGCATGTCCTCCCCACACAGCTGGGTGAGCAGTCAGCCTAGCAGGAGCCCCTCCACGTCACCTGTAGGTGGTGTATCTGGAACCTCTTGACTTACATTCCTGCTGAGAGCTGGGAAAGGGTCTGGATTCAGGCCTAGCTGGATCCAGGAGCTCCAACAACATCCCCAGGAGTTGGCTTCCTTCTTGCTATCTTTTGACTCTGACTTTAGATTTGGCTTCTTTCCTAGGCAGGCTCTACTTTCATGGTGGCCACCATCAGCTTTAGACTCATAGCCTAATACTTTAGCATTATTGAGAGAGAGAGAGAACTTGGTCCTTCCTGGTCATGTCAGCAAAAGTCCCTGGATTCACTTTGATTGGGCCTGCTTGGGGCCGGTGACATCACTGAACTGACCACTGTCTCTGGGATGGGGGAGTATACCAGTTGGCTGAGGCTAGGCTAGGAGATTACCCCAAACCCTACCCCAGATCACACTGCCTGAACAGGAAAGGGCTGATTCCAGAAGAGTTCAGTTACCAAACTGTGTAGACAGAATTCTAAGCTGGCCCCAAACTCCCTGGTGTGCGTGGCCCATGTAACCTCTTCCCCCCAAGGGCAGGCAGAACCTGTGCATGTGAGGGGATGTCACTCCCATGACTGGGTTACTAGTCAGTTGACTTTGAGTTAATCAAAAGGGCAATTGTCTGGGTGTGCCTGACTTGATCAGGTGCACCCTTAAAAGGAGCCGGGACCTTCCTGATGACAGAACTGTTCAGAATGTGACAGCCTACGAGGGGACCACATGGCAAGGACCCAGGGTGGACTTTAGGAGGAGAGGGAGGTCCCTGGCTGATGGCCAGCAAGAAAACAGAGACCTCGGCCATACAATCAGAAGGAATTGAAGTCTGCAAACAACCAGCCATCCTGGAGGAGGACCCCAGCCCCGGATGAGACCCCGGCTCCAGTGACACCATGATCTCAGCCCAGTGAGATTCTGAGCAGAGAACCCAGTTGAGCCATGCTGAGCCTTCTGACCTACAGAACTGTGAGATAATAAATGTGTGTTATTTAAGCTGCTACGTTTCTGTCCATTTGTTATGCAGCAATAGAAAACTAAGACACAGAATAAGGGGAAACAAATGCAGGGGAGGCAGTGACTGAGGTGTACATGGAGCTGAGAGCTGGGTGGCCATTTCTGGTTGAAATAGACTCGCTCTGGAATTTAAGCTTAGCCTGGAAACCTGTCCACAAGCATGAGCACCCCCTGCCACCTCCCTCCACCCCAGCAAAGTTTCCTTGGGTGGGCATCCTACTCCTTTTCTGTCTCTCCCTCTAGGATCTTTTGCTTCTTGGCAGGAGGGAGGCCTGATAATGTTTATTTATCTTTTGCACTTGTCATTTATAGTGACTTAGCATCCGTTCCTCCTTCCCCACAATACTGTGAATTTCCTTTGGGAACATTCCTCTGGGACTTTTGCTCACGTGGATTAGGTGGAATCAATGCCACCTTCAGCTCCAGTGCTGGGCTCTGATTCCCTGAAACCAGTCAGCATTTCTCATTCCCCAGTCCACAGTGATTGATCAGGGAGCCAGGGCTGGGATTTTTATTCAACTGTTGGGAGAGAGAGAGAGAGAGAGAGAGAGAGAGAGAGAGAGAGAGAGAGAGA